>NC_054534.1:69448344-69804594 GCF_017654505.1 Polyodon spathula
GTTTTAAATATGCTACATTGACAAGTCAGATCTGTTTACTGTTTGTCTGCTTTTATGAATCAATTTCAGTACTGTACCGGTAAACTTTTTTTTTCTAATGTGTTTCAAGTTAGAAAAAGTAGCCTACTGAATTTGCACAAGTCAAGATAGATAAAGCCCTAGGACAGTATGCAGCCTAACTAATTTGTTAATGTAACAATCCATCCACGTCGTTGCTTGGTGTACTGCAACTATTTGCATGTAAATTCCCTCTGTACGGCAGTATAACATATTGTAATACATATAACACTACACGATACAACAGAAGGGCCAACACATTACCATTCTGACCAAGATAAAATGTAAATGAATACTAATGCTAAATATTAATAGAAAATAAATTTCCACAATTCTTGTCACTTTAAATAACCCAGTAATTTAAGTTGGCTATCCCAAAACCCTGCTTCCATCTTTTTGAACTATAAAACATATTCAATCTACCAAAAAACTAAAAGGTCGGGTACAACTAGATCATCCTAAAAGGCTACCTCTAATCTTACCCAATGTGCTTCTTCCTAAGTTGAATGGTTGTGTCTTTGTTAAAAATTTCAGTAGCCATTGTAAACTCTGGTTTTGAATCAGCGGTGTTTGGTTGTTCAGTTTGTATCAGAAGTAATTTCCGTCTGGAATATATATTTAATGCTCAGATATAGAAACTACAACTGTCCTGCCGGTTTATACAGCTGTCGTGTTAACGTAACTAACACGTGCTTGAAGCACACCTCTTCTCCGCCCCTGATACATGCTCCTTTTACCAAAGACATACGACTCTTTAGTGCTTTCGTCACTGACACTCACTTATGGTTGCTACCTGGTTCCAAACAACACAGCACTTTCAGAGTGCTCACTTTTTTTAAAGGGAAGAACATCTAATTAAAAAGGGAGAAAACTCTCTCAAATGAGAGAATTTTCCACCATTCTTACATGAGAGTACACAGTTTATGCCAGTATGTTCCGTGTACATCAATCGTTTTTGCATTTCGGTTTTTCATAAAAACAAAAATCGACACGTTTTTCATTTAACAATTTCTGATTTAGACTTGTTTTCACATTTTTTCATACTGTTTTTTGCAACAAAATATTCGAAATTGAATACTATAATATGTAATACAAAAATAAATAATAGACTGTAGTGACGAAAAATGAAATCAATCTCCATTTGTCGGTGATAAAGAAGGTAGTCTTTATTCAAGCAGGTATCTGGAGAGACAACACTTCACCGGCAATCTGTTAATGTTTCTCTGACAGGTACACACTTAAACAATTGTAGATATACTCACATATCGGAAGAGGGACAGACCAATTCAACCAAGCGCGTCAGCCCCCTTTAGTCATCCTATTGCAAGCTCTAAGATGCTAACATCTCCTCTCCCTGCGGTTTGCAGCTCTTACAAAAGAAGGAACTGCGACACAGTACGAAACTGTAAACAGAATTAACCCCCACCCTTCACCATATGCTGTTACAAAAGACCCCCCCCCCCCCCCCCCCCTCATTACCCACTGCAGCATGAAAACACCACAACATTTAATATCTTAAATGATTTCGCTCCATCAAGACCTTTAAAAAAATGTCAGACACGACCAGCTCTCTGTGTCCCGTTGTTAGGAAGATGCAATAATTTCACGCCGGTACTTATTGTCTTAGAAGTGTACGGTCTGTTTACCAACATTATTTATATAGTAATTAATTTAGCAGTTGTTACAAAGTACTGTACTACAACACAGCTTTAGGTCTACGCTAAGTTAATATAATCACCCTTGTATCACTCAGTGCATTATAATAATACAAAAAATAATAAGCCTCCACACACAAGAGGCGGAAGGGGGGAAGGCGTGAAATCCAGGTATTTATATCTGGCTTTAAAAACTTAACTGGATTATATTATATATTATATATATATTATATATATATATATATATATATATATATATATATATATATATATATAGCATAATACAGGAACAGGTCCAGGGCGCTTTAGAGCTCCCCTTTCACGGGTACCCAATTTGTATCCCATATATATATATATATATATATATATATATATATTATATATATATATATATATATATATATATATATATATATATATAATATATATTTCATTGTATGATGCAGAAAATGTCATAACACCGAGACACATTCGATACGAGTTGAGCAGGGCTTATTACTTTCTTTTTTAATGGTCTATTATTTATTTTTGTATTACAGATTATTCCATTTCGAATACTTTGTTACAAAAAAGCAATGTGAAAAATGGGAAAACAAGCCTGAATCAGTTTTTGTACTTTAAACTCAGGAATTGGAAAATGGAAAACGGGTCGAGTTTTGTTTTTATAAAAAACAGAAATAGAAAAACGAGTCGTTTTCTGGTTTTCCGATTTAGAATGCAAAAACGAGTTGCCGGATGAACACGGACCCTTTTACTATGCAATGTAAAACGCACTAATTTATTTTACTATAGACTCGTCTGTTTGTTTGGAACCACCTTGCAACAATCACCGCCGATGTGACGTCAAACTAAAGAAGCGTATTGTACCGATCTCTGCAATTATGTTTTGTACTGTGTTCCTACCAGGGTCTTAGCTAAGAATGATAATTTGGATGGGCCCCAACTTCGGGTGGACGGGCAAGTACATAAGGTCTGACGTCACAGGAAATAGTTTACATTACAAACATGATTTAAATCAATTAAAACTCTGAATACACCAAATATCTCCGCTGGGTTTGAGCAGAGCAAAGTAGCCAAGTCTGAAAATGTATGGTGTCGAGAGAAGCAAGGCAAACATTTTCTGCAGTTTATAACGTTAGGTTATTACCATAACCCTGGTTCCCTGAAAGAGAATGACAATCATTATCGAATGGGAAAGAGCCTCTCTGACTGTCAATCTCTGAGCAAATATACAAAAGCTGCTCTATCAGGGCCCTGCTGTTAGGGGGAAGTCCCTCCCACCTCCTGTTGAAGAGGGACATCCTCACTGTAGCAGATTGCCATTTTCTTTTGAAATCGGAGGTCAGCTGAGGACATGACCTTGAAGGGTAATGGTTGTCATTCTTTTTCAGGGAACCAGGGTTATGGTCATAACCTAACGTTCCCTTTCAATTCGAATGACAACCATTACTGAATGGGAAAGCTGTACCAAAGCTGTTGTGGCTCCAGATTATCAACTATACAGCACCACGGCAATAACAACAGAGACCACATGACGCCTAAGGGCATGCCGCCTGCAAAACTCTAGAGCCCAGAGAGGGTCTCTTTGGTTTGTCACATCAAGGCGGTAAAAATGCACAAATGTCTGACTACCTGTCCATGTAGCAGCATTGCATAACTCATCTAAGGAGGCGCCATGAAGGAAAGCCCACGAAGTTGCCTGGCCCCTGGTAGAATGGGCCGTAATGTCCCCCGGTAACAGGGAGTCTGTCTGTTCATATGCCAAGAGTATCGCATCTGTTACCCAGTGCGCTAGACGTTGCTTCGATAGGGCGTGACCGCTAGAGTGGCACCCATAGCAGACAAACAGCTGGCTGGAGTGTCTCCAGGACACATGTGTTGTCTACGGTCCTACTCTGACTCGTGCGAGGGAGGTCTGAAAGTATGGAAAATATGGAATGAGGATTCCACCTTTGGCAAAAAGGATGGATTTGTTATTAATGTTACCCGCGAGTCACTTTCAGTGAAAGCCATACATGTGTCATCGATGGACAGCGCATGAAGCTCAGTTACTCGTCTGGCAGATTAATAGCTATTAAAAATGGCACTTTTAATGAAACAGGTCGCAGTTCTGCTGACGTCATAGGCTCAAATGGGGGACCCATAAAGGCCCGCAGTACAGGTTCTAGATTCCATTTAGAGACCATACTTTTCATGGGAGGACGAAGCCTCCGAGCCCCTTTAAGAAATTGCACTGCCAGGAACTGTGCCCCAGGGGATACTGAGTCAATTTTGTCATGGCACACTGATATTGGTGCCAGGTATACCTTCAAAGTGGACGCTGATTTTCCTGCGTCAAACAAGTGTTGTAATATCGTCTCAATAGGCACCAGTCTTGGAAAACTTTCCATTTATATGAGTACTGGGCTCTAGCGCTCGGTGCCCTAGCAGACTGTAGTGTCTCTACTGCAGCATCTGGCAAACCTTGTCTAAATAGACGGCTCCGTTCAATGGCCAGACCCAGAGTTGGAGCTGGGCTGGGTTCGGGTGCCATAATAGCCCCTCCGCTTGGCTCAGGAGGTCCTTGTGCAGTGGGAGCTGCCACGGCTGATACGATAACATGTCGGAGAGGAGAGCAAACCAGGGGCGTCTCGGCCATCTGGGTACTACCAGCAGAACCTGTGCTCTCTCCACTCTGATCCTCTCTAGTGTCAGGGGTATTAATGGTAGCGGAGGGAACGCATACAAGAGCCCCTGCGGCCAGGGGTGAGCTAGCGCATCTACTCCCAGGACCCCCACCTCTCTCCATGGAGAACCATAGAGGGCAACGAGTGGACTCGGCTGTGGCAAAGAGGTTGACTCATGCTGGCCGAAACCTTTCCCAAATTTGTTCCACCACTTGAGGATGCAGCCTCCAATCCGAGTTGTCTGGAGCTCCTCTGGACAGGTCTGCTGCCTTGTTGTCCACACCGAGGAGGTGAACTTCCCTGATGGAACGCAAGTTTCTGTGCGTCCAGGACAGGAGTCTATGCACTGTGTGGTGAAGGCCCGGTGAGAGCAGGCCGCCTTGGTGATTTATGTAGGCTACCACTGAGGTGTTGTCTGTCCGGACCAGCACGTGTTTGTGCGCTAATTCCTGGTGAAAATGTGATAACGCCAGGCTCACTTATTGTAGCTCTTGCACATTTATGTGCGCTTGCTGCAAATGTCCCTTCCACTGACCTCTTATTCCTCTCCCGTTCCAGACTGCCCCCCATCCCAGACTGGAGGCGTCTGTAGTGATCACTTCCCTTCTGTGAGGGGATCCGAGGGGAGATCAGAGGCGCAGATTGCCGGGACGGAGCCACCAGTCCAGTGTCTTCCGGCATTGTCTGGACACTTGCACCAGCTGGTACTGATCTCGAACCAGGTGCACCTTGAGCGTATTCACCCAGGCTTGAAGCAGGCGCATTCTCAGCAGCCCTAGTGGAAGGATTCTCGAGGCAGCTGCCATCATCCCCAACAACCTTTGATATAGTTTAACCTGTAGGAGTGCGTCCTCTCTGAATAGGGAGAGTGTGGTCTCCAACGACCGAATCCTGTCTTCCAACAGTGAGGCAAGCATGCTCACAGAGTTCAGTTTGATCCCTAGGAACACTGTGGACTGAGAAGGTACGAAGTTGCTCTTCTGTTGATGTATTGAGAGCCCCAACTTCGCCACATGATCTATGACCTGTTTTGTGTGCGCCTCTGAGCGTGCTTTTGACTGCGCGCAAATCAACCAATTGTCCAGATAGTTTAGAATCCAAATACCCCACAGCATGAGTGCATGAGCATGATGCTGCATCTGAAGGAACGAAACAGGATCAACCAATGTTCATTGGGGTGCAGTTTTGCAATATGAAGAACTTGTGAAAGACGAAAGAAAGGACAGAATGTTCCATCACAGCCTTAGGTTGAATTAGAGTCAGATGACTGGGGACAGAGGATGGGGAGAAGGAGAAGTGCTATGTTTGCTTAACCAGAAAATGCTTGCTTTGCTTAATCTTAACTGGTTTCTGAAATGAATATAACAAATGCAACGGGGGGGGGGTTAGGGTTAGCCAAATTCAGACGCAAGCGCCGAAGCAATTCACGACCTGTCTCAGAGATATGAGACAGAAAATGGCAACATGCTGCTGTGAGGACGTCCCTCTTCAGCAGGAGGTGGGCAGGACTTCCCCCTCATAGCAGAGCCCTGATAGGGCAGCTTTTGTATATTTGCTCAGAGATTGACGGTCAGTGAGGCTCTTTCCCATTCGGTAATGGTTGTCATTCGAATTGAAAGGGAACAGTAGTTGCACGTATACACTACAAATACAAAGCACATATTTGACAAAAAAAGTGTAAACAAACTAAAAAAATCCCAAAACAAAAAACTCTATTGCTTTTTTCTTAGCTGTATTGTAATCATTTATCTATGTTGTAATAACTTGTTACCTCTGTAACTCGCCTTGCATAAGGAAGTCTGACAAGCAAAAATGAAAAATCAGGCTAAGCTCTTGCTGCCTTCAAACCAAAACTGAAATCTTAGCTGTGCTGAGAATACATCGTTTCCAGTTAAATATGGCTGGCTTTCGTTTTCACTGCATTCTCTCAGGTACAGCTAAACAAAGATATTGCGTTGGCTGCAAAAAATGTAACAGACAAAAATAGATTGTTTTTAAAAACAGCCTTAAGTGACAAATTCAGCAACATTTTTCAAGTTTTGTAAAACTTTTAAAATTCTGTTGACACGCTAATGAAGCAATTTCCATAAATCTTATACAAGGGAGAAAAGTTAACGGCAAACTTTAAAAACAAAACACAAGTTTTTGTATAGCTTTACTACGTAGAATAATTATGAAGTTTTAAAACCACAGATACCTTCAAATTATTAATAAATTGTAACATCATACATATTGTTGACTCACTAGGTCATTGTACAGTATGACTCGAACACCAATCATGAAATCGGTATTTCTTTGACCACATTGCCATAGTAACCAAATGCACGGAGCTGATGAAAGTAATTCACAGTGTGATATACTTTAAGGAAAATAAAATAGTTATTTTTATTTATTATCATAATGTGAAGTTTAAAATAAAATAGTTATTTTTATTTATTATCATAATGTGAAGTTTAAATCTGATGCACATGTTAAAAGTTCGAGTAATTTGCTTTGTATTTCCTTTTTTTTTTAATCATAAGTGTTCTAAACTGAATAATTTTTTTTAACTATTTTGCACAACGGTGTATGTGGTCTAATGTTAAAAAAAGAATTGTTCTTTCGAAAATACATAAATAAGAAATCAGGTTGCCAATTGCAAGACTCTGATTACTCACCTTAAAGTTACCATTTTCATCCCCTCCCGAAAAAAAAAATCCTGGTTACGCCACTGCTGCCAGGGCTTATTACTTAAAAATAAAATATATATTTTTATGTTTTTCGTAAGTGGGTAGAGAATATGTAAGTGTTCAGTTTATTTCAAACTTTCACCCCTTAATAACATAACCAAAGAGTGTCAGTCAGCGAAAATATGTGCTAAAACGGAATGAATTTGATGTAACCCTGTACAATGGCAAAAAGACAGCTACATTTGGAGTTTATCTACAACAAAAAAGCTAAACGCCAGAGACATCAACAAAACCCAAACCTAACTCTGGCATAGTCAGGAATGTTATTAAAGCATGAGTGTGAGACGATCCTTCCATTTCAAACGCTCAGGTTAGTGCAGGTGCAGCTGTTGATAAACGAGATCCTTGTCTGTAAAGTGTTGTTTGCAGCTCTCTTGATTGTGACAATATGGCGTAGAACTGTTTGTGATGAACGATAGAAACCTAGCTTAATCTTTACATAAAAATTGTTAAAATCATGCATCATGTTTAAGCTCGATTTCGCTTCCCTATTTTTATTTTTTGAGAGTGGGGGTGCTGGTATATCTAGGAACGCGAGGTGGAGCTCCCAGCTGGAAGAACAACTCAAGAGCCATGCTGGGAGGCAGCGGTCGCTGGAGGGAGAGCGTATGGGGCCCAGTTGGGTCCTACAGAGCGCTGCTCCAGATACTGTGCAAGTGGAGCAGAGAGGACAAGGCACAACAGCTGATGGCATTGCTGAGAGGGGAAGCCCAGATGGTGCTGCTGAACCTGGCCAAGGAAGTAACTACCTCATCCTGTTGGCCACCCGCTAACGCTGGTTCGGCAACACAGGGGAACCAGAACTGCTTCGGGCCAGGCTCCAAAGGCATACACGGATGACAGGGGAGACCCTGGCCCGATTAGCCACAGATCTGGAGAGGGTAGCCTGGCAGGTGTACGCAGACGTTGCCACCCGAGAGCAAGAGGAGCAAGCACGGTTCCACTTCGTTGAATCCATGGGACCTGGTGAGCTCCGCAAGTACCTGCACCTTGCAAAGCCCCGATCACTACAGACTGCTCTGCAACTCGCCCAAGAATGGAAGAACGTGACCTGGGAAGAGAGAGGTGTTCAAACGCAACGCAAATTTAATTGTATCGCCCGCTAGCTGCACCCTGACTGTGCTGCGCCAGCTGTTGTAGACTAGTAGTTGATTAGTTGTAACAAGGCACTGCAGTATTATTATCTCATTGTATTACAGTTATACTTTATACAGCCACTGTGTCCAAAATATTGAATATATACAATACTACAACACACCGACTTGCAAATCTTAATATCATTTTGAGGGTACTCTAGTAAACCATGACCAGGTGATGCATGTTAGGAGTTTCCCTATAATCACTCCCCCTAAAAAATCTCCCATGATGAAACATTACATAAGGCACTTGGAGATTGCAATTGCTACATAGTCATTCATAATAGCTCTATCCATATAATTACTTAATGTTTGTTGCTTATTATGGTGGTGCAATGCAGACTGCACTAATTATGTCTCAACACATGGCTACAGTTCATCCACACTATTGTTTGTGGTTGTGGCACAGCAAGATTAACATATTAAAAGTATGTAATTTCTTCTGTAGTTGACATTCATATACTTTGAATTAATGTTTATCATTAAATTTCTTGACAAATAAATTCATCAGAATAAATCATATGGGGCTCAAGTTGAAAAGTCACTTGGAGTCACCTAGTGGTCTAAGGTTTTAACACATTATTAGTTTGAAAGACAGGTCCAACATTTGTCTGAAAGTAATTGCTTTTCTGAAACAAAATGCTTCTTCTGTTGTGCAGCTCAAAAGTGACCCGTCCATTATTTAGAACAAGGATTTGATCATAAAATTGTTATCTTATCCAATGCATTTTATATATGCAGCATTTTTTGGTTAGGCATAAAACAATAATTATTACATGTATCTGTATTTATTAATTTTTTTTTCTTCATTTATAAATTTATGATAACAAATGACTCGACTGTGCCAGCATTCCTTTGCCACTCCCGATTTTAGATGACTTCTTGGAACTACCAATAGTTCAGCATTCACTGATCTCAAGGTGCAACAAGGAGTCTAAGGTACTAACAGTTCCAGTAAATATAAAGGCCCCGAACCATGAAAGACTGTAGAAGCAGCAAGCAGAATTTAAAAGTCAACCCATCACAGGAGTGATGCAAAGTTATGACAACATGGTCTCATTTGAAGTGTTTTTTAAAACCTCAAAAGTAACAACTAAAGCTAAGGTTTATAATTTTAGAAAAGCAAACTATGAAGGTATGAAACAGAGACTAACAGAAGTAGATTGGAGTAAAATAGAGAAAACATCCACAGAAAAAGGATGGTTGTTCTTCAAAAATGTAGTACTAGAGGCGCAAAACAATGACATCCCTAAAGTAGACACATCTAAATGTAAAACTAAATTGCCAAAATGGTTTAATAGATCAATTAAAAAAAATATTCAGCGAAAAAAGGCACTTTACAGAGCATTAAAAAGGGACCAAAAAGAAAGTACACAGAAAGAGTACACGGAACTGCAAACACAAGTCAAAAAGGAAGTTAGAAAGGCCAAGAGAGAAATAGAAATGAACATTGCTAAGGGGGATAAAACCAATTCCAAAATGTTTTTCCAATATTACAACAGCAAGAGAACATTCAAAGAGGAGGTTAAATGTCTAAGAGATACAAATGGCAAAATCGTAGATGAAGAAAAAAAAATAGCAAATATATTAAATGATTACTTTTCACAAGTTTTTACAAAGGAAGATACGGACAACATGCCCCACATGTCACCCAGTTCCTATCCAGTTTTAAATAACTTTAGCATAACCGAGGCAGAAGTGCTAAAGGAACTAGAAGCTCTTAAAATAAACAAATCCCCTGGGCCGGATGAGATCCTCCCAATAGTATTCAAAGAAATGAAAGAAGTTATTTACAAACCGCTAACCAAGATCATGCAGAAGTCTCTTGACACAGGGGTGGTACCGACAGACTGGAAAAATTGCAAACGTAAAAAGGGAAAAAAAACTGAACCAGGTAACTACAGACCAGTAAGCCTGACTTCTATTATATGCAAACTTATGGAAACTATAATAAGATCCAAAATGGAAAATTACCTATATGGTAACAGTGTCCTGGGAGACAGTCAACATGGTTTTAGGAAAAGGAAATCGTGTCTAACTAACTTGCTTGATTTTTTTGAGGATGCAACATCGATAATGGATAACTGCAAAGCATATGACATGGTTTATTTAGATTTCCAGAAAGCTTTTGACAAAGTCCCGCACAAAAGATTAATTCTCAAACTGAACGCAGTAGGGATTCAAGGAAACACATGTACATGGATTAGGAAGTGGTTAACATGTAGAAAACAGAAAGTACTGATTAGACGAAAAACCTCAGAATGGAGTGTGGTAACCAGCGGTGTACCACATGGATCAGTATTAGGTTCTCTGCTATTCCTAATCTACATTAATGATTTAGATTGTGGTATAGTAAGCAAACTTGTTAAATTTGCAGACGACACAAAAATAGAAGGAGTGGCAAACACTGTTGCAGCAGCAAAGGTCATTCAAAATGATCTAGACAAGATTCAGAACTGGGCAGACACATGGCAAATGACATTTAATAGAGAAAAGTGTAAGGTACTGCACGCAGGAAATAAAAATGTACATTATAAATATCATATGGGAGATACTGAAATTGGAGAAGGAATCTATGAAAAAGACCTAGGAGTTTTTGTTGACTCAGAAATGTCTTCATCTAGATAATGTGGGGAAGCTATAAAAAAGGCTAACAAGATGCTTGGATACATTGTGAAAAGTGTTGAATTTAAATCAAGGGAAGTAATGTTAAAACTGTACAATGCACTAGTAAGACCTCATCTTGAATATTGTGTTCAGTTCTGGTCACCTCGCTATAAAAAAGATATTGCTGCTCTAGAAAGAGTGCAAAGAAGAGCGACCAGAATTATTCCAGGCTTAAAAGGCATGTTATATGCAGACAGGCTAAAAGAATTGAATCTGTTCAGTCTTGAACAAAGAAGACTGACTACGTGGCGACCTAATTCAAGCATTCAAAATTCTAAAAGGTATTGACAATGTCGACCCAAGGGACTTTTTCGACCTGAAAAAAGAAACAAGGACCAGGGGTCACAAATGGAGATTAGACAAAGGGGCATTCAGAACAGAAAATAGGAGGCACTTTCTTACACAGAGAATCGCACAGAGAAACCCTGGGATCCTTGAAGAAGCTGCTTGATGAGATTCTGGGATCAATAAGCTACTAACAACCAAACGAGCAAGATGGGCCGAACGGTCTCCTCTCGTTTGTAAACTTTCTTTTGTTCTTATGTAAAGGAACCACATGACTTGCCACATTATTGTGCTGCATATAATTAGCTACCTGCTATTTGTTAGTTGAATACTAATTATTACCCCTGTATATCCCTGGTTACTGAATATGGTGGAAGTGGGGATATGTCTGTATGTCCATAAATTAAGTATGTATTTATTTAGAGAACTACTTGTCCAATTGTATCTTTTTAAATATGACACATATCTTGGCAATTACAATGTGACCAAATATGGCTACTGTCAGATGTTTTAAAAATGCTTTTGTTTTACCTTTGTAGAAATTTGAATTTATCAAAATACATTAAAGTCCCACTATTTTACAATACATACACAGCATCACCAAGTGATGGTAATGTTACACCATGGAAGTGATGGTCAGGATAGGGATGAGGAGGAGGATGAGGAGGGGGGAGGTTGGGAATGTTAGGCATGAATCTTACATGAAATGTATACTTACTAGTAATAAGTGTTAGTTTATTGTGAGATAACAGTATTTTCAATATGGATGCTTTTTTCTCATTAAATAAAATCTGTTTCTGTACATTATCACTGGGTGTGTGCTGTTGCTTCCTTCCAGAACCATAACTGAAAAGAGCCATGAATCGCAAAGGGTTCAGATAACATGCATAAATAAATCCATATACAGAGTATGTTTGCTGTGGGCATTAGACTTGTAAAATTGGAAGTGTATCATTCTATTGTTTTTTATGAGTTTTGAATTTTAATTAAAACAGTCCCAACAAAAGTAGGCTGTGTGGTCCAGTGGTTAAAAAAAGGGCTTGTAACCAAGATGCCCCTTGTTCAAATCCTGGCTCACTCATTATGTGACCATGAGCAAGTCACTTATCCTCCTTGTGCTCCGACTCAAGTAACTCTGCAACTGATGCATAGTTCAAACACCCTTGTCTCTGTAAGTTGCCTTGGATAAAGGTGTTACAATAAACAAATAAAGAAAAAAAAAGGTTTGGAGTAATATTTATTGGACATCAGAAAACAATATGGTCATCCAAAGAGTTACAACAGGATGAGCAAAACTCCATTGACTGCTGCTGCAAAGCCACAATACATAGTGATTAAAAAGCACTTAAAACTGGACACCACTCTGTTAACTGCCCTATCCTTTGCACACCCCTGTGCTTACATTCCTATTTTAGTGAATAAATAACATTGTGCAATGCTTTCCATTTCTTTCCATTGTGAATACAGCTGTGAGTACAATTTATGGACATAACAGTGCATTTATTTTAGACTCAGCAGCCAATGGATTAATGGGATACAAACAATTGCTTTCTGTGTTTTGAATAATAACCACCATCAATACAGAACATTTTGCAACATAATTATAAGTATCAAGTCATAGTGAAAAGCAGCTGTAACAGTACACACATTGTGATGAAAACAGCTGTACATGGTGTAAAACATGTTTTGAGGATAGACTTCAGTCAAATGAAATAAAAAAAATAAACTTGACTGAAGACAATACAAATAAGAAACTCAAACAAAAAAAAAGTGTAGAACAAAATACTTCTCTGTTAACCCATTTTATAATTCCTTAAAATACAGATCGACAAACCCTATCAGATTATGTAAAGAAACTGTGTAACACTATTACAAAAGATGTTACAAAAAATGGTACCTGATATGTTTGTTTTTCCATGTCTACATTGCGACACAAATGCAAGTTACTGTTCTTCTATGTTGGTTAAAATACTGTTTTCCTCTTGCCTTCCTTGTATATGAAAAAAAGATGGCCAGAACCATCATAATTGTAAAGAAAAAAGTACATATAAAAAGCTTTAAAAATATAAACTGAAACATGTTCATAATTTTAGCTTCACAAAAAATAACTCAGCAAGCCCTCTAACCTGAATACAAATGAAACCAAATAGCTGTTAAGAAACAGTGCTGAGGTAAGAACCTGACTTGCAGTGGTTCACATTTGATTTATGTCTGTGTTTTTTAAAGTCAGCCTTGGTTATTAAACATCGACATTTTAATAACTATGTTCTACTACTCAAAACCAAAAGGACTGCTTTTCATTTTGAGTATGACAACCTGTTTTTCTTGGGTAATAATAAACTTAAACATTATTGTATTCAATTTATAATGTCGTCTGCCACGCAGTAATGGAGTACTGTTAATGCATGTGAGTGGCACTAATTATATTAAATATACCACGCACAGCATACATTTTGAAATACAAGCATACTTTGTAAAAATTATATTTATCAAATATGAAAATGGTTGGCAACTTCAGTTAAAATAACAAATTCAAAACTACACTATGTAGGAACTGAGATTTTTTTTAAAGGTGTAAGCATATGTACTGTACAGTGCTTCCTTTTAGTGACACAAACTATTAAATAAGCACTAGTGATCTAAAAGTAGCTGTGATTAATAATGATTCCTAAATGGGAAAACAGATGTTATAAATAAAGCCTATGCTGAAAAGTACTAGAAAATCAAGATGCAAGAAAATAATGCTATTAAAAGTTAAAACCTTTTGGTTTGTAATTTTGAAAAGATGGTATTTGAACCACTCTTTCTCAAAAATATGAAGAAATGTTAAAAGTCACAAGGAATGATTATTTGAAATAATACATTAACAATGGTAATTGTCAAAAAATAATCAACATGGTTCGCAAATTTAAAAAAGACCCAACACCCCCAAATATATATAAATACCAGTAATTAAAAAAAAACAAAAAAAACCCCCAAAAAAACCAACACTAATCTGTATCTGTTTCCCTGGTTTAAGGGCCCTGTCTGACTGCAGCGAGCTTTCCAAATGGCTTCTAGAGAAGTGCATTGTTTAAGCTAAACAGTAAATGTTGTTCAATCTCTTTAGTGTATTTATACACAGGCCTGTTCATTAATTTTTGCCTGGATTTGACTCTAGAATGCTCACTGACTGACTAAAAATTTCTGTCTGTTTCCTGTTGTGTTAAGAAATGGGTGCTGTCACCGCTAGTGTTCACAAAAGTCCAGAGATATGTGACTACGAAGGCACAACTTAAATGCACAGTTGTGTTGAAAGTGTTGTGCGTGCACTGCCCATGACAATTGCCTTTCCCTTTCCGTGGATCTAATAATCACTCAGTTTTTCTATTCCCACGTTTTGAAATACACTATAGACCAGTTACATTTCCAATCTATGATAGCACAGCTCTCAACTAACTCAGATGAGATAGGAATGAAAACACTGCCATTGAGTAAGCTTAGCTCTACTCAATCACTGAACAACATAACCCTGTTCTCTAAATGTTAATTTACTAAATACGATTTATTAGTTTGGGAATAAAGCAATACAAGCATGACTTAAATGATGCAGTAATTACAGTCAATCTATTGTCTATAGTGAATTTCTATGTTGAATCACCTGGATAAAAAGCTAGCCTATCTGTTGTATAGATACCACTTTTCTGTGGTGCACTGAGTGGTCAATTGAAGAAGGCCTGACTAATGCATACCATATGGGAAATCAGGAAAGCAAATATAGGCTAATAAATGTGTAAACAGAAAAAAAATAATACCTGTCATTAAGCCTATGATACTTTGACATTTCTGCTGATTCGTTCTAAATCTCAGAGTAGCTGGCTGTTAAATCGATTCAAGCAGCACCTGCTTCTTTTAGTCCTTAAGTGTGCATTCAGTCCAATCTTCTTGTAAAGAGAGCTGAAGCTGCAGTAACCACCACTACTTGGTAGCCACTGCTATACACTTCCTTTTAGAGTTCCTTGCAGCTCCACCATTTTCTGTCAAAGCTTGAAATAATAATATGATTAATAATCAATATATTTTTTCTTTTTTAAATCGGAGCGTCTTTAAAGAACATAATACAGTAAATTTAGATGGTTTAATACTGTAACATGTTATACAATAAAAAGCACCATTCCTCAAACAGAAATGTTTGTGAAGTTTGCTGTATGTTTCCAACAAAATAAAAGACTTACACGTCCTTGAGGCCATTATGCATCATGAATAAAAAAATGCACCACTGCAATCCTGTGATAATCCTTCAAGGCCTTTTCATTTTAACAGTTCAACCCTCACTCCTAAAAGGCAGTAAGACCATCCCTTTTGTTTCTCATAGAAGCTGGTAAACACTACTCGTTTCAATTTCTTTCAACCTAACATTTGCTTCACAAGTGACAAAAGTAAGACCATCCCTTTTGTTTCTCATAGAAGCTGGTAAACACTACTCGTTTCAATTTCTTTCAACCTAACATTTGCTTCACAAGTGACAGCAAAACCCTTCTTTTGGTCTGTGATGCATGCAATCCATGGCCAAACCTGTGAAACTCAAGCATTGTGAATCCATTGCGGATCTTCTTCCACTTCAGTACTGCAGATGCTCTTCCAAATCCTCTTGAGTCTAAATCAATCCTTGCTGAGCCATACTGTAGGGTCAGCACCCATTTTGTATCCTTGCCAAAATAACAAATGTTGCTTGTTGCATCTGCTTGACTGCTAGGCATGCATAAAGGAAGAAATGCAGATGGGGGCAGATGGCCCACACAACTGGAGTTGAAGAACTGCAGGTTTAAATTGCTGAAGATTTTACAAAATCTGGGATTATATCTTTTCAAGCCACCAGCCATGGTGTGACTCCCTTTGGAAGATGACAAAAGAAAATAATTTCAGTGATCTGTGTTTTAAAAAACTGCAATAAACCAACAGCCAGTTAGTGTCTGAAGCCATAAATCTAGCACACCACAAGCGATAACTTTTTTTTATTATTTTTTGGCACATTATTCATGCTGATTTTTTTTTTGTTTCTTTGTTTTTAGTCTTTAGAGTTTGTATGACAGCATGAATGGATGACAGACTTGAGATGAACACAAACACAAACACCAGTAATATCCAATGACATCAAGTACAGTACATTCCAAAGATTCCAATGGTTTTTAGTCCTTTTGGGCACAATTTCTTACTGTTGCTCGGCTTCTGTCCATGCAAAAAGCAAACAAGGTTGATCCCTGTGTTTGACACAAGCCTACAGTTTCTTCCTCTTAGTTACAAAGTCATAATGCTGATGCGATGGTACACACTTTGTTACTGTAGGTGAGTTGAAGCAGCTACATGTAAA
Source organism: Polyodon spathula (assembly GCF_017654505.1). Lineage (NCBI taxonomy): Eukaryota > Metazoa > Chordata > Actinopteri > Acipenseriformes > Polyodontidae > Polyodon > Polyodon spathula. Next base: position 69,464,890 of record NC_054534.1, read on the forward strand.
CATTTGTTCGTTGTTCTTTTATTTATATTTATATATTTATATTTTACATTTACAAAACTATAAATACAAAAAAAAAAATGAAGCATTATGTACAAACTCCATGCTTTTGGGTTAGACGCATTACTGCAAGAAAACACAAAAGACAAGGCATCAGACAACTACAATCTTGTTAAAGGATCTGTACAGTTACTTAAAAACAGATGGCACCTGCCTTTTCTTAATATTTAACTTCTATATCCTAGTATGTGTGATCTGTAAAATAATTTGTTGTTGTTTCTGCTTCGATCATCATTGGACTGTTCCAGTAAAAAATAAATAAATAAATAAATAAATAATTCTGGAAAGACTTGTCAAGGCTGACTTTATGCAGTGAGGCACGGAAGCATATCATTGTTGCACAGGCTTCAGGCTTTACCAGTGGATCTAAGTGCATAGTGCAACACCCGAAGCATTTTGTCTGGAATAATGATCTAAGCAGGAACCACAATAGAAAACCATACAGTTCTCTTTAACAGACAATGTTATTTGGTCTAAGCTCCTTGCTGTGAAGAATAAATAGTAAACTATATATTATGATCCGTTTGTACAGCTGAATTTAAATATTAACATAAGTATAGTAAACAGTTAACATTTAGCTGTGTTGTCACTTTAACAGCTTTCAGAGCTGATGATGCTGGTTGCAACATTTGGTTACTTCTCGTTTCCATAACAACATTATCACAAGTTTCAAACCTAAATACATTTATTTTAAACTGTTCCTTCCCGCAACAAAACATTGTTTCTTGCTAGTTTTATATTGTTACAAATGCTTTTATTCCTCTGAAAAAGTTAACTTTCTGTGCAACAGGTTATACCCTAACCTAAACCCTAATCTGATCCCTACACATGTTCTCTGTCTATCAGAGCTATTAGTATCATATGAGCGCCGAGGAAAATAATCAATTATGTTAATTAACTAGAATTAGAACGGTTTGATCTTCCATTTACCTTCTGCCAGCATCCAGGCATTGGTAGTCCATCTGGACCCTGGGATGAAAAAAAGAGAAATATCATTTGAGAATCTTCTTGAAACCCTTACATTAGAAATAGAATTCTGAATGTCATTCATTTGTGTATTCCTCATTGACTATACATCCTTCAATGTGATTGCAAAAAAAAAAAAAAAGCCAAGGTACTATCATATCTGTTCTGTAACTTTCCAGGGAACAAAACAGCAACTAGAAGAACACTGTGTTTTAAATACCAGGGTGTGGATATTTCTGAATGTAAAAAGTTAACAAACGTCTATTTCTTCAGTAAGGAGTGAATAGTTTCAGTAGGCAAACATTAACACTTCAGAGTTGCCCTTTAAACTACTTCTTGATACCATATCACCTGGAGGCAAATTTCAGTAAAGGAAGTGATTGACTACCAGGAAGCTGTGGTTTAAACCTATAAAAGCAACAATGTGGTACTTGAAAAATATGCATTAAAGTAATAAAGATTTTTTAATCTTATAATACCCATTAAGTAATACCCATTTCCATGCAGATCAAATACAAAAATGCTTTATCATGCGGTGGTATTCTATTATCATATAGTTTCTGGTTCAATAGTAGTTAAGTACAATCATCTTGTGATCTAGTCATATTTATAAACCTTCATGTGTTCCATGCAAAAACATGACGTTGAGGTAAACCAGATGAATTAAAAAATAAGCCAACATATCACAATAATACCCACCTTGAACTCCAATCATTTGTATAATATACAGGTTTTTCAAGCATATAGAAATTAAGAATGGAGTACAATCATACATTACTTAATGTACAGTACAGTCAGCACATATCCGACCTTTGTCTTCACCGACGGTGAAATGAGCGTGACGCATATGTGATTATTTCATTTTGGCCTGTTGTAACCCTTGTCTGTTTTTTCAGGGAATACAAAAAAGATAAAATGTGAAAAATATGTACGTGAAAGGACTACGTTTTAAAATAAATACACTTCCATTTAGATGTACTGCAGCTGGTTTTGTTGGTGCAGTACTATATTTTCAACACAAGTATTTTAATTCAGAACGATATGAGTCTGAAAATATCAATTGGCAAAAGAGACAACTGTGGACACCTGAACTATTACAGCACATACTTTTAAATCTGGTACGTATTGTAGCAGTATGTAAAATTCCCCATTAACGACCCAACAGCAAAATGAAATCAAACTGTTACCCATGCACAGAACTGCGTACAATGTAAAAAGCAATGCAATTTAGAAAAAGACAAAAAAAACACCAGTTTCCAGAATTAAAACAGTATCCAAAGTCAGCATTCAAAATAGGAGAATATAGTGCTCGATAAGGCCCTAATGTCTCAGTTCACTTGCAAATGAAAATGCACAAAAGCAACTAAAGATCACTGATTAAAAAAAAAAAAAATGCATCGCAGTATCTAAAACTGTTTAATGATTAACTTTTACATTACCGTAGCTTGTCTCGTTCACTTTGTTTTTGCTCCATTTTCGTCATGTGAAATTGGAGGAAGCACTGTGTAACTGCACAATAAGTAACTGTACAATAAACACACTGATTTGGCATGCGAGAAAAAAAGAAAACGCAGGCTGTGACAGATAAACAAGTACATTGTAGCGTTGAAGAGATGGGCTTTGTATCAGAAAACTGGTGACGGAGGTGGAAATTGCATGTGACGGGTTACATACTATATATATATATATATATATATATATATATATATATATATATATATATATATATATATATATATATGTGTGATTGATTTTATTCTAATACAAGGGTGGTAAAACGCGAGTAACGCGCATCTGGGTAACGGATATCCGAGTGCTGACTGTATATATTTTCATTACTGTACTTGGAGCTTCTAATTCCTTCGACTAAAATTATAGTTTTATTCTCTACAAGACTACAAATAAAAAACAATCTGTGGATATGTAATTGTCAACCACTTTTGCGTATAGCACACCTTTACCTTAATATGCCATTGAAACTAAAACTGCCAAATTGGTACAAGGGAGAAGGTTGGGAGCAGAGGTCTAGTACACATTAGAGAAGGAGGTTCATGCTTGTATCTGGGGCACACAGTGAGAAGAAATATTAGGGACTACTTTGGGGGAAAGATTACATTACTTTAAAAGTAAGCAGCCTCAAACACCATGTTATTGTTTACATCAAATTTTATATGATGTTTCAAATCATGGAGTCATTTTGTTGAGTTCTTTTACTGTAATAATTGAGTCTTTTCCCTGCTAAATTCACGGAGCATTGTGGAATTCTAGGTGCTTTATCATAGTGTTTGATTCCTTCATTCCACAAAGTCATGTGAGGCAGTGACTGTTCAATTCAATTGGCTCCTTCTGACCTACAGAATGGTATGGAGCAGGTGGACTGAGGAAACCTAACACAAGTTCTGGGGAACCTTCCTATTCAACAACTTTAGTAGAAACAGAGTAGAAATTTCATAGAAACAGAGCCATTGTCAAAATTAATAAAACTCAACACTGGAGCAATAGAACTGCACCTACACAGACTGTTTGCAAATAACATAAAACAATCAATACAATGGCATTTGAACCAATAGCTAGGAAGTGTTAGCATTGGCTGTAGGGTATTGTATTAAGAAGGGTCCAGAAGATTTAGGTAAGGTTTGTTTTTAAAGGAAAGGCTTTCTTCTAACCTGAATAAAGGACTAACATCACATTAGTTAAACACCATAGTCTCTCTTTAAAAAATCAGCTGGCATTTGTTAAAAAAGACTATGACTGGAGACCATGTCTGTCTCAGAAGCTATCGTGTTAAGATGGGCAATGTACAATTAGAAATGTTATGTTCATTCATGCATAGGTCATGCATCAATGGAAATACAAGGCTGGCTGCTTGGCAAAGCCCTCTTTGTATTGTCAGGTAGGAAGAATGTGCATGCAGGGTTGGAAGGAAAGAGAATACTGTACCAATTGGCAGGGGGCATCCAGCCCATCCAGGCCAGGCTGACCTGGCTCCCCCTTTTCACCCTTAAATCCCCGGAATCCCTGTTTGTAAAGAGTAACTGGCATTGTTACTGAGAGAGGCATTAGTATGGCTCTTCAACGGGGCAGCAACACAGCATGTAGAGGAGCAATCCCTGGCATCACTGATTTAGACATCAGCCCTTCTAGTGAAATCTCAGCATTTGGTCAAACTTCAATTTTTGTGGGAGTGACTTAAAGTGCAAGACATTTATTATAGACAATGATTTTGTTTACAGTTTTGAAATGCATCTAGGAAGATATATAGTACTGGCATTTACTGGCACAGAGGAAATCACAGGTTACATTACTAAGATAATTACTCTGTAATTCTTGCCAGCTATTGCCTCATTAACACTTTGATCTTGTTTTGCTTTTGACTGCAGTCAGAGACCTCAATAAGGATGGATTAAAGATGGGCATATTCCAAATCAGTAAAGGCAGTGACTTGCTCCTCTCTTTGGTTCCATTGGTTTTGGATCATAACGAGATGAGTCTTTAGAGCATAGCTGACATACCAATGGGCAAGGTGCATCTAATCCAGGAGCACCCTGTTCTCCTTTCTCCCCTTTAGGCCCTTTTTTGGCCTTCTTTCCCTTTTCCCCCTGTGGACACAATGGTGTGATGAGAACAACATTTCTCTCTCTTCTTATAAAGGACACCTGCAGCAAATATCCATCAGGTACAATGAGGCAGAAAACGATTTGGGGCAGGTGGTGTTTGGAAATTGTAAGTAGGGGGGCAACAAATCTGGATGTCACATTCCCTTTAAAGAAAAGAAAATAATACATAAAAGGAAACAGGAATTTAGCCAGGTGTTTGCCTAAGCCATGAATAAGATACCTTTTTTTAAATTTTTTTTTTTATTTCTTTTAGTTTGGGTAGGGTTTACAGTCTTTTAGTATGGTACCAAAATGTATTTTTTATGCTACATGTACAGCAAAGCAGTTTCTCAATACAGATGGGCAATCAAAAATGTTCTTTCAATGTTAACATCACTGCTATCAAAGAAATCTTTAAAAGTAAGCAGGCAGCATGGACTTTGACCATGTATCACATAACTCAAAGCACATAGTGGTAAGCAGGTTTTAAAGGGCGTCCTCACTGTACTGTATGTGGGTTGGATTAAAGGAGATTTTGTCTTCAGTGTTTTAAGGAGACAGAGAATGTGTGATAAGATACAAGGACAGTTAAGCAGGGAAAGTGACTGAAAGCAAGATGACACAGGTTGTACTTTGAAGGAATTTTCTTCTTAAGAGAGAAGGGAAAGGGGGATTAGGAGGAAGCCAGTGTGTAAAGTTTATCAGAGGGCAGTAGGGAAGAGAAGGAGTAGCAGGGAACATGCCTCTGTCACAGAAAAAAGTAAAATGTTTGTATCCCTTTTTTTCCACGTGAAGAAAAGACTAACAAATGATAATGCGAGCAACAGCTTTCAAATTTCCAGAATATTTAAACGTGCAACATAAATTAGTTTTGCGCTTGTTGTTGTTACTTGCTTTGGGTATTCAGAGTTAATTCTTTTCAAAACACTCTCCAACTGCCAGCATTTCAGAACTGCTGCACTGCTCTCTTAATATGTTTACCGATGTACGCTTCAGCTGGAGAGAATGTTTGGTCATCAGCAAAAAAGGGATGATATCATTTCTAGAACTTTGGGTTAGTGTTCATTAATGTTTTTATAGTCAAGTTAGAGAAAATAAACAACATGCAACCTAAGCTAAAAGATCCATACTATTAAAAATAACTACAAATGAAAAACAAACAAAAAATCTATATAATAGGTTAGTAATATTAGGGTAGTAACATTAATATCCACTGTCAGGCACCAATGAACTAAATACATACCTGGGAATTAAAGGCTACTATAAGGTTCAGACACCTTTTCTCTCTTTACCATCAGTTCTTGCGCTTTGTTAAAAATCTGTACACAATCTTACCAATAGGGCTAAGTTAAACAAGAAACAATTGGCGCTAAACACCCATAGCCTTTGAATCATACATCATAAAACACCTCTGTAATAAACAGACATGAGTACTAAAAATGGAAGGCCAGGTTACCCTTCAAATGTCGCTTGTTTAACTGGTTTTCCATTAGATATTCCTGCATAAACAATCATTTATGTTAATAGCTACCTATTTATGTGGAACTTTTTTTTTTTTTTTTTTACAATCATAAAGTAATTAATAAATAATTGTGGGTGTGTTGTTGAGTCCAGTGGTACCTGACAGTGAAAAGTTCACTATCATGCAGATAGAAGAGCCTGTTCAATTAATATAACATGCTGCACCTTTTCTCCCCTTTCACCAGGATCTCCTTTCTCTCCCTTCAGGCCTGGTAATCCCTGAAAAACAACAACAGCCATGACAATACAGAGTACACAGTAACTTGTGAGTAATCAACATGTTTTGGAACTATATGTACAAAGGATTTTAACTCAAGCTATGATAATAATTAAAGCGATAACAAGTTGCTTTTGAAAATACAGAAAAAAACATTTTAATTTAAAATTTGATGATGACGAGTTATCAGGTTACAAAACAGTACTGTATCCGTTGTGAATGAATCGTTCTTTTAACACTAGAGCCGTTATACTCATAACTACACCCCCCCCCCCCCCCCCCCCCCCATTAAACAACATATTTAAATGAACAATTAAACATTAAAGGGTTTATTTTCTAGCTTACCACATATAAAGCAATACTTAAAAAAAAAAAAAAAAAAAAAAAAAAAAATATAATATATATATATATATATATATATATATATATATATATATATAAAATAAACATTTCAAAAGAAACTAGAAACTAGTGTGACAACAGGTATATGCACATACAGAACTGTAAAAATGAAACTAGTTTTTAATTTAAAATGAAAGTAATATATATTTTCTCTTGCGTCTGTCACTCGGTGCAGCACAGACTCCAAGCTGAGCTACTGCAGCCTGCTGCTTTGCAGTTTTCTCATCAAAATGTTTCTGCCGAAGCGCTGTGGCTAGCTTCAAGATGAAATCTCTCCTAATGATATTTTCCCAGGGGCATTCCTTGTATAAAATGAAGAATTGATGGCTGCCAGGTCCAGCAGAGATAACAACAGGCTTGTATATAAAAATAAAATAGAATATTGTAGGTTATATTCAGAATACAAACATGTATTATAAAAGGCGGTCAAAATGACTGCTCTAGCGGTTCTTGGTAGAGGGGATTATAATTTTTTTATTTTTGCGATCCTGCCTTTCAAAACGCCATCAAGGTATTTAATGCAGGTATTTAAGAAAAGTCAAGAATGAACAATAGCGTATTTTTCACACGCACAGAGTAAATAAAATTTAAAAAGTGAGAACCGTCAAAATGACAGCTGTGGCGGCTCTAATGTTAAGTGAAGTTCCTGTTCCTTTAGCCGAAGCATTTACAGTACAATGGGAAAAATCCATTTCACCACTAGGGTGTTCCCTTAGGCAAAGTGTTCTCTTAGCAGGTGTTCCTATATGATGAGACTACTGTATAGTTTTGAAAATTAGGCCCATTGATTGCAGTGTACAGTGGAAGTGCACAGTATTAATTCTGACCTCTTCTTTGCTCAACCTTTAAATTCGGATACTCTCAATAACAGTTAAAGAATGCAGCAGCCAAGTTTAATTGTAATTAACTGGTTTCTTATACATACAGTTGTAGTCAAAAGTTTACATAACCCAATGGTAATTTATAATTTCTAGAAATTTCTCATCAACAAATAATTAAAGGAACATTTATACTCTCTAAGAACAATCATCTACAATCCAGCATTTGAGACTTTTCTAGAATTAGGTCCTGCATTATCATGTTGAAGACAATACTATCATAGGAAAAAAATTTGCATTTTTGGAATTTTGCTTAAAAAAAACAAAAAAACTGAAATAAATAATTGTACATATCAATTTCTTGTAACTTTTTTCCTCATCCACAAAAGCAAAACTTTTTCTACAAAATATTTTTTCCTAAAATTCTTTGTTTTCTAGAAATTTCTTGAAATTGTACATTTCCACTGGGGTATGTAAACTTTGACTACAACTGTATGTATTATTATGTGACTTCTTTGTATAACCATTACCACTATAAAAAAAAAAAAAAAAGAATATCTAAGGCTATAAAAATATTACTGGGATCTAACAGGGTGGAGGCCATTTTCTTACCTATTATCCCCTTGCTGGGGATGCATATTATCATGCAGGTAGTTGTATTGCGGGCTTAATTTGTAAAGAAAGAGGTGCCGGAGCGCAAGCAATGACAATAACACCGCTCTTAAGAACCGCACATTTAAAATGGTTGCATGTACATGCTATATGTAACACTATAGAGGATTGCATATATATATATATGGAGAGAGAACTGCTCGTCCAGTTGTGCTGAAACTTGCTAAGGACATTCTTTCAGACAGACTATGGAGGCATTCTGTATATTATAAAAAGGACCCTCTGTATACTTACATCCAAGCCAGGTGCCCCCTCTGTGCCCTTAAAAAGAAAGAAAGAAACATTACCTTGTCAGAGGCTATAGCTGCAGTTACTCTAAAGCCACTTATGTAGGACTTCATAGCACAGACACAGCAGAATACACTGTACTAAGACTTGGCAACACATTTCCATGAGTAGTTTATAGTTCCTTATCTAAATATGACTGTCATAAAATATATACACCCAGTTTTTCATCTTGTTGGTTTCATGTCACAGCCATAAAACACGCTTACTTTAACTTTCTTCAGAACAAAAAAAAAAAAAACGAACTTCTAATTTAGAGTATAGTATATCTTTGAACAATGTACTGTGTGTACAGTAGGTAAGCAAATCTACATCAGTTAATACTTACAGGTAATCCATATGGTCCTCTTGGCCCAGGTTCACCAGCTGGTCCCCTTTCACCCTTAGAAAACACAATGGAAACACACTCAGTTAGAACTTTCTACAGAACACAAGGAAGTACAGTAGATTTACAAGCCATCCGTCACTGGATAAGAGGCTGCTTATGTTCTCTGATATTGCTGACTTCTGACTTTTCCAAGAAACAAGCCATAAGTTGACTTTTTACAACAGTTTCTTTCTGAGTAGTTTTTAAAATATCTCTCTCTCTCTCTCTCTCTCTCTCTCTCTCTCTATCTATATATATATATATATATATATATATATATATATATAAAGTATTTATTGTTAACTGTTTCTGAAACATTAGACTACAACAAGAATAGATGTGAAGAGAAAGTTAAAGTTTTGTGACTTGGATCTGTATCACACAATGTATAAATGAAATACATTAGGCCAGCACTGTTATAAAGTGTCCTGCTATCATGTTCAGTAATATAATTTGGTGTCTGTAATGTCATATTCTAACCATTTTCAAATGTTCCCTATAGTAGTTTATAGAGTCTCTTTACCACCTTAACTGTTACTTTTACAGTTCATCAAGTCAAGATGCATGGATAGCCCTTCAGGAACACCTTGAGAAGGGACGAAGGATGGATTTCCTGTACTTACTCTGTCACCTTTTGGGCCAGCCGGGCCTGAAGGACCTACTGGACCATCCATACCCTGTGAATTGAACATAGTCCAGTTAATGTTGTTGCATGCCATTTTAAACAGTTCAAATGACTTGTGATGCTCAATAATAGTAGAACTACCTATTACTGATATATACAACATTAAGTAACATAAGGTTTACTAAACTTTTACTAATAACAACCCATACATCATTTCATCAGAACTGGACAAGCTGTTCCCAGGATATAACTTCCAATAACTTCAAAGTTCAGCTACTGTATCATGTGACAATGCCTTGAAAAAATACTGTAGGTCACAATGATCTATATTTACACTGTGCAGAACAACTTCAGATAGATCCACCAATAAGGGGCAGGCTTCTGTGGGCCTAAAACCTGGACTCTCAAAACATGTTCCTAATAGTGGCTAATTTTAATAATGCCATTATTTATGACTCCTTGGGGTGTATTAAACTGATCCAAACAGTGGAGAATCTAAATACCACAGCCATGTAAAATCAGACATGTGTTGGGACAAAACTGAGAGGTGTTAGTTCTCATAAGATGCCAGATGGTGGTATTCATATATGTCACTGTTCAGATTCATTGAATACATCTCTTATGTTTGTTCTGAAATTTCCCTGTTCAGTTGGCAAAAACATAATCACACAAAGAGTTTTATCTTCTAAGCTTTTTATCTAATCCAGGTATCACTTTCCAATGTTAAATACTTAAAAGAAAGGAGAGAGCAAGTGGCGAGGATGGCATTCAAAGGAGTGCAGAAGGTGCAACTTAAGGAACTCACCCTGGGTCCTGGCTTGCCATCTAAGCCAGACGCTCCCTGTGTGGTTATGAGGGTAACATGAGTGAGATGAATATGGGATTAGTACACATTGAAACAATGAAATGGACACAATTATAGACACGGTTATTCAAAAGTGTTTATTGGGATGGGGCACATTCTCTTAAAACACACTTATGGTTTACAGTTAAAATTTCAGTTACAGATACAACATTAAATCTACTGTGACTGTCAATTACATTAGGTTTTGCATCACTCCTCAATTAGCACATATTAAGAGGGCACAAATAAGTATTTGATATGTGTCATGTATTGAGCAGAATAATCTAGTTATATAGTTTTATAGAGTAAGTGGGTGAGAATTTAATATGTTGTTTTAAGTCATTGCGTTTGGGGCATTTACATGCATTAAATGTAAATGCATGGCACTACTTCACAACTATGTTATTTATATAAACAAATAACATTAAGCTATATATTGTATATCTACACTTTTTAGACAGATTTTACTGGGTTTCAAAGTTCTTTCAGCTCACACAGCAAACATGCAGATGCAAGTAAATGTTTATATAGTACAGGACTGTCTTAAATAAAAAATGATGGGGGGATTTTCAAAAATTTGTAATTGATAACTCCAGTGTTAATGAACAAATCGGTATGTAGCACTGATTTTGGCATTTTCAAATGGTCGTCATGCCTATTATTACATTTTAATGTGATTTCTGAAATTATGTTGATTTCTGAAATAATGTTAATAGCTTAACGAGCAGTGCTTCTTACAACTATTTAAAAAGAAATCTATGTTAATTGTCATAATTTATCAGGAGTTAATTTGCACTTGGAAAATGAGGGTTTTACTTAAAGAAAAAGTATATAACTCACCTTGAAACAGTATTTAAGTTCTTTGGTGATCAAAAAACAAAAAACAAAAGACAGAATAAACTAACTACAGTATGGGTTTGCTGGGAGTGGCTGCAGATACAGCAGCAAATTTAATTTGAGTTTAAGTGCGAGCCAGAGATGAACAGACGCTGGCTGCGACGCCGACGATACACAGAGAGAATGTACCGGATCAGGGTTAATGCCTTAGATTTACTAGATGACGATCTAAAAACTTGATTGCTTCTGTATAGGGCATTTTATTGATCTCTGTCAGACTCCGCGAGAGGACCTTAAATTGTCTACAAAAAGGGTCCATGCCGTAATCCCCATTACTACCAAGAAATTATCAGTGCAACTGTAGTCTGAACTCTGGATACATACATTATGTGACAGCTGACCTCTACTGTAGGTTTTATATTAATTACACAAATAAAAAGAGTAAATAATTACATCTTAGTATAGAAAATGGCATTCTATTTACAATAAAGTGTCCTTACACTTGATTGTGGATTTGCAATGCGTCCTTGTTAGGGAGTTCTATTGTAATTTTAAAAGCTCAATAAATAGATAATTAAATGTTACATACATGGTATACATGTATAATAACTAACAACTACAAACACAAACAGCACTTCAAATGTATTTATTTATAGCCTACAATCGTACTAAAATACATACAAAAGTAGATGTCAACATAAGAAAATAAATTCTAACCAGGCCTACTTAATGGCTCCAAACAACATTGTAAAATTCACATTAATAGAGCTGTATATAATAATCTGTGGCAAAATATCCCCCGGAATGAGTGTAAATGACTAGTGGAGTTTACACACACCAGATAATCTGAAATTAGTATTTTATATGTGAAGTGTTTTAAATACATGTATATTCTGGATGACAAAATGCACAATTTTAAATGAAGTTCACAAATTATACACAAAATAGATATTCATTATTTTTTATTTCCATTTCCCTGTACGCTAGTAGTTTCAATAACAGCGAATTATGCTTCCATTCACTTTCCTTGATTTCGTTAACATGCAGTTCCCCTTATCTAGTTGTTGAGACAGGAAGTGATGTATACGACCTGCAACAATTAGACTTTAACAAAAAATGCGATCATTAATGACCTCATCAACTCAATTTGAAAGCATTAACGGATTGATTTTATTAATAAATTCTGTTAGAATATCACTTGCTACTAAAGTTGTCGTTGCTATACAGCGAGTTTGATACAATAACACTGTTTTTTGAAAATCCCCCCAATCTGTCTAAAAATGCAAAACTTGCACTATGTCTACAAATAAGAAATTTATCATCAGATAAAAGATTATAAGGTGAATATTCTTACAAACTGTAAGAGACTTGTCGGAGAATTGTTAGAAGTGCTGGCAAGGCAGGGATGTCATGAGAGTAATCATGTAGACAAATAATAAATGAAAACAAAACAAACAATGGATGAACGTTACTACATTATACAAAGGAAAATATGGCATGTTACTGAATGAGGTTTAGCACCGGTACAATGATGGGGGATGGGGGGTGGGGCCTTAGTTACCGAGTAAACCAGAGTTTTGTGGCAGCTGATGAAAATAATAAAATGTATGTGATTGGCATTGAAAATCTTTTACTGTACTTACTGGGAGACCAAGGGGTCCTCTGTCACCCTTATGCCCTGGCTCACCCTTCACTCCTTTAACACCATGCAACCCTGGTTCACCCTAAAGGTAAAAGCAAAGTTCGACCTTGTGTACTACAAATACTGTTAAACTTCAGATAGTTAAGTCATCTTGGAACCCAATGCATTTTCCAGTACATGCAATGAAAAAAGGCTATGGCAAGCCACAATAAAATTGTAGGATAGGTTCTTTAAATGTAGGTAAACATAACAGTGGCACTATAGTGTATGAGTTTGATTTTTAATTAAGTCAGTGTTAAAGGTTTTGTGTTAATCATCAAATATCTATTTTCCTTGAACGTACTGGAACTGTGCAGTGAATTATTTAATGATATTATTACAGTACTTTTAAACCACGAAGCTCAGAAGTAAAGCGATGGGTTTATAATTGTTCTGTTTATTCTGATTTGTAAAGAAAAAAAGTGTTTCATGTTTTTTTTTTTTTTAAACCGCTGAGCTTATATGTTTAAAAGTGACCCATTCACGTTAACTTTATTAGTCACAGACAAATGGACTGGTGCATGCAGAATTAATAACAGCAATAAACACAGAGGATGCAACATAATCCACTGTATTTGTTATTAAAAAAATTACCTTGGGTCCAGGTAAACCATTAGGTCCCTGCAAGAACACAATGCAAAAGGCAAATTAGTAAAAATCACCTAACAAGAATTTGTGATAACTAGCTGAACCAGTTTTAAAATACACATTCCATGAAAAATAGGGCAACTCCCCAGCACTTTAAACTGCACACCTGCCACCAGAACCATAATTGAACTACAATTATGTTCATACACCCAACACACACTGGAATTCCACATTACAGTTTGCTTCCATGAAAACAAGCACCTGAGCCCTGCACCATTTCAACAACAAATCCTATTGAAGAAGATGAGGGAACAGTTCCCTCCTCAGTCTCCATCTCATTTGAGACTGCTGATAAAAAGGTATAATAAGGTACCCAGTGGCAATTGTGCCAAACTGCGTGGTGGACAACTAATCAATAATAGTCTGGTTGAGGTCGCCAAACCAGGCTAGTACATCGACTCTTCACTAAAGCTGGTTCGAGGGTGACAGTAATGAGGTTGCATGTAGAATTGAACAAACAGTATATCCCCTGCATGCCTGAACACTCACCATTGGGCCTGGTAAGCCATGGGGGCCAGGCGCTCCAGGAGGACCAATAAGCTGTGTGAAACACATAGAATGATTTACTGCTCTTAAAAATCATTACCACCCACAGAGAATGGTTCCCTTTCATGTGTGTTAAAAACATTTAAAACAGGTCACTTAACTTTTAGCTACTAAACTGGAAAAAATACTATTTGTCTGTTTCAATTATTCCTTTTCTTATGACTATCTCATCTGTAGCAGATTTTACAAGTTGAATTCTGTACATTACTTAATGAAGGAACCAAACAGGATAACAGGATCAACCAACGATCATTGGGGTGCAGTTTTGCAATATGAAGAACTTGTGAAAGGTGAAAGAAAGGACAGAATGTTTCATCACACCCTTAGGTTGAGTCAGAGCTAGATGACTGGGGACAGAAGAAGGGTAGAAGGAGAAGTGCTATGTTTGCTTAACCATAAAATGCTTGCTTAATCTTAACTGGTTTCTGAAATGAATATATCAAATGCAACGGGGGGGAGTGTGTGTGTGGGGGGGGGGGGGGGGTTTAGGCATGCCAAATTCTGATAGGAGCAGGGGATTTTATGTAGAAACTATATAGCCCATGTACATGCTTTACCCCTGCAGAATACACTAGTTACTGATGAAGTGACTGTTATTCTCCAGAGAGCTCTGTATTTTGATGACCACTGCAATAAACCTTTGATGCAACGATCGGTGTGATTGACTGTCTCTGATCATCTCTGCACTTCATTTTGCAACCCTACACTTAACATATAGATTATTAAAGGATAGTTAGACACTGATAATAAACAGCGTTATTACTAGCGCTGAGTGATACAAATAACTAAAAATGACAAACTGAAAAAAAGTCTTGAGATATATATATATATTGGAGCAATGATATTCTTATTATCCCAGCATGAGCTTTAAGTGAACAGCAATGCTTTCAAGTTAGACAGTGCAATATTACTCTACTGTTCCCGCCCATACACCATAACATTTAAGGGTGGGCAATGAGTTTTTAGATTTGTTTTTATCCATAGCCCCCAAAAGCAACTAAAGGAAAGATCGCATCCATCACTTACAGATTGACCTTGAGGACCAGGTAAACCAGAATCTCCCTTTTCTGCTTTCATGCCATTAGCGCCCTGCAACACAAGTAAACCAGTTTACTTTAAACCAGGTCCCACTTAGTTTGTAGCTGAACGCTCTGCTAAGAGCCCAGACATGAACCCAAGAAAACTTTCTGTAGAATTAATGCAGAATACCACACTGGTAGGCCACAGGGACTAATGGATGCGCTTAGACACAATAAAGCGAGTTACATTATTTTCCAGTGGTTTGATAAATGGAGTACAATATTAAGGTGGTGTTATTATCTCCACCTCTCCTTGACTGACATTTACTGTTCCTGTTATCTCTTGTACTCGCATGTTTTTTTTTTTACTTTCTTGTGAGACAGATATGTACACCACAACAAAAATGAACTTCTCAAATGCACTTACTGGCAATCCAGGTAGACCTATTTCTCCTTTCTCTCCTGACATGCCTGGGATACCCATGTCACCTTTTGAGCCTTTGGGACCCTGAAATATTAATCACAGAATCATATTAGATTCAAACATCATCAATAACACTACATTTGCTTGCATTTGACATTGATTCAGAGTATCATACCTGCTCACCATCCAGCCCAGGCTTCCCTTGGGCTCCTGTCTCTCCCTGTAATCAAGACAATCACATGATATGATATGGCCTAATGGTATCGATAATACATTTATCATGTAACGGCCCTGTGGCAAAGTGCCCCTCCCCTAGGCTATTTATTTGTGTTGTATGCTACGTGTAGTGTGTTAATGTTGGTGTATAGTCATTGGTACACGGGATATAAATGGGTCTGTGTAACACAAGCGTTTAAAATGTATATTTGTATTTAGGCACGAGGATTGCACAGCACTTCATGTGCAAGTAAAATGCAATAATATGTGAGCACGGGGAATTGCACTTTCATTAATTCGTGTGCAGTTGTACCGAGACTCCATTTGAACGACTGATTAGCAATCGGGTCTCAGTACAGCTGCATAAAAGCAGCATGTTTTCACTCACTTGGGGTTGTGTGTTCGGTGAATGGAGAACGGGATTGGAGGCGGAGGTAACAGTAGTTATAATAGAAGCTCACCGTGTTTGTCTGTGTGGTTCGTTTTTGTTTGTCACTTTGTTTTGGCTGCCAGTGCCGTGTCCTGTGTTTTGTTTGTCTTTACAACCTTTTATTTTCTGTCCGTTCAATTATTAAATGCTGAGCACAGCTCAGCTTCATCTAAATTCCACCTCTCTGTTAATTTTGTGTTGGTTCCTGTTTCTGGTCTGACGTCACCCACTGCAGCTGTCTTTGTGACAGGCCCTTATTAAGGTTTACAATAGTAACAGCCTAGCAAAGTGTAATAAAGCATGGTGAAAGCGTGATAAAAAGGTATGATAAAGTATATTAATAAACATGGCAAACAGCAGTAAATTATGGTAAATGCACAGTATAACCATGAGGAAAGCATGGTAAAACTGTAAAAAATGCTTTGCAGACTAGCTAACTAACTACAGGTTAAATAGATGTCACTGTAAACAGGTTTACAAAGGAAATACCAAAGTCAATTACCATATTAGCTTTTCATTTTATGGAGTGAAATATATAAATATAAAGAATGTTACCTCAATCCAAAAAATAATGTTTTTAATTTGAAATTATAGATATATAATTATATATATAATATATATATATATAATATATATTATATATATATATATATATATATATATATATATATATATATATTTTTTTTACATACAGTATAATAGGATCATTGTAATAAAAACTTGGTTAGCTGGTATAACTTTTGCAGTTGACCCTCTGTGTGTGCCCTCACCTTCTCAGTGTTGTACTACACTGTAATGACCACTGACCAGAGTTATGTTGTTTAATTGGTTTCTAACAGCCATAGGCTCTAAAAGCTTCATTTCCCAATGTACAACGATGCTTGGTCACCTTTATTCCTTGCTGCCCTGGCAGTCCTGGTGGTCCTGGGGGACCCTAGTTATGAAACAAACAAGATGCATTAATATAACTATTCAGATTTCTGTAGTGAATTTGCATAGTACTGTAGACACTTACAAGTGACAGCAGACACAATAAACTACACAATTAAGGCATTATTTATTGACAAATATTTAATGGGTGGAAAAATTGACAGTGAAAGCAAAACATACAACAACCCCATTGTAATCATGCCTATGCCTACTTGCCCAAAACAAGTGAAATACAAAAGTTCAGGACAACCCCATGAGTGAATAAGAATGTATTGAATTTAGCTGCCAACCAGCTTGGCTGAGGGGGCTAATTTATAGCTTTTGGATGAGGCATTTCTGCTTGTTTGTTCTGCTTTGGCAGAAGAGACAGTGGGTTGGGAATGCACATGCAACACAATGGTGTGTTACTGGGTTATGTTTATGGGTTACTAGTTACTTAGTGATGTATTGAATGTTATATGCTGTCTATCCAATTTAAGATACTTTTCCACAAGATTATTTTGTTGATTATCAATCACAAATATAACACTAAATTGCCCTGAGTAGCATGCAATAAATGCTGATTTGATTGATTGTTTTAACACTGTGGTTCTTGGCCATTGGCCCAGACTAACTCCAGTTATCAATCCAATCAAGCATAGCTGGATTGATCTAAAAAAAGGGGGTGAAAAGAAGACATTGTCCCCTTCAAGTATTGGGCAGCTGAAACTGATCAATTAAGAACAGCGTCAAAATATATCCACAGGACTTGTGCAAAAAGCTTGTACGTGCCATGACAAAATTGTCATTTAGAAGTTATGATGAAGTCAAAGCAGGTCATACCAAATTACTAAGTAATTGGATGACACTGAACGTACTACAGATATTATTCTTCCTTTCCATTTTTGAACTAATGATAACAGAAATATGCATGGTCAATGACAATTTAATAAGAAATGTAGTACATTCAGATAAACAATTAATTGAAATAGTATCTAATACTTAGAAGCACTACTATTTATATAGACAAACTTTACTCATAATGATTCATGTTACAAAGTGCCAATTCTACACAAAATGGCACAGATCTTAATTTGGTTGCTGACATCTCATATGCTGCTAATTTCCTATCCAGGACAGATTGCTACTGTATGTTTTTGTAAGTACAGTAAACTTTGCATTCTGCTTACATAATGAGAACATAGAATGTACCATGCAGTACAAAGGTAAAACACTAAAAACATCACTCATGCAGCTTGAGTATGTGAATTACCGTGACTGTTAGAGTGGTAATCCTCTGTTGGCAAAATGTAATAGTGAAAGATGAGATTACAATTTACACATCAATATATCTATTTGTTTTAACATGTCCCATAAAAGCATCCACATAACTGTTTTTTTAATGTATTAACTGTACCATGGACTATTTGATTATTATGCTGCTGCATGTAATAAAAACTCCCTTAGATCGGTCTGAGAAAACACTTTTTTCAGGGGTGCATAACTAACAGCTGTTATAGATCACCCACATTGTTATTGGTGTGTGAGTTGCATGGAATAATAATATATACCTTCTCAATGCACATAACATTATTTTGTATCTGTTTATTATTCCATGATATGTGTTTTTAATCATGAAGTGCATTATTATTTTTTTTTCATTATAGAAATCCACCTTGCTCAAAACTGCTCAGGTAAAATATGTTGATGACTTTATTACACATGTCAAACATACATTAGTGCAGAAACGGTAAAAAGGGATAATTAAGGACACGCATTATGGGATATTTAACAGATTATACAGGAAATATTATGCCGATACCAATTTGCACAGGCCCCTCAAACGCACTTATTGTTCCCCTGTAAGACAGGGTGAGTGAAGCAGTTATCCAGCTTGCAGAAATCTACCAAGCATTGGCTGTTAACTTGAAACCGGAGGCTAGCTTTACTACTGTAGACACCTGATACTTGCTGATATGCACAGTGAAATTATTTATCTGGAGGTTGCCTTTCACATTTAATTATTAAACGTTGAAAGTCAGAGTCATTTTTTTATAACTATCATAGCTGGAAATTTTTACTTTTTTGCCTATAAATAAAAATATTGCCCCTACCTTTTTTTTTTTTTTTTTTTTTTTATAAAATTGGACAAATATTTATTTCCGAATGAGGAGAAGCAAGACCTTTTTAGAGTCTGCCAAGTACCATCATTTATTAATTTGTTTCTCAAGGCTTTTGACGCAAAATGTGTAGGTCTGATGGGTTATTAGCATTGGCTATTTCACATAACACACTGCATCCTTTGAGACTGATGCACAGCAAGGATTTTAGTACTTTTGGATGTCTGCTCAGTGGTTGCAGGCGAAGGACAGGTCATGATAATGGCTATCCTTATTTATGCATACCTGCAGTGCTTCATGGATGTTTCCATTATAATCAATTATCTCTGTGGCTCCTTGGTCACCCTTTTGCCCCGGTGGACCCTGTTTTGTAGCATTAAAAGATTGAAAAAAAAAACTATTATGTGACAATTCAGGTAAAATAAACACAAACATTTTACCATCTTGTGTCAGTTTCATGTATCAAAAAATCTAAACACGTTGACCTCTAAAGTAAAGGTACTGTACAGTTATGGCCAAAAGTTTAGCATCACCCTATAGAATTATTTAATTTTGCTTCATAAAGTCAAATGAAACCGGCTGAATAAAGATTAACATATTGAATTACATAGCACTTTGTAGTTTTCCATATACTTATTGAAAAACATATTGAAAAATATGTACTTTTTTGAAATCTAACATGAAATACTGTGCTACTATTATGGCGTCCTGTTGACTGTTGCGATAGTTCTTTGATTACACTGTGTTAAATAAAAAATCTAAATGATCTAGTTTTTATTTAAAATTATCTCTCAATCCTAAAATTCCATGTTATGCAAAACTTTTAGCCATAGCTGTAGTAGTAGGCGTTTTAGCGAGTTGGCTTATGACTCAGTGTTGGTAATTCTCCTATTGTATCATTGCGCTAAGGTTTGGCATACATTTCTCTATTTAATAAACATCAAAATAAAAAAAGACAGTACACGTCAAAAGTAATCAATCAAAAACACTTTTATTATATTAACTGTAAGTGCTGCAACTTTTTGTCATATAAATATAGTTAATAAATAGAATAACTTTGTCAAATGACCATTTTGATGAATCCCACATACAGTGGACTTGCCATCAGTAATGACCTTAATGTAAAGGTCTTTAAATGGTCTCCTGAACAGTTGGTTGATGTACTGTGTAGATACCCATTAATGGGCTGTAGCTTTGAGTGATTAACATTGCTCTAGTCATACTCTAATCTTACTAGGGGAAACACTGCCCTCAGAAGGCTAAAGGCAGTCATTGACTTTTCTTTCAAAGCAAACATTCCTCACTCTGAGTCAGAAAACATACAACAGAGTTCTGATAGCTTAGGCTGCAGTAACTGACCTTTAGTCTTGTCGGTGCTGCAGCAAACTATTTCAGTAACTATCAAAACACTGCTTTAGCCTTTGTACTGTAGTTCTGACGTGAAGAAGGGCCACTGGGCACTGAATTGATGTGATAAGCAAAAGACTGATATAATTATCAACTTACCCTGGGCCCCATGGCTCCTAATTTACCAGTCTCTCCAGAATCACCCTGTAACACAAAAAACAAGGGGCAGCTGTCAGACATGGATATTTCTTAATATATTAATTAGAGGGTGTGGCGGAGTGCACCCTGCACCTGTGCGTATTTTGTGTTTGTATTATGTATTACTGTGTCATGAATTCAATGTTTTTCGTGCACTGTTGTTTTAGGTCGGCACAGAAGGGTTAATTGCCTTCCCTGCCAAATCACTTCACATGCAGAACATGCCTGAACCCAATTAACAAGCAATCGAGCTCGGGCACAGCTGCATAAAAGAGGCAGGGAGTCTAGGCTCTGTTAAGGGCTTAAGAACGAGAGAGACGCGAGTTAAAAAGAAAGATAAACAATTGTTATTTGTGCTGGATTTGGACCAGCACGATACTTGTTTGTTCACTGTTTGTTTTGTAGCTGTTTTGTCTGTTTGTTTTGGCAACCATGCCTTTTGTTTTGAGCTCAAGTGTTTTTGTTGTGTTTAAATGTTTTTATTTATTATTAAGACATGCCTCAGCACTTCACTCCCAGTACAGTATCTGTCTCTTCCTGGTCTGATGTCACCAAAGGCATCCATATGACATAGGGAGAGTAAAGTGCAGAGGAAACTTCTCTTGAAAGATGATAAGCTACAAGCTGAAAACAAATACACTTACACTTTATTAATATGCTTGTTTTTTTCTTCTATTGATTGATCTGTCAACGTTTAAATGTGAAAAAAATAAAAGAAACATACACAATATCATGTTCTTGAAGCACTGGTGCTGAAACGCATAGGAAGTTAAGATACTTCTAACTCGAGATAACCTGCACATGCACTGATGGCTTCAAATCTCTAGCCAACTGAGAACAATTCATTAGACTAGAAATCAATCAGGAAATTGAAGCAGGAACCAGCCTTAACTTGAATGCATTCTAACGCTGCTTTCAGAAACAGTGTTTAATCCCACAATGCATCATGGTTTTGATAAACCTGCTGCTTAGCCTTGGAAATTGTTTGTTTAACGACTGAGCAATTATTCACCATCTACCTAAAGCTTTTACACATATACACTGTATACAGTACTGTTGTTTAACGGAAAACAGCTTTGCACCTGATAGGGTCACTTGTATTTATTAACATATAAGAGTAGCTGGACTCACAAATACTCAGGTAAAGACCAATAGTGAAAACTGACCTTTGACCCCTTGGGGCCTGTGGCTCCAGCCTCCCCAGGAACCCCCTGCAGCAGTGAGGAGAGGAAAATAAGCAACAGGGAAACACAGGGACGAGAACGGAGGTTTAAAACTACAGACAGGTGATTCAGGAATAGCCTTATGAAAAATAATGACCTCTATACCATATAATGGGAAAGTTTGGCTGGAATTAAATAAGACGGATTTGCTACCTTTGTAGATTTTGACGGTTTTTGAATTGGCGTTTTTCACTTGGCACGTTCACAAAATGCCAGTTTTGTATTTCTACTTTTAATTTCAAAAACATTAAAATACATGATTACTTAATGAAATCTGTCTAAAACAGTATCTCATTTACAGTAACTCGTTATAGCATCTACAATATCACTGCAGCTACTTGGATAAGAACAAAGAAGGCCTTCTAAAAATGAGTTACAGCATTATCGTTATATAGTCCTTAATTAGAAAGGATTAGTAGCTGCAGTACACTTTAACGACAGGAATTTGCTAACTCTCAGTTTTAAAGTGTAGTAATGGTTCACTAACACAGTGGAATGATCACAATATCATTTAGTAATTGTAGGACATTATTGCACGTGTGAAATCTTTAACAATAAAGACAAAACAAAAATTATTTAAATTTAAAACTAGTTAGCCAAATAAAAGCCAAAATAAAATCCTCATCAAAATTTCCCGTTACACGGTATCTGAAACATACCACAACACATCTGATTATGTTTCAGATAAAGCTCTAGAATTAATTATTTTTCATCTGAAAAACAAAGTTCAGCACATACATAAAACGGAATACCATGAATATACAATTTTTAGGTTCGCCCTAAACCCTTTCCTACAGAATACCAAAACCAGAGGGATTATTCAGTTTAGTTTTATATATGTGCTCTGCGTCCTTTAGCAGGCCTGAACGATGATTCAAGGGTCTTATCTCTATGTAAGTTAACAGACAATAGAGGAAAAAGAAGGTAAAGAGCAAAGATTTAGTAAAATGGTGTGCTGCTTTTTATATGAAAAATGAGAAAAACCAGGTTGCGTAGAGGATTTATATTGGAGCCTGACACACCCGATAAAATGAGGGAGTGGTTGTACAGTATTTGTTATTAGCCTATTTGTTTTTCTATGGGTCTATCAATATATCGCGGCTCTTGATATACAGCGGATTTACACTGGACCCCGAAACCCGCGACATGTCAAGTGGGTGGTGTAGCTAGAACTACAGGGCACATCACCTGTACTTGGAGACTATGATCTCCCTCACTAGAACAACCACTGCCCGTGTGTTGTTCAGTTTGACCAGCATACTGACCTTTGGCCCATGAGGACCGCTTTCTCCTCGCTCCCCTATCCCAGGTGGGCCAGATTCTCCCCTTTCTCCCTGGGAATCACACAAGATGTTAGCACAGAGATGACATGTGATATCAGATGCTGGAGGTGTCATAAGGAATGAGTTGGGATAAAGACCGTTTAACAATGTAACTATCATAATTCCAATAACTCATTTTTTTTCATTTAATTACAATCCCTTAAAAGGTATTTATCAGCATGTATTGAATAAATCTATCAATGTATTAATTTCAAAACAAGAACATATGTTTTCCCTTCCCTTTACAATTGAGTACCAATCAATGTCAATTAACTTCCACATTAATGTTTTAAAAGATGATTGGAAGTGAATTTTCCTCTCATCCGGAAATTGATTACCTGTTAAGGAGGGGGTATGGAGTTTAAAAGGGAAGCTCCCAAGCTACCAGAGTGTGGTGGGAGCGAGATAGGAGGCTGTGTGGTCATAAGAACATAAGAAAGTTTACAAACAAGAGGAGGCCATTCGGCATATCTTGCTTGTTTGGTTGTTAGTAGCTTATTGATCCCAGAATCTCATCAAGCAGCTTCTTGAAGGATCCCAGGGTGTCAGCTTCAACAACATTACTGGGGAGTTGATTCCAGACCCTCACGATTCTCTGTGTAAAAAAGTGCCTCCTATTTTCTGTTCTGAAAGCCCCTTTGTCTAATCTCCATTTGTGACCCCTGGTCCTTGTTTCTTTTTTCAGGTCGAAAAAGTCCCTTGGGTCGACATTGTCAATACCTTTTAGAATTTTGAATGCTTGAATTAGGTCGCCGCGTAGTCTTCTTTGTTCAAGACTGAACAGATTCAATTCTTTTAGCCTGTCTGCATATGACATGCCTTTTAAACCCAGAATAATTCTGGTTGATCTTCTTTGCACTCTTTCTAGAGTAGCAATATCCTTTTTGTAGCGAGGTGACCAGAACTGAATACAATACTCAAGATGAGGTCTTACTAATGCATTGTACAGTTTTAACATTACTTCCATTGATTTAAATTCAACACTTTTCATAATGTATCCGAGCATCTTGTTGGCCATTTTTATAGCTTCCCCACATTGTCTAGATGAAGACATTTCTGAGTCAACAAAAACTCCTTGGTCTTTTTCATAGATTCCTTCTCCAATTTCAGTATCTCTCATATGATATTTATAATGCACATTTTTATTTCCTGCGTGCAGTACCTTACACTTTTCTCTATTAAATGTCATTTGCCATGTGTCTGCCCAGTTCTGAATCTTGTCTAGATAATTTTGAATGACCTTTGCTGCTGCAACAGTGTTTGCCACTCCTTCTATTTTTGTGTCATCTGCGAATTTAACAAGTTTGCTTACTATACTAGAATCTAAATCATTAATGTAGATTAGGAATAGCAGAGGACCCAATACTGATCCCTATGGTATTCCACTGGTTACCACACTCCATTCTGAGGTTTCTCTTCTAATCAGTACTTTCTGTTTTCTACCACTCCCTAATCCATGGACATGTGTTTCCTTGAATCCCTACTGCATTCAGTTTGAGAATTAATCTTTTATGCGGGACTTTGTCAAAAGCTTTCTGGAAATCTAAATATACCATGCCATATGCTTTGCAATTATCCATTATCGATGTTGCATCCTCAAAAAAAATCAAGCAGGTTAGTTAGACACTGGTTAAAGAAAAGAGCTTGTAAACAGGAGGTCCGCGTTTCAAATCTCGGCTTGGCCACTGACTCATTGTGTGACCCTGAGCAAGTCACTTAACCTCCTTGTGCTCCATCTTTTGGGTGAGACGTTATTGTGACTCTGCAGCTGATGCATAGCTCATACACCCTAAGTCTCTGTAAGTCACCTTGGATAAAGGCATCTGCCAAATAAACAAATAATAATAAAGCTAACAGGTATTGTATGTCCGAATGGGAGAGAAAAAAACACCACTGTTGTAACGTATAGAAAGTGACTTTTTGCTGTTGTTATCTGACTGCCTGAAGGGAAGTTTGGGATAAAAGAATAAAGTTTGAATTTTATTAATTAAAGAAAATATTTTGATTGAACTTTGTCCGGTAATCTAGTGATAGTGGCTTGCATAAAGGAGAGATCCAAGAAATTAAGCCGTGGAATGGATGCTGGTGCAAAGCTGAAGATGTGCAGGACAGAGATGGGAGATCAGACACTGGTTGCAGCAGTACACCTGCCAGAGATGATCAGGAGGCTGGATCATGATACACCTGTCCGAGCGTTACTGCATACAATTCCTACCCCAACAGTGAGTCGAGCAACAGAAAAAAGTACTATGGTGGAAGTTAGTACTATGATGGAGACACTTATGGAGGTACAGAGAACACAAATTGATCAACAAAGAAAACAACAGGACATGCAAGAAAGGAGAGAACAGTGCATTGAATGGCTAATGGCGCAGCAAGACAGATGTTGAAAGGCTTGGAAAAACGATTTGATGATGCTAATGAACTCCAGGGAGCGGTGGACAGTAAAGCCCGGTGCCCAGACTAGGAGAATACAAATCTCATAAGAGCAAGAATGGAACCTGAGAGTCCGCAGAGGCAGCAGGCCTTTAACCAAAGTTAGCTCAGCTATCCAAGGATGATGGACTGATACCTACCTTAGGACCCAGGACAGAGGGAGAAGCCAATGTGAATACCACTCCAGAGGCCCCCCACCAACCATGGAGCCGTAAGTTGTGTGGTACGTGGTGGTAATATGTATGTGCTTAAACAGTCAATATAATAGATCAAGTCGGATCAGGGATGTATCAATTGTGTTATAATTGTGGGAAACAGGGCCATCTAGTGGCTCAATGCAGAATGTGGCAAAATAGACCTAGTAATCTGTGTTATGTGCCTAGAGTAACGCATAATGGTATGGTAGCTTATATCACTGAACAAATGTGTGAGGTGTTATTGAATGGTACGCCAGTACACGCCCTCATAGATATCGGTAGCAGCTGGACCCTGGAGGACAGATTGAATTGATAGTGGGGTAATAAGTGAGCCAAGACTAAATGTTAGGTGTGTACATGGTGATGAACACTCCTATGCAACTGCAGAGGTTTATTTAACTGGGAAACAGCAGCAGTATATTGTGACAGTGGGAGTTGTAGAAAGTTTGCCATATGAAGTTGTGTTGGGGCAAGATATGGCCATATTGATTGAGTTGGTGAAAGGTCAGTGTAATGCTGTGGTAGCTCTGAAGTAGGCAAAGCAGAAGCAGGATTGGTCTCAATTGCCATTTGCAGAGGCTAACCTGGAGGTAATGTCCAGTAAAGCACATAAATCTAAAAAGCTTAGACAGAATGTCATAAATGCAATGAAGCAGTCAAAATTGGCATCTGGCTTAATGCTAGACACTGAATTGCCACACAATTTTAGAAAGACGATGAGACACGAGCCATAAGCAAAAGCTTAATGTAAAAGGCATACACACTGCTCACTACCATCCACAGATGGATGGGTTGGTGGAGAGACTTAAACAAACTCTCAAAATGATGCTCCATGGGTTTGTCTAAGAAACAGGCTGTATCGAGGCCTTAGACTGACAATGAAAACCAATTTATGTCCTCTGTATGGTAGTACGGCAGTAAAAATGTTAGCGCCCTCGTTAAGAGGAATATTCACTTCCAATCACCTTTTAAAACACTCAGTGCAGACCTTAACTGCCATTGATTAGTTCTCAATTGAAAGGTGACGGAAGGACTGCTTTCCTTGTTTTGAAATTAACAGATTCATTAATGGATTTATTTAATACCTTCCGATGAATACTTCTTCAAGGCAATTACGAGTATGAGCCATAACTGTGTTATTAGATTTATATACATTTGATTACCTTTGTTCCTGGTAACCCTGGTAACCCAGGCTCGCCCTGAGGACCCATAAAACCTGGCTCGCCCTTAAAGATTTAAAGCATAGAAAGAGATATATTAAATTTATCAGCTTACAAATAATACATAACAAAACAGACCCTGACCACCATCTCTAATTTCTTTATCTGGTGTAGTAATCCTTTAAACCTGTACAACTATTATGGCCTTTTGGTTTAGCACTCAAGCATCCAAGTATAGGGCTGAACTAAGAAAATATAATATAGATTTTCTAAAAACAGATTGAGCAAACCAGTATAGCAAGCACACTAGAAAATAAATCAAATCACAGCAACCTACAGCAAACTCATTCCGATGTGCATTATTTAAGCTTTTCATGATCTTAGGAAACATTATAATTCACTTCTATTAGATTGCTTTTCTGTACCATTTTAAAAATGAATACATTTTTTTTTTGTGTGTGTGTATGTTTTTAAAATTCAATGAATCCAAGTTCCAATAGCAATTACATATTTAAAGCCCCTTTCACACTGGCATGCTCTACCGGGTCAGGGTACGTGACTTCACACTGCTTTTGATAAAGCAGGGTTGGCCTGGGTGACAGACGTAAGTACACAATGCGTGTATCAATGCCCCGGAAGCAGCTTGTTACAGACACTTCCATCCAAGCTTCTCTGGATTGAACCGTCTGCCCAAACGTTGATTAGAGCAAATGTTTCTACATCCCTGCTGCAATCTGGCTCATGCTGTGTCTCAAACAACAAAAACATGGCTAAACAGAATAAACAGAAACATTCCTTGCGGAAGTGAAACCTTCACGCAGGCGTGGCTGTTTGTTATTGCGTCAGCTCACGAACGGCTGTCAAGCATTTTGTCTCGCTCAACCCAGGTCAAAGTGCAAATCCTGCAAACCCTGAGGTGAGTCAATGGGATCCAGGTTAACCCGGGTATGACCCGAGTGCCAGTGTGAAAGGGACTTAAAAGAGTGTTAAGAGTGAAATACTTAAACAGACAGAACCACAAAGATTTGTTTTATTTTGAACTATGTGTACCTAGAAATATGTGGCTATTTTTGATGCCTGTTTAAGGTAATAAATTACTAAGACATAAATCGGTGTTCCACAAAAGAGACACTGTTCTGCCATACTAAATTCTAAACCTAGTAACTAGAATGTGCATATTAGTTTCCAGAGTGGGTTGTCTACATTGTGCCTGCTCTTTTTCAACAGGTTTCAATATTCTGGGGTTACAGCTCCCAGATCATTAGGACATGCTAAAAGTAAGGCCTACGATGATTCCTCATAGGCTTGGCTAGCACAGCTTTGGACAGATTAGAAAAGTTGTGCACTGGGAACTTTTGATGTGATTTTCCTTCTTTTCTAAAACGATCACAACCATATTCTCTTTGACAGCTTCTATAATGTGATTGTTTTTACTGATGCTAGAACCTGCAGGAACAAAGTGTCTTATTTGTATTAAAAACATTTGCAGCATGAGAGCTGTTTTCAATGATGCTACCATGCTGAGAGAGAAAGGATGTGATACATCGTGACCCTGCATACATTAGCCACACTGCACTTCCAGACAAAGGGGCTTTAAAATTCAAGTCAGCACAATATGTGCCTTCAAGATAGTAAAGCATATGCAAAATTTACCATAATAATTAATCATAACACTCTGGCAACATTTAGTTTGTAAATCATACACTATTTAAAGAAAAATGGCAACATTTTAATATGTCAGTATAAAGCAGATTCTGTTGTGTATTTTAAATGTAACTGTCATCAAACAAACTGGCAACTTTGATGTCTAGTGCGAAGTTATTACGTGTTCAAACATAAGAGTGCAGCAAATTTGAAAATGTCAAACTTCTTTCGACTATATTGAATATTAAACATAACAATAAGCGATACTTGACTCTTACAGTAAGGTAAAGTAGTTTGGATTAAATTGCAGAAAATTGGTCTATTCGACAATTTTGGAATCCATATTCGTGATTTACAGACTTATAAACTGAGCTGGACATAAAGAGAACATTTCTATATTTGTAATGAAATCTATCGTATTTAGAACAATGTCATTTTGCTTAGCTTTTTTTTTTTTTTTTTTGAGCAAACTGGTGAAACATACAGTATTTACTTCTAAAGTTTAATAATCTGCATATTCAGTTACTAGCACTTCCAGTGGGTCTCTCATAGAAAGGCCTGCATGATAAAGAAGGCAGTGTTATTTACCTTTATGCCAGGAAGTCCAGGAAGCCCAGGTAGACCTGGTTCACCCTACACAGGAAAAGAATAAAACATTACAGAATCTTACTCTAGCATTGTGGTACTGCATGGACTCACAGGGTTCTTCCAGAAGGTACCAGTAGAAGATGTAAAAGGGAGGACATTCTGTTATTAAATAGCAAAGAATGTCCAACAAATATAATTCTCATATACTCAAAAAATATCTATCTATCTATCTACTCTTGATGTCTGGCTGTCGCTGTGTGTGATGGGAGTGCTTGCAGCGTGTGTGTAGAGTGAGGAGCTCAGCGTGAGTGAGGGGTTTTCTCCCCTGTTATTTTTTCTTTTTCTTTTTCACATTCCATCCTTTATTTCTTATGTGTTAGGTTTTGTTTAAAAACAAAAAAGGTTTAATAGTTGGGTCTCTTATAATTTTTGGCCGTGATGGCCAAAGTTGGGGGAATCCCGAGGGGTTAAGTTCCTAACTTTAAAAATATAACACAGAGAAATGGCATAAAAGTTGTAGTGGATGTGTCTGTCCTGGTTGAAAAATGTGTGGTTGACCTTGGAAAAGTAATTGGGTGTGAGAATATCAAGTCTGCGTCACATATGAATAAGGCTGTACTGGTATTTCCTCTTGCGACTCCCGCCAGGAAATTAACAATTTCAAATATTCCGCCTTTTCTGAAAAATGAACTTATAGAGAGAGAGCTAAGACATCATGGTCAAATAATGTCAAGCATTACAATGATTCCTCTGGGTTGTAAATCACCGGATTTAAAGCACGTCGTTTCTTTCAGAAGACAGTTATATATACTTCTGAATGACCCGACTGGAGAGCTAAATGTATCGTTTAGGTTTCGGGTGGATGGTAGTGAATATGTTGCTTCTTCTGATTTAATGAAATGTATTAAATGTGACTAAAGGGCATATTGCGAAGAACTGCACGACTGTAGGAGAAACTGAAAGCAAGGGGGAAGAAGCCATTGAGGCGAGAGAGAGCACAGCTGAACCGGGGAGCCAGGTTGATGGTCCTTCGGATCATAGTGCTGTAAAAGGAAGAGCAGAGCGAGAGGCTGAAAAGCTCCAACCTGGTTTGGTCGAGTCTGGTGGGGTAGATGGGGAGAGTGAGCTGCAGGAATCATTCGAAATAGACAGGAAGATGGGAGAAGCTGTGATTGAAGCTGAGGCTGGAGGGATACCTGTGGTAGTTGACAGACAGGGTAGTGAGGGGAGAGAGCAGATTGAGGAAAGCGCCAAGCAGAATGAGGGTGCAGTTTTAGAGTTAGAAAAGGAGATGGAAGTGGATGGTAGTTTAAATTCCCCAAAGGAAAAAGAAAGGCTAAAATTAGACACAGTTTTGCAGCAAAACGCAGCCTCGTTTCTGAGGAAGGAGTCAGTCAGGCTGGTGAATCAGTGAGCGAGCTACCTGTGAGAGTGGATTGTGCTCAAACACACAGCACAGCAGTCAGTGGTGGTGATTTTAGTGAAGATGGGGGCAGTGATACTGACTCCTCGATTAGCTCTGATATGTCGGCTAGTCAACAAGCGAGAGGGGGGTATAGTGCTGAAAGCATTCGGGCATTTCTAAGCTCCATTAAAGGGAAAAGAGTGATTGAAGTTATTGAGTACTTCCCTGATTTAAAATTGTTTTTTAAGTTCGGCAGAGCAAATTAGGCGTAATGCAGCTGTATTGGGAATGGAGCAAACAGAAAGAGATAAATTAACAAATATAATAAGCAAAGTTCGTGCCTCTCTAAAAAAGTAATGATAAATAAGTCTACACAAGCATTATTTATTGTGCGCATTTTTATTGGTGTTTGTAAATTCCAGTGTATCTCTCCTTTAAACCCTAAAATGCAGACTCTAAATAAAGGAACATTAAATATTAATGGAGGTAGAGATTGTGCAAAGAGAGCAGCTCTATTTGGATATTTAAATCAAAAGAAAGTTAACGCTGCCTTGCTCCAGGAGACCCACACAGATGACAATAATAAATCTGAATGGATTCAGGATTGGGAAGGGGAGGTTATTTTTAGTCATGGAATGAATTTTAGTGCTGGAGTTGCCATATTATTTGCAAAGGGGTTTAAGTATGACTCTATCAATGTAAATTAGATCATTAAAGGGTGCTTGTTAAAAGTGCAAGTATCTGTAGAAGGTAGAAATTTAGTATTTGTTAATATGTATGCACCAAATGATGGGAGAGAGAGGGTGCTGTTTTTTCAGACTCTCAATGGAGTTACTGCCCAGAGTCAGGCTGAAGAGGTGATTTTATTAGCTGGTGATTTTAACTGTACAGTTGATGACAAGCTAGACAGAAATGGCCCAGAGCCTCACCCCAGGTCAGTTAAGGAGCTGGTTACTGTTCTAACAGCACAGGATATGGAGGATGTGTGGAGAGTAATGAATCCTAATGTGAAGCAGTATACCTGGACTAAGAGGAGTGATGGGAATATATGTTTAGCTCGACTAGATACATTTTATGTTTTTAAGCATCAATTAAATTGTTATTCTAAATGTACTATTCACCCCACAGGTCTATCTGATCATAGTTTGGTCAGTTTGAATATGAGTATCCCTATTGCACAAGTTTAATCATCTTATTGGCATTTTAATACTAAACTTTTAAAAAATAGTCATTTTTTAAAATGTTTTAGATTCTTTTAGGAACAGTGGAGGAGGCAGAAAAAAGCGTTTTTATCAATAAGGCAATAGTGGGACGTGAGTAAAATTCAGACCTGACCGTTTTGTCAACAGTACACTATGAATGCTACAAAGAGCACTAGCACGATGAGAGAGCTGGAGGAGGAGATTACTAAACTCCATAATGCACTGGAGGCTACATACAGTGACAGGCTTTATCAAGTCCTGAAGCTCAAAAAGAGGAGTTTGGCTGAGTTGTTGGACTCACAGGTACAGGGAGCACTGGTATGTTCAAGGTTTTTAAAACTGTCTCAGATGGATGCTCCAACTTAATATTTTTTTGCATTGGAAAAGAAAGTGACTCAGAGTAAAACAATACAAACTGCCTTAGAACAGCAAATGGTCAGTTGCTGTGTGAGCCTGTGGCTATCAGGGAGCATACTGTGGGTTTCTTTTCACAGCTGTATACGACGGAGGCTGTGGATGGATCTGAGGGAACTGAGCAGTTCCTCCAGG
The DNA here is from genome assembly GCF_017654505.1 of Polyodon spathula. Taxonomy (NCBI): domain Eukaryota; kingdom Metazoa; phylum Chordata; class Actinopteri; order Acipenseriformes; family Polyodontidae; genus Polyodon; species Polyodon spathula. The sequence continues at coordinate 69,497,361 of NC_054534.1, forward strand.
GGCTGACACAGGTTCCAGAAGAAGAGAAAGAGAAGCTGGAGAGTGCACTGACATTGCAAGAACTTTCTAAAGCTCTGGAAGGGCTCAACATGGGCAAAACGCCCGGAATCGATGGAATACCTGTTGAGTTTTCTAAGACTTTTTGGTCTGAGGTGGGAAGTGACCTTTTGGAAATGACGGAGGAATGCACTGTGGAAAATGAACTGCCACTGAGCTGCTGGCGTGCAGTACTGACTCTGCTGCCTAAGAAAGGGGACTTGTGTCTTATTAAGAACTGGAGACCTGTAAGTATTCTTTGCACTGACTATAAAATCTTGTCAAAGGTATTGACAAATAGACTAAGCAGAGTAATGAGCACTATTGTGCATTCAGACCAAATGTACTGTGTACCTGGCCGAACAATAGCTGACAATAAATTTTTAGTGCGGGACTTAATAGTTCCCTCCAAGCTCTTTGGTTTTAAAGCTAGTTTCCTTACTCTTGAACAAGAGAGGGCTTTTGACCGGGTAGACCACCGGTATCTTTTTGATGTTATTAGGTCATTTGGCTTTGGTTCCAGGTTTCTGGGAAAAATTAAGTTGCTCTACAGTAGCATTTTTAGTGTACTTAAAATAAATGATGTATTATGTTCTCCTTTTAAAGTCCAAAGGGGAATTCACTAGGGTTGTTCCCTATCAGGAATGTTATATTCTCTGTCATTTGAACCCCTGATGGTAAAATTGAGAAAGATATTGAATGAGTTGTCTATCCCTACTGTGACAATGGAGCCTGTTAAGGTGGTGGCTTACATTGATGATCTTTGTATCTTAGTAACAAATAAGAAATACATTCAGATCAAAGAGGAGAGCTTGAGGGTATTTGAAAGAGTGTCCTCAGCTTGGATAAATTGGGACAAAAGTAATGTCTTTTTAACTGGAAAGTGGGAGGGCAGCAGACCACCAGATTTATCATCAGGGCTTAAATGGAATAGGGAGGTTTTCAGACATCTGGGTGTTTACTTGGGAGTGCAGGGACTGGCTAAAGAGAATTGGGAAGGAGTACTGTATCAGGTGAAAGCCCGATTGGATAAATGGCGGTGGCTTCTAATTAAACTTTCCTATAGAGGAAGAGTTTTAATTATTAATAACCTGGTCACGTCAATGCTGTGGCACAGATTAATGTGTGGGGATCCCCCTCCGTCTCTGCTGTTGGAAATTCAGAGATTACTGCTAAGTTTCTTTTGGGATGGGCTGCATTGGATAAAGCAGGGGGTGCTGTACTTGTCTGTAGAAGGAGGAGGACAGGGACTGATGGACATAAGAAGCAGAATAACAGCTTTTAGACACCAGTCACTTCAGAGGCTGCTGTACTTTCACGAATCAGTACCCTGGAGAACAGTGGCTTTTGCTTTCCTTCGTTTAGTAGGGAGGTTGAATTTTGATAGGCATCTGTTCTTATTGGATGCTGGAAAGTTAAATCTCTCTGTCTTACCTGTTTCTTATAGGAGGGATGCTGAATGCTTGGAAGGTTTATAGAATTAACAGAGATTTGAAGTCTGTAGGGTTGTATTGGTTGCTTGAAGAGCCCCTAATTTATAACTCAGAGTTAAAATTAAATCTTTTAGAATCAAAGAGTTTTGTTTTACTTTTAATTTCCAGTGGATTAGTGAAGGTTGGTAATTTAATTAATTTTGATAACCAAGCCTGGAAAACTGCAGAATCACTAGTAAGTGAGCTGGGTGTCAAGTCAGTACGTGTGATGGAGGTTTTTTTTTAGTGCAGCTTAAAGCTGTTTTGCCTGCAGATGGGTTGCAGCAGTTGAGTCAATTTTTCCTAGGAAAAAGCCAGCTAGATATAGAACCGCCAGAGTTGGACCTGCAAATTGAACCTGCAATAGAGTGCGGATATAAGGTTCAGTTCGGGGGGGGGGGGGGGGGGGGGGGGAATACAAAAAAAAGATATATATCGGACGTGTGTGAAAGTGTTGCATTTTCAAAAGTTGAAAAACTTGCCTGCTACACGTCGGAGAGAGAGGCTACAGGTAGAGGACTCCATCAGACCTGCATGGAGGAATCTGTATGGATCACCAGTTCCTAAAAGAGTGGGGGATCTGCAGTGGAGAATATTGCACACCACTGTGGCCACCAACTAATTCCTCTCCATTATTCTGCCGGGGGGGAGAAAATTTTGCTTGATTAGGGAAACGGTTTTTCATTGTTATTTGTTTTGTCGTCAGTTAAAGCCTTTGTTTGAGTTACTGAATGATTTGTTTAGTGAATTGGGTCTGAGTTTTACTCAAATTACTTTTATTTTTGGGATGAAGAACACTAAAGGAAATAAAAATCTTTGTCAATTGACAAATTTTCTACTGGGCCAGGCAAAAATGGCAATTTTGAAAAGTAGGAAAAACAAAATGAATGGAGTTTTAACTGATGCAGTAGTCCCTATTTTTAAAGTGTCGGTAACCTCAAGGATTAAAGTTGATTTTACTTTTTATAAATTGGTGCATCAGCTAGAAATATTTCAGACAATTTGAGCAATTGAGGAGGTGGTGTGTTTGGTGGAAGATAATAAATTAAGAATGTGTTTGTAATTATTGTAATAGAGAGTTTTGTATGGACATCTGTGCTATTTATTTATTTTGTACTGTTAATGTTGATTGATTGATTGAAATAAAGGATATTAAAAAATAAAAAAAATCTATCGATCGAGCGATCCGGCTCACAGAACAACCAGCAGCAGGTGCTTGTGGCAGGCTGAAACTAAGCCGGTCCACACAACAGGGGACAGCTGGAATGATCCTTGGCTGGCTTGGAATCAGCCTGCCATGAGTTTGAGGAGTTAATTGAATAAGCAACAGGTGCTGCTAGCACAGGACATAGGGTTGGCTTATTAATTAGTAATTGCCTCATTTGGTCAGCACCTGTGGCCTATCTGGGTCACAATAGAGATCCTTTATAAAAGGTTAGTTTTCTGTGTTCGGGGAAAGGTTTGGCTCATCTGTACAGAGTGGTGAAATGCCAGATAAACGTGGAAATATCTCATTGGAAGAGAAATACTGGAGGTATGGTGAATGAACAGCAGCCTGTGGACATTGTGGCAAGACTACTAAGAACTGTTTGTGTTTTTTTTGTTTTTTTACTTTTGGAAAAAGACCTGCCTCCAGTCGACTTATTTATAATTCAAAACTTGACTTTGTAGAAAAAGAAATTCAGAAATTACTTCACTAACAACTTGTCATTTTACTCGATGGATCAACATGATAAATCACACGAGACATAGTTTTTATAAATGTCACTGATCAAACCTTTTACATGTATGCTCAATTCACATAATAATTTTGTAAAAACTAAACTGCAAAAATCATACAATATCTGCTTACCTCCATCGTATGCCGTAAATATTAGGTTTGTATAAATTTCAAGGACTTTTTAAAGGACCACTTTCAAAGATATAATTTAAGGAGTTTGACCATTTTCAATGTTGATAACTAATAACCAGCTGTAAAAAAAATAAAACTTTTGCATTAACAGTACATTTAACTGTATAATAACACAAATCTCAGTTGTACTCTGAGTATAGATAAGCTCTGGACCAGTACCTTTCTTATTCAGTAACACACAGTCATTCTAAAAGCAGTACAACAATTCAGTCCCAAATTTCTAAAGGGGAAAAACCGACCGCAAAAAGCCACCTGCTGTGCGTGCTCAGTACAGCCACACTCATCGTCAAAATAACAACATATTTTATAAGACTAATTGGGTAAAGCAGGCGATTCAGCAATCAACTAATTTAAATACCCCTCACCGCAATTAGCAATGGAGAATTACACACCTACCACAACAAATAACGTGTTTGGGTCAATCTTGCATGTGTAGGCTACGCATTCCAAAAGAAACGAATGGCACACAAAGACCTCAGCCTGGTACTAGCCGCGGTGATGAGGATGCTCGGAAGCGAAAACTGAAATTTATCAATATGGATGTGGAGATTTTGGTACAAGCAGTACTTGAAACACATGAAGATGTGTTACAAGGTCGAAATACATCACCAGGACAAATTAATAAAATATGGAATGTGCGGTGGCTTCTTAATAAACAAATGTACGACTTCAGAGTCTGTAGCAGGTTGCTTATACATTACGACACATCATCCAGTTACTGTGCTTCACATATTAGTTCAACTTCTTATTTCGTACAGAATAATTCCAGACATATAGACTTTTCAAACTTCAGAAACAGTAAGTTTTATTTACTTACATCCATGGCAGTCAAACGGGTGGATAATCCTTCCATTGTTGTACAGCAATATGTTTATCAACAATAAGTCCATACAGCTTTGTACGAACAGTCTTCAGTTTAACTACGACATATCTTCTTAAAGTCTTACGCAGTTACAACTCTCCTATTTGTTATGTTTGTCTGTATTTCTTACTCTATGTATGATTTTAAAGCATGTGTATATGGTCAAAAAAACTGTACTTGCTCTCGATACAAACTAACTGCGTGATCTGTCCCGCTGTCCTTTTTTTTTTTTTTTTTTTACCGTTTTCTTTCCAACTCAAATTTAACAATACTGCCTGAACCAGTATTGTTAAATACCAGAATGCCACATTACAAAAAATACATTCTGTAGGCATTACTAAAATAACAGTGGAGGATGAGCCCTCATTGTATATGAGTCTTTTTCTTTCGTGCGCCTCGGAATATCATTCGATCTTTTCTTAATCTCCTCCACCATTCTTCTAATAATGCCTACACTCTAGAAGTAAAGGCTCTCGTTAGAACCTTGCTTTGTCACTGTGGGAAGACCTTTTAGGTGCTTCTAAACCTTTTTTACATGGATTCTATATTCTCTATTTGCAGACTTTCTGTTTTGTCAAGTATGCTATGAAACATGTATTGAAAATTGGAGTTTGCAAAACAATATGGTACCGGTATTACAAACCGTAATTTACAAACTCACTTGCAAAATGTTATTAAATGTTTCCTCCTTGCTGCAGTCTCCCACATCACCTTACCTTTTGTATAGCCTACTGTCTGACTGCAGTAAATTAACACCTGCTTTTCAGAGTTCTTAAAACAATCACGCAAATATGAGGCCCGCAATTACCTGCACCTTTTCTAAATTAGATGGAATATTTAATAGACCTCATTTGGAAAATCCCCTCCCAATTTTTAGGTTTAGTTCAGAAACTCCCCAGAATTACATATGCATCAAGGGCTAAAGCGCAGAGACATTACTAGGGTTCCCACCTCTGATTTACAAAGAACTGGGACACCAGAGTCATTGCATACAAAAAAAAAAATACATATACTTTGGTGACATAATGTCCCTAGAAGTCTTTCACATTTCCCAGGACAGCTGCCTCAAAAAGAGAACAATCCAGGCAAAACCAGAACAGGTGGCAACCCTAGACATTGCCCCCGCAAATCACGTCTTAATTGCGTGTTTATGCAGATTTGCGTGTGTTCTATAAATCCCATCCAAGAATTCAGAACCCTCAGCACCTGTTTTACTGTCGTAAAACACTCACAATCCTTTTACAAATCTGGGCCTCTGTGTTTTAATCAATGTCAGAAGCAATATAATTCTGTGTCACAATCATAGGCGCCTAACTTTATTAAAAAGTAAGGGGGCAAACTGATGGACTAACTGCTGAGCGTAGAGAACCAAATGTATTTATTTTTAATTGTTTTTTAGTTTTTTTCTTGTTTTTTTTTTTTTTTAATTTTTTTTTACAATTCAGCTCTAATAAACCAAGCAAACCTTGCTCTTGTGAAGTTATGGTTTTAGTAATTGCAAGCCTACTAAAGTTTCAGCATAAAATGTTCCATATGCACTTACTGAGCACGCGTTAATAACAAATACATGCAAGGAGCACCACATGGCACAACCAGTAGCAATGGCAGCTCTGCACAGCGGCACACGTAGCAACATGGCATTCCCACATGTAGTTTATTTAAGGAAAGTGTTAAACAAACAAAGACAATCAAGTACTGTTTTGACAGTAATTATTCCCCAAGTAAGCAGTTAAAATACTTGCCTTGTCAGAAGCACTTGTTTACTATATTAAAAAAGACTTAATTATGAAGCAAATGCAAAATACATTTTATTTATTTATTTTTGCTGAATAAAACAATGAAGGACCAGTCGAGGTGTTTCTTGTTTTATAAAATTAAAAATGGTCTTATTCCTCTAAGAAATTGTGTATCTGCATTTGTGCCTGCTTCTAAATATGGTCCATTGAGTTAGAGGGCAAAGTTTGCACATAATAAAATAACTTAAAACAATAATGCAACTGCTGCTAGTGCAACCAAGTCATTTCTTGCTAGCTTTAACATTTATATTTTTTAAATATAAATTTACACTTCGAATCGGTTACATTATTTTAAAACTTTAACAAGGACTGACAGTGAGCAGAACGATGGGGAGAGTATAAGCAAACATTTTAATTACCTTGCGATTTCAGGTACGTGCCTTTTAAAATAAGATGAAACTATTGTTGTTTTTAATACACAAATAAGCTTACTTGACCTGAAAAATGTCTTAAAAGGTGCAAGCAAATTCCTACTTGCTTTGATTGAATGAGTAGTCACCTATACAGCAAGCTTCAATATGAAAACTGAAAATGTATTCCAATAAAGAACGACAAAACATTCTAGCCTACTTCGCTAAAGTAAAAACACGCTTCTGTTATTTTGAAATACCGCTGCTTCAGATTATTACCAGTGCTTAATAACAATAACGACATTTTATTTAGTGGTGTTGTTGAACTTAAATCTGTTAATGGCCCTGCAGCAACACGAACCTACTAACTTCCTTATTTGAAAAGAAAATAACCGTCTGAATATAATTTAATGAATAGAGAATAAAAATAAACTACACTAACAACTACCTAGCCTACGTTTAATTAATCATTGTTGTAGTCTCCACAAACTGCCCAGCATCTTTTGTTGCAGTCACACCTCTGCTAACGTTAGCTGTTGTAAATAGTGCAGAGCGGACTATGTGCCAAACCGTTTCATTGGGTTTATTTTATTTATTAATGTTGGACTTAAGGTGTCTTCTGAATGACTTTCTGTTATTTTATTTTTAATTTTTTACATTTTAAACTGTTTGAAGGCAAAACCATAACAAAACATAGAATAATAGTGTGTTTACACTGAGCAGATAAAGTAGAGTGGTAAAATATATAGTTTGCCTCCCCTGTGCTCTATGGGTTAGGTGCCTATGGTCTCAATCAAGTTACAGTTCAACAGAAGAAAAATATACTGTGCTACCAAACCTGTCTCTGTTGTTGTCGTATGGAGACATCTGATACTACATTTAATTTCCTTACGGATAGCACCTCAATTTAAAGAACTTGTAAAAAATTAGTTTTGCACAGATGGCATTTCTATGCTAATCTTAAGACCTGGGAGAGGCCATTTTGACAGAATTCTGTCTACAGACGGAACACTTTCACCCATGCAGATTGTGTCTGGGTACTTCTTTCAGCCTTGGTTCTTATACATCTCTAGTATTAGTTGAAGAAAGGAGGGCTTTGCAGTACAGTAACACGTTAGCTAGAAACATGCATTCTGATTTCACAGCAGTTTTAAGTAACAGTTCACTGCAACTGTCCTTGGTCAAAGTGCTTTGGTTGTTTTACCGAAAGATTAGTTTTGATGCTGCAATGGAACAACAACTTGAACCAGTGTATATATAAACTTTATTAGGGTATTGCAAATCTATTGGATTACAGAACAAAACCAGAACACTTCAGATATATATTCCCTTCATAATATCATCTTTTAATTTTGAGGCATTACGGTGGCTGTCTGTTAACTAGCGCTAAGAGCAAAACATCAGATACGGCAGGCAGTGCTAAATCCACTTAACCTTGTTGCAACAATTTTATTCAGACCATGGATATAAACATAATCAAATTGCAAGTTCTTAATATATTATCCCTTCGCTAATTCAACCTATCAGCAGCTCCGAGAGATAATATTGAGTCTGACAGAACATGTATGACTCAGCTACATCAAACTGACCTTTGTTCTGAAAAAAAACCAAAAAGTTTTTCTGCGTCTCCTGATTTCTTGCTAGTCATTTGATACAACAGACAACTGTTTTATTAACTTCAATGTGTTCCTCTTACAAGTGTCACACTCCATGTCTCCATGACGAATCTCTGAAAGCTGACACAAGCCCCTTTTCTGCCTGAACTAATTAAAGATATAAAATTCATGCTGTGTGGCACATTCATTTAAATTGTGTAATTAAATGAAATGTGATTGGCAGCCTGCTAGTCGTTTGTTTACTTCCCAAATGTTTTAAGATAGAGGTGGTTGGTTGCAGACACTGACTGTTCAGCAACCTCCATAGTAATAAATGAACCCATAGCCTCCCACTTGCATGACTTTAATAAACTGCACAATAGGGTTTTTCCAGAAAATGCTTTAAAATTAAATAGTAACAAGCAGCAGAAAAAGTGAGAACATTTGAAAGGTCAAACATGTTTATTGTACAGTTTCCAAAGAGCATGTTAGTAAGCCTCTCCCATACGGAAAATAAACAGATCTAGGATATATCAAAATGAAATCTCTGAAACACATATTCATACATAATAATCGGCACATTCATATATTTGAAACATTAACGATAACCAATTCTCACGGATATGTGCATAATGAATATATTGTAGCTTATTGTAAGAAAATAATATTACCATACAATATACACTGCTGTGCAAAAGACTTAGACATGTTGCATTTTTCTACTCTGATGCATTATGAGCATCAATAATTTACTCAAAGCCTCCACCAATGTTTTCTACTATTATAACAACCTTGACTTGCATAAAGAAGAAAAAAGATTGAGTGAAATAGCTCGCACCACTTGATTTTCAAGGTGTGGTATCTGAAGTAAATATGGTTAGGTTAGTTTAGTGAGTAATTTGCACTGTGGAGTAAAACCCTTTGAAATGTGCAGTATATTTCAGGTGTATTTATTATTCATTTTCATGCATGTTTTCATTTTTTAAAATTATTAGACTGTCTAGTTAATTCCTTATTATTTGTATATTTTTTGTTTATATCTTTGTGATTCTCATCTTTGAACAAGATCCTTTATCTGAAGACCAAGCAATATTCCCTATTGTTTCAAAGATTTCACACAACTCCAATGCATGAACAAAAACCGCCTTAGATGACCTGAAACATAAAAAAAAAAAAAAAAAAAAAAAAAAGGCTTGGATGTTTTACCTTTTGCGCTGAACGCCCAGTTTCTCCTGGTTCACCCTATGAGAAAGACAGAGATAGCAAATGGACATCAAGTTTGGAACAAAGAAAACAGGTTGAAAAGGTAACCTGATTAGCTGAAATAATACAGCAACTCTTCTCAAATATACAGTACATGGCAGTAACAAAAAAATAATAATTAAACAAATGGGGAAAAAACAAAGCAAAAATTATACCAACCTTTATCCCAGCAGCAGATGAGCCAGATTCACCCTAATAACACAGATAAAAACACTTGTAACATTTATCCCATACAAAAAGTGTGTGTGTGTGTGGGATGGGGGGGTGGATATTTAATAGCTATATTTCCTCTGCTTTTTCCTACTCCCATCTGTTGCTGTGCTTGCACTTTACTAACAGCATTGGCAAAAGGACAAAACTATTTTTATAGATAGTGTCAGCTAAGCAGAACTGTTTTGAAATTAGGCAACAGCAGTATCAACACTACCTTAAACGTTGTAATTACACTGTTAAAATAACTTCAATTTTAATGAGGTGTATCAGCAACTAAGCAGGAAAAATAAATACAACTTTAAGGTAATAATAATTGTCTTCATCAATGTTTTACTTGGAACTTGTTGGTGGGAAAATAGCAAGATCTAGGCAATACAGACGTCAAGACTGAGATGCAGTCTGTTGTTGATCCTGTGGTTTCAGATCTCACGTACAGGTTTCTGATATCAAGAGATGTTCTTACCCTTGTTGAGCTACCAAACCAGCAAAATAAATAACTAGCTTGTATCTGTCAAGCCTTGCATTTGCATGACCTAGCAAGAAATGCCCACTATGAAAAATTGAGTTTGGAAGCCTCCACTTAGCCCCCAACAGGTTTCCCATCCTTTTATCCAGTTGAAAGTGGAACCAAGTCTAACCAAGAATTACTTTCATATTTTAATAGAATATACACAGTAGGATTTCAGCTTCTAGTTACTGATAATTTCACACACGTTAACATTAACAAACCACACAGTGATTGTGTAAAGGGGACGTGGCTTTAAAAAAAATGCACAGGGATTAGAATTTAAATGAAATACAGCAGACCAAAAAAAACAAGAGGTATTCTTGGAATCTTATCTGCCATCCGTTTGGTTTTATCTTTTTCTAAAATAGTTCTCTAAAGGAGAAAGAGGTTAATGATGGAAATTATTTATCTCTTGTGATTTATATCAGAGTCAAGTTGATTGTTTCTGGCTTTTTCTATATTTTTATACTGGGAACTCGAGCTATAAACAGACACTTGGTTGAAGGTACAATATGTATACAGTATTCAACAAAAGATTTACATGAACTGAATGTATAAGTGGAGCTCAAAAGTTAAACATTCAAAGCTCAACATTAGAAATGTGATTTTATTTTTGTGAACAAAAACAAATAGGCATAAAATATAAGACTGAATATATGCAGCTGAAATGGTTGACAGATTAGCAGCTATAATAGCAGGGGTAGCTAATTGTCAAATTCACACAAGCTTTCTAAGCCACTGCTCGATAGCCATTCCCAGGTGTCATCAGACCCAGACTGCTGCATATATTTTTTAAATCAATTATATATATATATATATATATATATATATATATATATATATATATATATATATATATATATATATATATATATACTTATTATAAAGAGAACCACTGTCTTTACAAAATTCTTATGTTATAATTAATGGAATAAAGATGTTGGAATAGTCAGCTGGAATGAGACACTAACGCTTCTTAAGGTTTATTTAATATGCATTCTCGTCAATGACAAGAACCTAACAATAAGCTTTTGGTGACATAATCAAATGTTCTAATTACAGAACATCAGCCAGAACCATCTGGTGACATTCACAGTCAGAAGGCCTCCCATGCCAAGTGACACAGCTTATCATCTACACACTCCTTGCTGACAGTGTCGTTGATTTATGTGGATAGTGCCTGGAGGTAGTTCAGGTTATGACAGACAGAGATGTATAAATTATGTTTCACTGATACAACACAGGCACTGCCACCCTGTCCCATTTCAGGAATGTCATGGCCTTACAGTCCAGAAAGTAAAAAAAAAATAAAAAACACACCTAACAAAAAAAATACAAAATGAAACAGCATCAGCTGACAGTTTTAATCACCACTTAACATTTTACTTGCATTTGAAGGTAAATTTGATGGCTTGGACTGTGTATTATAGCATGCTGGATGTTCCTGTTTTTTCCAGAAGCGGCCTTAAGGTCCTGAGTGAACAGATTCTGAAGCCAAAATACTTTAGCCCAGTGAGTTTTATTTCCAGATGTGCAACTTTTGGGTCAGATAATTAACTACTTACTCTAGGATTACATTTTAATCACAATGTCACTCTCCTTAAGGCAGCTTTTAAAAATAGGCAAAAATCAAAACTTACGATAACTGTTTAAAATGATTTTATGGTAATGCAAAACAGTCAGCAGTTATTTTTATTTTTTTAAAGCCACTGTTAGAAATTGAAGCCATATATAAAATGTAATTCTAGTTCATAAGATATATGTTAATGTGCACAATGATGAAAGTATTTTTGCACTGTGTAAGAGTTTGACTGTACCGTCAGTAAGGGAGCTAGTGAAGCTGGTGATGCAACATTTTGGATAAAAGCCTTTATATAGCCTTTATTGTGTTTCGTAAAATTGTTTACAATTTGTATTATAATTCTTGTAATAGGTATTATAATTTAATGTCTAGAAAGAGAGATATGGATTTTAATATTGTAATTTGGGAAAAGTGTATAGTTTATAATGCATTCTGGACAGGATTTATCTTTTAGATAAAAATGTGCTTCTTTAATTGTGGCTAATCTTTTTTCATTGTAATTTATAATTCACTTTCAATTGTGCCACTGATGTTTTGTAGTAAATTCAATGCACGAGTTACCGCAAATTGCATTAAAAATTACTCAATTCAACAGAGTAAGCTTTATTGTAATTTTGCTTTGTTTCCCAAGTTGGCAAACTAAATCCATAACTTTTTTTCTTTTCTTTTTGTTCAACACGGGAACAGAAATGTTCAGTGTGGGGAAACTAAAATAATGGTTATTTTTTGCAAACATATATATATATATATATATATATATATATATATATATATATATATATATATATATATATATATATATATGGTTAAATTCAAGTTGCTTATTTAAGCTCACAGGGTGGCATGCTACAGTTTCTTGTGAAGTTTTTTTAAAAAGATTTTTATTGCTACTGTAAAACTAATTGTATGTCTCCACTGACTGCTTGGTCTCAGATAAGTGCTTACTGTTAAAATATACTCTAGGATCTAGCTCTCTGCAGGGGTTTCAGAATCTCAAAGTTCTTTTTTTTATGAATGTTCTAATAATTTAGTGATTGTGATGAATGCAGGATCCCTGCATTCATTACAATGTACATCTAGGTAAAGCCCACCAAAGTTATTACCACTGCAGTTTTATTGACCTGACTTTTATTATGACTGTTTTTCCACAGGAGGTAAATGTCAAAAATGCAGCAACATGCTCTGATGACTGCCTTGCTGATCGTTATGCTATATAACATTAGTCTGAGCCATGGGAAAACATGAGTCAACCATTAACACATTAATGCTATTAAACTTTGTTTTGTATTTATTTATTTTTTATAGGGCTCAACAAGGCCAATAAAACAAAAGCCTAGGTGTATGTAAATCAAATTAGACTATACTTCCAGACAAAACATTTTTGACTATGACTCACTGAGCTGCATTTAAATATATTTTTTTTTTACAAATTGTAATAAGGACATTTGTTTTTGATATATACAAATCTTATATAAGAAACAACTTAAGTCTACTTATGAGCACTAAATAAAACATCAGAGTATTAGCTTTCAGCTTTAGTAACTATACTACATGCATGTGCATGGTTTCAGATAATTTTTTGTATCTATTCCAATGTATTTAGTGATGTATAGGTGGCTAATGAATTATCCCTGGGGAAAATGCGACCATTATTTGTCATGTCTATAACTGCAGATTTGTATTAAAACGGATTATCCCTGCACTTCCTTCAATGATCACTGTTTAAACAGAAAACTGGCCATATGAATTCAAAAGTACTTGACTCATTTTATCTTAATTTCTCGTACAAGGGAATGAGTGAAGATCAGATTGTTCAAGAATCCCCCAAAGGGGCAGCCTGGAGTAATTCAATATATCAAGATGCAGTGTAAAAGTTTTTACACTAAGCCAAAGCAAGTACTGTATTCTCATCATAAATGGCTCTTCCAGTTGAATTAGTGCTGTCCATGTGAAATAAGCTTTATCTATTTCCACCCCAGAATATTTTTTAAAATAAAATACAATCAAATGTAATCTGAGCACTATTATAACATGCAGTGTAATTTTGTTTTATTCTTTTTTATTTTTATGTTGTGTGATTCAATGGTAAGAATCATTTTGTTGAAATATAAACTATACTTCAATATAAAATTACTTGAATAGTAATATCACATCCCTGAAGTGTCCCTAACTGCATAGCATTATTGAAAATGCTGGTGTGACAAATAAATAACCAAAATTATTTTGATAATGTACACAATATAAACATGCACATGTGGTTGAATTATAAATAGCTTTTATTATTCTGTTTTTTCATTTGATTTTTAAAGTTGGGTAAGTAAGAATTTACAGAGAAAATGAGTAGTGACAATTTTAGGGAAGTAACAAACTGAAGCGTACATTTTTTTTAGTTTTTTTTTTTCCTGGAAAGAAATATTTACTGGTAATCAAACCCAAATTTAAATAAAAATGATCGTCTGAAATCATCCGTAATGATGGTTGTAACAGTTCAATCATGTTCCCAGATTAGGAATGTGGAATAACCAAAATATGGATTAACATTCCAAACTACAGTTACTGTATATCTCGACAACCAGATTGTTATGCATTTATGTTAAGTTAACATAACATTGTTATGTTAATGGCAAAATACAGTCATTTTCTTTTTTAGCATTAAAAAAGGCTAAATGATAAATGGGTTCCATAAAATTTGAAAAATAAACGGCTATCAGGAAGAAATCGGTCCACAGTAGAGTGTAGGAATTAGAAACATATATTGAAATTCATCTAACCTGTTCCAGCTAGATTTTATATTTCATAAGCAGCACTTTTCATCAGCTAGTTTTTTTGTATTTTTTTTATCTTGTAGCCAGGTCACATGTTTTAGATTAAATCAAACAGCTCGCTGCAAGACTGCCAGCTTTTTAAGATGGCTTTAAAGAACAAAAAAGACTGCATCGCATGAAGACCCTTAAATTTATGATTGCTTTGAACATCTTACCTTTGCGCCCATGTCCCCTTTCTGGCCAGGCTCCCCAGTGTCGCCCTGAGGAAGGAAACAGGATTGCTTCTGTGAATCTGATGTTTTATTGCTGCAGATTTAAGGCGCATCATGCAGCTGCACACCTTTTCTCAGCAGTGAAATCAAAGCAAGTATTAAACAAAGTGTATAAAAAGTGGTTTCATATTTTACAAATAAGATATGACTCACTGTTATAGCTTCTGATTTCTAATACAATATACAATCAGAACTAGATGTATGTCAAGAGCAGATACATAACCCCATTGGCTTGAGGTTCCACAGAGTATAATTCAAATAACCTTAACTCTCCCTTACCCTCATCCAGTCTAGAGTCATTTTAATTATGTACAATGAACAAACCAAGCCCATGAGATCACATTTTTTTTTTTTGCCAATTGATTTTTACTCCGTTTTTCACCCAGTTTGAAATAGCTAATTATTTAGGCTCAGCGCACTGCTACCACCCCTGCACTGACTCAGGAGCGACGAAGATAAACGCACGCTGTCCTCTGAAGCGTGTGCGGTCAGCCGACCGCTTCTTTTCACTCTGCAGGCCCACCATGCAGCCACCTCAGAGCTAGGACAACGCAGCTCTGGGCAGCTTACAGGCAAGCCCGCATGCGCCCAGCCAGTCCACAGGGGTCGCTGGTGTGCGGTGAGCTGAGGCCACCCTGGTTGACCAAAGCCTTCTCCACCCTTGCGATGCGCAGCTAATTGTGTGCCGCTCCCTGGGAGCTCCCGTCCATGGTCAGCAGTGGAATAGCCTGGACTCGAACCAGCAACATCCAGGCTACAGGGCGCATCCTGAGCTCCACGCCACTTGGGAGCCCCTTCTTTTTTTTAAATGTATACCTTAAATAGCTCATTAATGCAAAGTCATTTTACAATACATTTAAATAATTTACAAAAAATGAATGATCCTGAATAGGCTCTTCTTTACTTATGTTGGACCAGGAATTCAACAATACAGAGTGACTTTTACGTAATCTTCAAGCATGACTGTCATGCCTTTGTGTGGAGTTCTCTGCAAAATGTCACTACAAGGTAGTGAGTTGAATGAATGTGAGCAGAATCTGGTAAGTTTAATTGCTCATTCGTTGCTCAATGGAATTTTCAAAGCAGACATGTAAGCAGCTACACATCCCAAGCAAAATGCAGCCTTTACGTGGCATAGCTCATAGATACATTGTGTTGCAGTGTGAGAGATGTCGTCTGGAAACTCTCTAATTTGAGGACAGAAACCAGTGCCCTCCCCCCAGTGATGATAGATTTTCGATCAGGGATACAGGCAGCAGTTCTGAATATTACATTCTATTGAGCAGTATGACAGCCACCGGTTTAGAGAAACAGCATTAGTCAAGTGTTAAGTGTTTAAAGTTTTACAATAATTTTGCCAAACTGTTTCATCATAGTCAAAAATATCAATATTTATGATAAATGTTAGCCATAGAGCCCTATTATTAAGCAAGTTCAGAAGCAAAAGACAGGGATAATATAATTTACAAAACAAGCAAACATCCAAATTCTGAATTTGAATGTAGACATGGTATTAAGAAATGTTTGATTTAAAAAAAAAAAAAAAAAAAATCACTACTTTAATATTATAGTTGCTTTAAAGACATTAAGCAGATCTTACCTTTTCACCCCATTCTCCTATTTCACCCTGTCAAACAAACAAAACAATGAGTATTAAAAAAGGCAGTGTGAAAAGTGAAAACATTCTGTTGATCCTGAAGAGATTCTATCTGTTGGATTAAAGTCTGGGTCTATTATATCAGGACCTCATGTTTTGAAATAACCCCTGAAAGCTTTTTTTGTTTGGTAATTTAAAATAAATAATTGCATATGCAGACACAATCTGACATACACTATCCAGCAAACCATATCCAACCCACTGGATTAACTCTTGATAACCCCTGACATACAGGGTCTTGCTGATGTTACAAAACATCATTCTTCCCTTAGCACGGCAGGAAATACAATAATTATAGCAGATTCACTATAATGAAAAAATAAATAAATGTTGACTCTCTTATTTTTAGTACAAACTTAAATTACACTGCACACTTTCTACATATTGGTGCACAGATTTCCACACAGTAGTCTGTCATTCCTTGTATGAGCCTCTTGGTCTAAATATTGTACACATTATGTTTTCAACTCACATGAAAGTGTTTAAATACCTGAGCAGAACAAAGCCTCCCAAGTGAAGAAATAATAACACACTTCACAGAGGTCATCATTGCTTAGCTTTATTCTACTGTTTATTACAGTAGAAACATTCACTCCTGTACTCGAGTGCTCACTGACAATTATCTCAAATTGTGTTGGATTTCAGTAACAGCAACACTGGCACAATTCAATTATTTTGCATTCTCCCCAAATATTAAAAGCATTAAGAACATGAGACAAGGAGAAGTGTGAATAACCTTGACTCCAGGTGTTCCATCTATCCCTGGCAAACCTGGTTCCCCCTAATAGGTAAGAAAGAATCAGAATATGTCAGCAATATGTATTGTGACCAACTCTCAGCCACTGATGCTGAGCTACTGGTGGTAGCCACTGAGACAACGTGTTCAGTTGTATTCCTTTTTTTTTTTTTTTTTGCAACCAACAACCACATTGGGTGTGTTTTGAATGAATAATGAGTCACGACTGCATTTATATTACAACACTAGGTAGATGTTGAAAGATGTGAAATAATTTCCATTCAAATTGAGGCAAGCAATTTGGGCCTCATCACAAACAAAAAGAGGCCAGAACTTGTTCACAGTAGACCACCACCAGTAACAGTTGAATAAGTCTTACGATAATATATAAAATAGGAAGCGTGAGCATTTTCCATACAATATAAAACAAATGCACAATAAGCCTGTTTTGCTAAACAAGAAACAGATTTGGCATGTCCTTGTACTACATATGATTTATAATAGGTTGTAAAGTACAGACAAAGCTATATAAAAATCTCTCCTTTGTACTTGGGTGAGAGAACCAGTCAGTTACACTTCACGATTCCCCCTCACCTAAGAAGACAGGGTCAACTGTGTGTATATATAATAACGCATAGTAAAAGATGAACCTTTGTTTAAAATGTGTTGGGTTAAAGTGGTTACTGGTTTTCATTAAATCCACATTTCAAATTGAAGTAAATAACTAACTCTAAAAGACCAGGATGTTAGGCACGTAGCTGGGAAAATGGAAACTTTAACCATGGTAGTAGAAAGGACAGTGATGTACAGTATATTGTTTTTAATTTAAAAGGGAATTGAACCACCTTTTTTTTTTTTCTTTAGCTCTAACGTTACTTTAATAAAGTTTATTAGTGTATGAAAAAAATGAAATAATGAACAACTGCTAGGGACTGCTAGGGATGTACTGAGAAAATCACAGACACCCTGCAAATTCATCATGAAGTTTATGAAAATATCATGAAAATAAATGTTTCTTGAAAAGTGCTATTAATATTGAAGTTTGACGGGTTCTGAGGTGATAGGTAACCGTAATTAAGAAACATTTCTGATTTGCTGACCAAATACAATCAGTACAGTAGTTTGGAAATTACATATTTCCTTTTGGTACAAATAATTTCCTGTTGGAAAAAAGCAAAATAAAGGCTAATCAGGCAGATGGATCATTGTGCTGGAGCCATGTCTACCAGGTGTTGTTAAATGCTTGAGAAATAACAGCTTCCAAGAACAAAAACTGAAAACCAAGAGCATGAAAAAAAGACCACTGCAGTAATATTCTACTGTACCTTGTGGCCGTCCGCACCTGCAATCCCAGGGGATCCAAGAGAGCCCTTTATAACACCGGAGTAGAATAAAATAGAGACATTATTATCCACAATTTCATACTGAATCATGAACCTGCGTAAATACCACTTGTAAAATGTTTATTTGTATTGCATCAGCTTATTTATTATGTATCACAAGTTACTTAGATGGGGTGGATTTACTGATAAACAGCCTCCCCAGTGATGGCTTTTCCTTTTTTCTGGGACTGGTGAAATGTGTGACTAAATATAAGGCCACTTGCTCTTAAATGTCAAAAACCAAGATATAACGCTGGGTAAAATGTCTCTTCATAAAGATGGCACCTCCAAAAGTGTCCATCCAACTTAGCTACTAACACAGGGATCTCCAACCCTGGTCTGAAGAGCTACTCTGGCTGCTGGTTTTCATTTCAACCAATCTCTGTTACTTAATTGAACCAATTATTGTATTAATTAGTCAAGATTATTATTAACAGGTGTTCCAGATCTTTAGCCTCTGATGATGTAAAGACACCTATAAAACCTGCTAGATAGGAGCTCTCCAGGACCAGGGTTGGAGACCCCTGCACTAACACCACTGTTGCAGCACAGCTACAAAGCAGACCAAACCCTGAGATTCCTTCATATCATCGATGGCTAATTTACAAATAGGTCTATTTAGATTAGTCTACATCGCAACTCCAGTGTCATTTGACATCTATGGTATGCTGACCCCCACACCCCAACAAATCTTACAACTGTGTATTTAAGGCTAACATTTCTTTACAGGCTTTGCTTTAAGAGTTTCTCAGCAGAGTCCCAGCTCTTCACCTTTCTATTTCTTTTCATTGTTATAATAACCTTGTCCAAATCTTTCAACTTCAGTGATCTTCATCATTTTAAGAACACCCTCTAATCCAATACATTTTGGCACATCTTACCGAACAAACTCTTCTCTGCACTGTAATGTAACCCCATTTCTAAATCTGGGTTAGTTGGCAGGAGCTGAATGAAATGAAGGAACTGGGAATGGTGCAAGCATTCTCCCAAATCAATGTTTGATGTTTTATTCCCTGATTTTAAAAACATTACTTGAAGCTGTGTCATGCTGCATACAAAACACATTTGGATAACACTTTGCACCCCCCTATGGGCCATAGTGTAGGTTTCTGAGCACATCTTATGGCAACTTTTCCTATCAAATTGCTGTACTTTGTGACTTAGTCCTGTGAATTTATGTCGATGCACTGTATAAGTCATATCTACATATAAGCTATAAAAAGGTGTTCTGAAGGTAGGTAAGCTAAAAGTGATAAACTTATTCGCCACTGCTGGATTTTCAGAGACATTTAAGGATAAAGTTATATTAACATTTGAGAAGAGGTAATAAAAGGAATGATGTATGTTACACTGGTGAACTTCAGTATCTACCAAAAATATTTCAACAAAACAGACGAAATATGTTGCTATCAATCCACTCACAGGAATAAGTCATTTTAGAACCAATCCGATTCAATTCCATTTCGGAATGCTTTTCAGGTGTACTATAATCAAATTCAATTCCACGTTCAATTAATCAACCGAAGTGTGCCAGCTGATAACTGAAATTGTTTTATTATTTTAGGAGATCTGGATGAATAGACACAGGAGGGGGAGATAAGGCTGATGCCATCCATCAAATGTCACCACACATTCATAAAATGGAAAACAAGTGACATTCATTTCAAATTCACTAGAACAGAAAAACAACTCAGAACTGTCATTTAACAGGTTATAAAGAGACTGCTTACATCTCTTCTTTTTCACAAAATGTGCAGAAACACGCCCACTCACACATGTATTTGTGACTATGCAGATCTGCTGTTCATGTCTCTGAGACCTGTGCTTTGCTAGCTGTTACAGAATGGGACAGCTTTTAAGTATACAGACTATACAGAATAATCCGTGACTCAGTTGGCAATAGAACAGAAGTATGGGTTGGTTAGACTTCAGGTCCAACCGCAGTCTGTAGATATACTAAATTATTTCAACAGCGATTGTAAACATGCCACTGCCATCGTTTTTGACAGACTTTACAACTTGTAGTAATTTACCACTTGTAAATCAATGAAATACATTTTGCAACTATTGGCATAAAATCATTTAACTATCAAAATGTATGTATTTGCAAGCTAGTTTGCAGTTCTTTATCCTTAGCATTTTATCGCTTTGTGTTACCACAAGTGTAATGAGCTAGATTGCATTAAACTGTTTCTCAGTAGAGTAGTTCACATATCAAACTACCCATACAATTCAGCCCACAGTGTGCTATTATCGGTTAACAAAAGCTAAAAATAGCAGGCATAGTTATTTTATTTTGTCACTGCCATTGTTAAACCATCTCAGTTACTGTACATCATGAATATTAGACGATGATAAAATGTACAAAAAAATTAATAAAAAGAACTATACATTCCTTTAACAAAACTGTTTGCTTTCCTCTCCCTACAAGGAAGATATAGTCACTACAGAACTGTACACACAACTTGTTTCAGTAAATAGATACATTCTGCATGTAGATGCACTCTCTTTAAGATTAGCAAATGACAGAAATGCAGAATTAGCAAGAACCACTGAGCACTATGGAATATGGTTAGTACTAGCACCATCTAATGATGTAGATATCCTTCTGCCTGGTGTTGATGGCTGAAGTGTAATGCTGGCTCCAGGAATCGGCCTATTTTGCCTCCCCAGCGCATCAGCACACACAACTGCTGCGATGCTTGCTCCGGGGATCAACCACAGCGCGGTCTCCCCAGCGCATCTGCATGACAACCGTATGGACTGAGCTAAATAGAGTACATCTCTGGGGTCTTCAAATGGGCACCTTCAATCTTCTGTGTTTCATTGACTAGCCCACGACATCTCAAGAGGGCTCGACAGTGATTCTGGAGTCCCAGCATCACCCCCATCCGTCCTCCACTCAATTCAGCCAAGCTTACTTACCGGTATTTCAGCATTGCTTTCTTTCTATTGTGCTTAGGATCACCAGTCAGAATCTTTCCTTCTCAACCACAGCCAGTTGCTGCTCCTTTATGCTGCTTCAGATAAGTTCTTCACTGTGCGACGCAACTCTTGACCACTGAACCCGACATCTCTGAGAAACTGGGTTGTAGAGCGTGCCACAAATCCTCGACAACCCACCTCCACCCTCGCTGTTCCGCTTCAGCAGCTAGTTGAGCATACCAAAGTTTCTTCCTCTCATAATCCTCATTCCACACTGTTAACTCTAACAGATGAAGGCACGGTGATCCAGACCACAAGACACGGTGATCCAGACCACAAGACAATGCCTGGTCGAAGGTTAGTGGTGGCAATCTCAGGTGGAAAAATAAGCCGTTGACCAACATCTGCCAGCATTTTCCAGTCTCTAGCAGCTTCCAGTTGTCCTGGGCGAGGCTTGGTTTTAACACCTTTTCTTGGTGGTTGCTCTCCTGTATGGAGGAATATTGCCTTTTGTGTGTAATGCTTTGATGGAACTGGTGGCAACTTATTGGTCATGTTACACTTGTCTTCCAATGCTAAGGCCAAACATCGCAGCACCTGGTCATAGCGTCAAGAAAACCGTCCTTGGCTAAGACTCACCTTACAACCTGTCAAAGTGTGCCTTAATGTTGCAGGTGATGAACACAAAGGACATGAGGGATCCTCACCCACCCAGAGGTTTAGGTTCTGTGGTGTTGGGAGAACATCATACGTTGATCTGATGAGGAAACTGATCGTGCTCTGTTCCACTGTCCATAGGTCTTGCCAGCCAATCTTGCGTTGTTCCACACTCTCATCCATTCTCCCTGCTTGGCCTGTGAAACGGCCTTTACACACCTCATCCTCTCCTCCACCTTGTTGACTACCAGCTTCCTCCGTTGAGCTGGTGTTGCCTTGTGCCATGTAGGAGGAACTGAACTGAGACCAAGACTCCCTCTTCCATGCTTAACTTGCCCTATAATATCACAGATTCGAAGGGCAGCCTTTGCATCTTCCATGGCTTTCTTTGCCACCCACTTCCAGTTTTTTAAAGCTTCGCTAACATTAATCCTAACCCTAACCCTTTTAAAGCTGATTAAAGCTTCCAACTTCTCAACTGTTGTCAATGAAACCTCGTACACAGTCAGTGGCCACAGCAGCCTTGGCAGTAGACCAAACTGAAAGCACCAGAGTTTCAGTTTGCCCGGTAAAGCACTGCTGTCTATGCTCTTTAACCCTTCCACTGCTTGTTGTCTAACTTCTTCCACACAAACTGTGTCCTTTAGTTCCGCGTTGTACCATCTCCCAAGACTTTTCAGTGGCTTCTCAGACACTGTTGGTATTGCCTCACCATTAATGTAGAACCTTTTATCTACTACTTTAACTTTAATTATAGAGTTGGTTTAGTTGGCTTTAATTGCATTCCTGCCCGTTCAATGTTATTGGTTAATTTCTCCAGTAACTGATTAGTGCAGGCTACTGTTGTAGTCATGGTTGTCATGTTATCGACGTATGCTTGAATTGGTGGTAGCCGCATTCCAGAAGCCAAGCGCTCTCCTTCCACTACCCATTTTGATGCCCTAATAATTACTTCCATTGCCATGGTAAAAGCCAGTGGAGAAATGGTGTATCCTGCTATTATTCCAACTTATAGGCATTGCTATGTAGTGCTGAATTCTGAAGTTGAAAAACAAAATTGCTAAATCTCCAAAGTAGGCTTTCACTAAATTTGTTATTGTCATCAGTACACTGGAAAAATCAAATGCTGCCCAAAGAAGTTCATGTGGCACTGAACCATATGCATTAACCAAATCCAGGAATGTCACATGGAGCTCCTTCCTCTTTTTTTTAGCTGATCGAATTTGTTGCCAGCTCACGCTGATGTGTTCTAAGCATCATGAGAAACCTGGAATGCCCGCTTTTTGTACTGAAGTGTTAATGAAGCAGTTCTTTGTAGGTAGGTAAGTTGACAATCTCTGAGCAATAATGCTGAAGAAAATCTTGCCCTTTACATTTAATAGGGAAATAGGGCAAAACTGGCTGATTCTTGTAGAATCTTTTTCTTTTGGTATAAAGACTCCACCTGCTTAGCACCATGCTCTTGGTACAACATGTTTTTCCATGCCAGTTTCATCAATTTCCACAGGATTCGCAGAACTCCAGAAACACTCTTGTATACTCTGTACAGAACTCCACTAGGCACAGTCCTCCATTTGGCATTCTGGTGGATTGATAGGTGGTATGTCTGAAGGAATTGACATAGGCTCCTGCCCTTTTTAATCTGTATGTGTTTCCTCCAAATATCTCTCCAGCTCAAATTTTGATAATTTTAGTGTGCCATTTTTCTTACTGGTGAATTTTTTACAAATTTGAATGGATCTTTAAAAAGTAGAATGATCTTCCGCTTTATCTGTCTCTCTATCATCTTGTGTGGTTGTGCTTTAATAATATTCTATTAAACAATTATGAAACAAATTATACAAAACAGAAGCAGCGTCACTTGTGACTACTGGGCTGATTTTTTATTTGTCACTGTCAAAAAACATTCGGAATTGGCGAGAGTGATGAGCAACAGCAAAAACACTGACTACATTACAATAAAATATACAATTTTCTTTTAATATAGCCCTTCATAACTAATTAAGCCACACAAATGCAGGCACTCAACTTTTGTTTTCCCCAAAGGCATTTGTTTAAAACAAAATTAAATATGTATATACAGTATATTATTGATATATGCATTCTTGGTATCATTAAAGGCCATGACATACAGCATTTTTATGTTATTGCCACATGACATCTGCCCATGACATGACATCCGTTATCTGCCCATGACAGGAATACCATATGTCATTGCTTTTCATGACTTACTGTATCTCTGTTTGGAGAACACACTTACACAAGCACACCTTTTTATAGCCTTGTCACATCATTTACTCCAAGTCCTAAGTTAAGCATGTGCAAGTAATGGATCGATTAGATGCTCACTTTAGTACATATCATTAAGCACAGGCGCATCTGGTCTGCATATGTAATCAGGAGCATCTTGGAGACCAACGAGATGCTGCATATTCCCTGGAGCTTGCTGCAGAGGTGTAATGTTTCCGTTACGAATCTGCACACGCACATTTTTCGAGATGCACTGTGCACTTCCATTTTGTACATGTTGCAATTTTGCACATGCACCAAACTTCATAATTGCGCATGCACAACTCTTAGTATACAGTATACTCAGAAAGCTGTAATTTTAGACATTGCTGAAAGTTACACACATGCAAATAGAAATTGAAAAACAACTTTGTATGTTTCATTAGCAACTTTATCTTAACATTCTTCTGTTGATAGTTTGTTTTTAAAGCCTTTGTTATTAATACCCTTGAGCCATGTCAACTGGTATTCATAAGACTCATGTAAGAGATAAACATGCCGTAACAAAACCTTTTTTTTTTTTTAAATAAATAAATTCCCTAACGTAACATTGAAAGACCGACAGTTGACCGCACAGAATTTCCAAAGCATTGCAATGCTATCACTCTTATTGTAGGCCTCACTTATATACGTCAGGTGGTTAAGAAGTCTGTAAGTAGTGTTGACAGGCATGGAAGGAAGTTGGTACTAAGGGAACCACGGAAACAGGAAGACACTGTTGGCTACCTCATTACTGCCAGCCAAACATCATTCAACAGCATTCCCTATTCATATGAGATTGATGGCTATGATTTTACATATGTGCAGTGAATATGAAATTCCATCCTGTCGTTGCGTGATATTCCTTATGTACAGTTTTTCATGCATTTGCCAACCTTTGGATAGGAGAACTGTAATGACTTTGTCTTAACCTGCAAGCTTCCAGACAAGAGAGATTGAAAACAGACTGCCAGTATTTCCTATGATGGGAAATCAGACATACATTGAATTATACAGAATTTCAAACTGTGTAAAGTCCAGACTAAAGTGAAGCAGTTGAAGGTGATCATAAGAACATAAGAACATAAGAACATAAGAACATAAGAAAGTTTACAAACGAGAGGAGGCCATTCGGCCCATCTTGCTTGTTTGGTTGTTAGTAGCTTATTGATCCCAAAATCTCATCAAGCAGCTTCTTGAAGGATCCCAGGGTGTCAGCTTCAACAACATTACTGGGGAGTTGATTCCAGACCCTCACAATTCTCTGTGTAAAAAAGTGTCTCCTATTTTCTGTTCTGAATGCCCCTTTTTCTAAACTCCATTTGTGAACCCTGGTCCTTGTTTCTTTTTTCAGGCTGAAAAAGTCCCTTGGGTCGACACTGTCAATACCTTTTAGAATTTTGAATGCTTGAATTAGGTCGCCACGTAGTCTTCTTTGTTCAAGACTGAACAGATTCAATTCTTTTAGCCTGTCTGCATATGACATGCCTTTTAAGCCCGGAATAATTCTGGTCGCTCTTCTTTGCACTCTTTCTAGAGCAGCAATATCTTTTTTATAGCGAGGTGACCAGAACTGAACACAATATTCAAGATGAGGTCTTACTAGTGCATTGTACAGTTTTAACATTACTTCCCTTGATTTAAATTCAACACTTTTCACAATGTATCCGAGCATCTTGTTAGCCTTTTTTATAGCTTCCCCACATTGTCTAGATGAAGACATTTCTGAGTCAACAAAAACTCCTAGGTCTTTTTCATAGATTCCTTCTCCAATTTCAATATCTCCCATATGATATTTATAATGTACATTTTTATTTCCTGCGTGCAGTACCTTACACTTTTCTCTATTAAATGTCATTTGCCATGTGTCTGCCCAGTTCTGAATCTTGTCTAGATCATTTTGAATGACCTTTGCTGCTGCAACAGTGTTTGCCACTCCTCCTACTTTTGTGTCGTCTGCAAATTTAACAAGTTTGCTTACTATACCAGAATCTAAATCATTAATGTAGATTAGGAATAGCAGAGGACCTAATACTGATCCCTGTGGTACACCGCTGGTTACCACACTCCATTCTGAGGTTTTTCCTCTAATCAGTACTTTCTGTTTTCTACATGTTAACCACTCCCTAATCCATGTACATGCGTTTCCTTGAATCCCAACTGCGTTCAGTTTGAGAATTAATCTTTTGTGCGGGACTTTGTCAAAAGCTTTCTGGAAATCTAAATAAACCATGTCATATGCTTTGCAATTATCCATTATCGATGTTGCATCCTCAAAAAAATCAAGCAAGTTAGTTAGGCACGATCTCCCTTTCCTAAAACCATGTTGACTGTCTCCCAGTACCCTGTTACCATATAGGTAATTTTCCATTTTGGATCTTATTATAGTTTCCATAAGTTTGCATATAATAGAAGTCAGGCTTACTGGTCTGTAGTTACCTGGTTCAGTTTTGTTTCCCTTTTTGTGGATCGGTATTACGTTTGCAATTTTCCAGTCTGTCGGTACCACCCCTGTGTCAAGAGACTGCTGCATGATCTTGGTTAGCGGTTTGTAAATTACTTCTTTCATTTCTTTGAGTACTACTGGGAGGATCTCATCCGGCCCAGGGGATTTGTTTATTTTAAGAGCTCCTAGTCCCTTTAACACTTCTGCCTCAGTTATGCTATGCTTATGATCAAGGGAAGCCGACTATCTTCACTTGTCCAAGCAGAGAATTGGGAACATGCAGCATCATTTTACAATTATTGTTTGACTGTACCTTTTGTCCCGGAGGTCCCTCAGGTCCCTGGAATTGAAAGATAATGTAATTTGCACAATTCTGAGGCCAATTTAGGCATAAGTGATCAATTAAAGCATTTGCTGTTTTTATGTGTACTCACATGGTGCTCAAATCCTGTAGAAGATTTTTGGATTAAACAAATAGCATAAAAGAACAATCAATCTTTTGTTTAGTGAAAAGAACAGCATTGTCAATGGGATCTATGTATTATTTTTAGTACTTGTGGAAAGATCCATCATACAATTACATCCTTTAAAAGAAGTGTTTTGGTGCAAGCACGCTGTCTGTTTATAAAGAACAGGAGAAATCTGTCATAGTCAGAAACACATACCTTTCTCTTTTGCAGCTGCATACAAGGTTAACGCAGGAGACAGACACACATTACTGCCGTATACATGCCCCATGAAGACAACCGTATGACTGTACTAGCAACTACTGAATAGTAATTAAATATGTCTGTATTAGGATACACTGCATACTATAACTGTGCTGAAAGAAATACATTGGGGGAGAGGTCTGCCAGCGCTTTATGAATGCAGTCGCCTATCTCTAATTTCCGTTTGGAGAAACATTTAATTCTGTCAATATTTGGGAATGAGGTAAGAATCATAACAGGGTGGGTGAAAGTGATCCAAAACTGTTCTTGCTGGAAAAGCCAGAAGTATAGGCCCACTGAGATACTGAATGCATTTCAGTCCCGTACTGGAAATTCTGCATGGCGCCAAAATATCTAGGAAAAAACTAACAAAACTCTCACCATGTTATAACCAATAATGACTATTTTCCACCGGCAAATTGAATCAGTTCAATTCAATTTGAGTAGCAGCTTTACAACTGGATGTCAGTAGCTCCGCGGTTAGTGGACTGGACTCTAGTGCAGCAGATTGTAGGTTACAGCAGAAGGCCAGTAACTCAAAATGAAACATTACTTTAGTAGCATCTTTAGTAGCATCTCCTGCATCACTTGGGATGGGAGAATGACTGATTTGTTGTATTCATTGTACGGTAGTTCAGGGGTGGCTGCATTGGTTTTTAAAACAATGTGAAGTAATATGGGATAAATTAGGGTTTCAGTGAGTGAAGAAATAGCTAACAAAAAGAAAAGCAGAGGCTAGAAAGCAAAACGCTTTGGAACACCCAAGATCAGGGGCCTCCAACCCTGCTCCCGATCCTTGAGGCCCGGTGTGCCTCTTGGTTTTTGTAACAACAGAATTGGAAATGGTATAAAAGGATGGAGGTTGTTAAGAAAACAACATGTATGAAATGACAGAAAGAAAAAATGTGAACCTACTGGACACAATTCAGTTACACTTTTGCAGGGAAAAGGCATTATGAAAGAATATTAATTCACATATCACTGATAATGTTTTAATAAACTTTTATTGTGTTAATTTCAGTTTTATCAAGCACTTTTCATTGTTAAAAATGTAATTGGGCCCCTGTGATTTAATGGATAGAACAGAATAGGGAAAAAAAAAAAAAAGTTTTTAATATAATCTGTCCTCTTATTGCCCTATGTCCCATAACTCTACTTTTAACATTACGTATGTGACAGCAATACAAATGATTTGGGTCAGGTGGATTTCAAAATCCAGAATTAATCATATGTGTGAGTAATGCTTTTTGACTATACTGTACTGATGGCATAGAGAACAGTATATACGTCATTCTGCTTTTGCAGCAGTAGCAGCAGAAGACTGCTCTGAATGAAATATTATCTGTTTAGGCTCAGCAATAATACTATTAAGCAGCCAGAACCGCCACGTCTAGCGAACTAGTGCAGAAACAGGAATTAAAACGATATCCCAGTCCTGCTGTAAAATAGAAGCATCACATGCTGCCTGTCCTCCAACTGCACCAAAGTGATCAGTGTTCACTGCTGCCAGACATCTTCACAGAGAGCGGTAACCAGAAGATCATTAATTTATCCCAGTAATATCTGTCAAAAACTTCTACTTATTTTGCTCTGCACTAAAACAAGAACATTATATTAAATATTAACACATGTCTGGATAACTTGAATTCGCTTTTTTTAACAATAGCGTTTATTTTTTTTACTTTAAAAAGTCGGCAAATCAGCAGCGCTAAGTGGCAGTTTCTGGGAAACGGTTGAGAAATGCAAGCCCCCGGTATGTCTCTTAAAATTAGCTGGGAGCGCCGTTGCTACTTTAAAGATATCTTGATGAATGTCTGTACAATGAACCTTCTCACTGGTTCTCTTTTCATAATTACTGCAGATTGTTATCTTTGCAGGCAGCTGGAAAAATGAGTAGAACTATAAAAAGAAATAGAAGTCAAATGTGTGTGATTAAAAGAGAGTAGCAAATTGAGTGCCTATATCATATCAAAAATTTTGCTCAAAATATATACCAGTATTTATATATTCTGTAAGTCCTTATGTAAGAGAGTCTGGGGAGAGATACATTAATATCTTCTGACCAAAGTTTTTTTGCCCTTTCTCCACTGGCACATCCGACCCATGAGGTACATTATGGGCATGGGTGGTTCTCCACTGCTTATCTGTCGAGCCGAGTGAAAATCAAACGGTGAAACTCTGGCCTCACAAGACATCTAAATCAGGCCGTGAGCCTAGCTGAGCCGAGCCAAGGGCGGTGTTAAGGATTTTTGTCATTACGTTGCATCAGTCAGTACACTCCACAAAGAAAAACAACAAACATGCCGGGCAGCGAATGTGATGAGAGAAAAGTACAGCCTTGGGACACTGAGGAAGTGCAGGCTCTAGTTTCACTGTGGGCAGTTAGAAGTGTTCAGGAAGATCTGAAGTAGTGCATCAGAAATGAGAAAGTTTATGCCTGAATTTCTGACAATTTGAAGCAAACGGACATAAACCACGGGTAGTGTACACTTAACTCACACACTCAAAAACACACAATTCTATCAAATTCTACCACAAGTAAGCATGCTGTAGATCCTTATGACAATCAAGAACCCCCCCCCCACACACACATACACACACACACACACATATGCTTACAATTATAAATCACTGAATGGTAAAAGCAGTTAAAATTATGGTGATAAATTGAGGTTGAGTATTATTTCTTAGAAAACCAAATGCTGTTTAACCCTCCTATTATGTTCAAAATTTAGGTATATCTGTTAAGTTTTGGGTCATAATGACCTGATGCAATTTCAATCTAATTTATACAAACTTCACTTGATTAAATAGTTTTATTTGCAAAGGTTTTACTCTTTTATGCTCTTTTAGTCCAGGAGCTGTGATAAAACTTCTTTGACTGCCAAACTAGGAGCTCCTCATTTTGGAATGTCTTTACCAGTGAGATGCTGTTGCAATACTGACAGAGAAAATTAGGCTCTGCCTTGTAGATATATATTGTTTGTTTTTTTGTTTATAAATATCTCCAGACAGGTGCAACCAGTTCCAGAAATAATAATACAAATATAATAATACAATAACAAATTAAAGAAGTCTAGTTTTTTTCTTGCACACAAATCTACATAGATAAATGCCACAGGTCACAGTGACCTGAAACATCTTATTTGTGTAAATGACCTTGTGGCAAGGAGATCGCCTGCACAATGGGGGAATTAGTGTTGGTGTAATTTTGTATGTGGAAATGCATTTACTGTGTGTCTTTGTGGAGTTGATATGTGTGATTAAATTATTGTTTACAGATAGGCGCTCAATTGAGACTTGCTGCCTGCTAGGCTTGGTTAAGGGGAAGGACAGCAAATGATTGGCTGTGCTGGTCCTCAATTAGCAGATGGGCGGGTCTTGATGAGTGTCCGTCAGCATAAAAACATCCAGTGGAGATGGTTCGTGAAGACTGCAACGCCATGCTTCAGAGGGGAGCAGCGAATACTCAGGAGGAGAGCGTCCTCTCTGCAGGAACGACAGCTACACAATCCTGAAACTGCAAGCCGTGCTTGTGAAGGCAATGCCCAGCCAAGGCTGTATGAAGCAGCAGGAGTCATCATATGAATACTGGCTCATAAGTAGGTTAGTTTAGGGGATAGTGATCCTATGTAATGTATAGCGAGAGTTACGTAGTGTAGCTGGTTCCTGAAGCGGGACGCCTCGTTTATAAGACTAGCGCTCGCCTTGTGATACACCTTTTATTTGTAGTTTTTGTTATGTTTTTGTTTTGCCTTTTGTACAGCTTGCTGCATGTGTCCTCTGTGCGTTACCATTGCTGGCAATGTCACATGACCACTTTTTTTTTTTACTTTCTGTTTGTATGAATAAATCCTGCGTGCCTGTGCCGGCGTTTCAACTCCACCTCCCAGGTGTCTCTCTATTGCTTAACCCTTTGTGGTCCTATGTCGGACCAGGTCCGACATTGCAAATTTCCTTTTCCAGTCCGATGTCGGACTCTGTCTGACATGATCAAAAAGATGCAAACCATAGCTCTCTACTCGTTTTTTCTCCGGACTAAGCCTTGAAAACCTTTTAATGGCCAAGTGAAGCCGATAGGAGCCGAAAAAAAAGGGCGTATCTGATAGCCCCATGCACCACAGAGATAACACGGACATAAACAAAGGAGATAGCTGCTTCTGCATCTGGCACTTAAAGAATTTCAAAGATTGAAATTCTTTGCAAAGATTTGAAATTCTTTGCAAAGATCTGAATTGCTTTTTGAGATGTTATAGTAGTAAAGTAATGACAAGGATTGCATTTTTGAGGAGTTTGGTGATAAAACTAGTGATCAGGTGATAATGAACTAGTGAGGATTTATCAGTATGAAGAGGTATGTGAAAAATAAAGCAAACAAAGGGGTTGGGCTTGGCTGGAGATACAGTACTGAGAGTCCTTTTGCGATTCAATGCCTTTTAAACCTGTAATATTAAGCAGCACGTGTAAAATAAACAGCTTGTGTGAAAATAAACTGGACCTGACGCGCCTGACAAGCGCTGAATAAATGGACCGCAAAGGGTCAAGCAGCGGTTACCCACACACGACATGAGCACATTGTCACAGACTAAAAAAATAAACATCTCAAAGGTTCTGTTTTCTGTGTATAAGTTCATGACCCCAACTTAGGAAAAATCTAATATTATACAGAAAATGTAAAGAAAAATAGCATTTAAGCTAATTGGAAAATAAAGTCGGGTCAAATAGACCCGAAACCTAATAGGAGGGTTAAATACAAGTCAAATATGTTTTTCTACTTATCCATATCGTATATCCCAGATTCTGATACTCTTAAATAACTTAGAGCTAAAGAATATCCTCAACAAAAAGTTGAATCACAATTAAATATGCTGTTTTCCTGAAATAAGTGAAACTTACAAAAGTGACATAACTAGCTAGCTGCAGGTGATAGCCAGTGTCCTATTAGTGTGTATATAAATGAAAGCACAAGGCCAGTAGGCGATGACATGTATTTCCACTCAGAAATGATCAGCAAAGGTTCAAAATAGTTAACAACTTACCATTGGTCCTACATCCCCTGGGTTTCCTGGTTCTCCCTAGAATGGTAAAAAATAAATAAATAAATCAGCAGCTTTTTCACCACATCCACTTGGGTTCCTGTACTGTATCCCTACCAGCTAAATGGATGGAGCAGATTCATAATATACTACTTCCTTCATCTGAAGCATATGCGTTGGTCTCTCAGGATTCAAGACGTGGTGGGGACTAGACACAGCCACCACATTTCCATGTTTATCCTACTTGAAACCTACTTGAAAAATAGCAACAGTTGGCTGCATTGCTGATTTAACTTAACCATCTCAAGAGCATACCAATCTGGAAAATTAAAGATAGCTCATTACTAACCTGTTTATTTCACTTAGGATGCCCCTGTCTAGGGGGATGCCCACCTCTATGTCAATGCTTACCGGCAGGCCTGGCACACCTCTGGGTCCATCCTTTCCTGTGTCTCCTGGAGGGCCACGGGGGCCTGGTGGTCCTGGGGGCCCTGGAGGGCCAGGAGGACCAGCCTGACCTTGATCCCCCTGCACAAGGAAGGAAAAAAAATAGGTGCTGTAAACAGGTACAGCTGCCCCCTAATCCCTCTATAGCACTGAAGGATAACGGGAAAACTAAGATGCAATTCACTGTATGTCTCATTGCCGTTCTCAGATGACAATGGATTATGGATGAGTACTGACTTCCACAGAGTAAAGAAGAGAGATTGTCATTATGTTTTCTTGTCACCCAGCAGTGAACCAAATCAACAGAAACCTGCTCTGGCTGCTTACTCGCGAAGGGTTTTTTTTTTTTTTTTTTTCATAGGCAAATTAAATAATGGACATCTGCACTGTTTTTATTGCTGTTAATTATTGGCAGGCATTGAAATCCTTAATATTTAATTATGCTTTAAAAAACACAAATATACACTACTGGCCCTACATAACATAAACTGAATAACTGCTACTCGTCAGGAATATTGTGAAGGGTTGCTGCATCTGAGAAATTTGCGTCAGAAGGTTTTTTTTATTAGTCTCTGAGGTGTTAAAAAACTGTTTAAAGATGTTGGGAGAAACTCTGTGGAAGATCAGTTCAGGCCTTGCTCCAAAATTAGAAAAGTTACTGTTAGATAAAGTATTTTGTCAGCTTATGAATAATAACCAGATGCACAAGTTCAATTTACCTTTGGATATCTCTAACACAACAGCCACTTTGCCAAATACTTAATTTGACCAACTAGAAAAGTAAATTAGCCTACATTAAAATAGTTGGTATTATAGAAATCCTTTAATATTTAACTGCGAGGGCCACATTTAGGCCTTTGTTAGAGGTATTCAAATAATAATAATAATAACAAAAAAAAACAACACATTAATACAATGACTTACTAATTTAAGATAGAATGCTTTCACAACAGCTTTAATGAGGAGAAATAAGAACAAGGAATAGAATAACTGAAAGTGTAGTTTAGCAAGAGGCACAAGAAGAATCCCGTGAGGGTTAGCACTACCTTAATGAGACGCCGTTTTATGAGCTGCTGATCAGCAGAAAGAAACCCATGATTGATTTTAGGGAAGACCATCTAATCAGGCAGGTGAGGTCAGAGGTTGGAGTTCAGAGGTGAGAGAGGTGGAGAAGAGATACCAGAGAGCCCGCAAGGAAGAAATAAAGGTAAAACAGATTAGAACTAATACAGTAAAATGCAGTGCTTTGGTTTTCTTGTGGATTCTGTGCTTACTTGGGTTCTGTGTGTTTTTTTTTCTTTTTAAAAAATATTAAAAATAATACTTAAAATAAAATAATTAAAATAATTGCGCATATCACCAGTAGGTGAAATTGTGCAGCACACTACATAATGAGCATAAATGTTCCTATGGTTACAGCAAGCCCAGATTCCTCTGCAACAAAAGCACTGTTTTTAAGAGCACACTGTATTGCTTCGTCAGACCCAGGTACCAGCATAGTTTGGATACCATATTTAGAAAAGAATGCAAGTTTTGTAACCAAATCAAACATAGTTTTTTAAGTCTGTCTGTTTACAGGTGATTGTCTTTGATATACCCAACTAAACTTTATCTTACAAGATTATTTTACAGGTCTCTCTTTGTGCAGAAGAATACATTTCAAGTTGCAGTTACAAATCATTCATTATTTTCAAGAAAATAATGCATTCCAGGACATGTGGCCCATATAAATAGTTTTGGAAAACTCTAAAACATATTATATGCAACACAGCTGGTATATCTATTTTATAAGTGGAATATTGTTCAACCACATAGGTTTATAAGTTCATATTTGCCCAAGCATTTCTTCTTATTAGGTTTATAGGCATGAGTTAAGCTATATAGAGAATTCAGGACAGAGAATCCGCAATGCGGATGATTTAAATTGCAATTGAACAGACAAATTAATGATAGACAAAGCACGTTGCAAGGTGGTGGCAGGGGAGGAGGAGGCCCCAAAAAAAGAAGAGACATGAATGCAAACCACACTGAGTTTCTGTGGCACTTGGACACGACGTGTTGATTAGTGAGCAGATTCTTCTTACAGAAATACAACCATGTTTTCTGGGTACTAGACCTCTGCTCGTATTCATATATCATTTTTATACAGATATCCAGGGATTTTGGTTTTGACAGTCCTTTTGTTGATTTAAATGATGATGGGGTGTATATTCATCACTTTAATGAATACACCCCAGAATCCTATATGTTGCCAGATACTGATATTGAATGGACAAGGCTATTTTAGCAGGGCAATCAAATCATAGCTGAGGTGCCAGTGTTTCAGACTATGCTGGTGTTGGTCTGACCAAGCATCTTCACATTACCCACAAACCTTGACAGTCAGGATCTGATTACTGTGCAAAGCCGCCAAAGTAGAAAAGCCTGGCAGACCCTGAGAACACAACACAACGCAACACAACACAGCATAACAACAAGGCAAACACAATACACAGCAAGACATATATACACTGGGAGTACAACATAGCTCTAAACTGCATTGGAATTGTCAAACATATTGCAGACACCTACAATTTAATGATGTACAACTTGGGCCAGTGACAATATCATATAAAGGAAGCAGTGATTGTTAAACTGAATATTGGTGCCGGTGCAGTATTATTTCCAGGCATTTCTCTTGGAATGTAGAGCCGATTTTCTTTTTACTACTGAAGAAACATTGGGACTTATTAATACATGTTTGAAGTCTTAAGAATCCACCAGTGCACAGATGCAATTAAATACATCTCATTGTTTTAGAGCTTTATAAATACATCTCTTTGTTATAGAAGTATTTATGATTACTTACGTATTCAATAGCAAATCAGACACTGTCCAAGCTGACTATTAAACTATAAGTGTGCGTTATTAAGGAAGATAACACGGTATTTGTATTGAATCAAAATCTGGAAATGTTAGCTTTAGGCCAACAATATTTTAAAAGGATTTTCAGTGGGCCAGTTGTTTTGTTCATTTCACAACAGATTAGCCTGCCGAAACTCTGCATCTCATTCAAAGACACGTCATGTATTTCTGATGCAAAAAAATAAATATATGCAGCAGTCTGGATGTTTGTTCTTAGGAATTTGTGCCTTGCATTATCATACAGTATCTGAGACTGAGGTTGGAATTAGGTACAAGTAGTAGTGACTGTGAAATGTATAACTGTTCGGCTGTCTGATGTCTCAGTGAGATGAATTCCAGTGATCTCAACCCAGAGCTTCCTATCACAAAACCAACTCTGGCACTAATTGCCACATCATTTGATTTTACACAAGGAAACGTTAAATAGAGAAAATGTGGCTGAATCCTGTCTGCAATTTATTATTTTTTGAAAGGCTAAAAACACGTTTTAATTTTTTTCTTTTTTGTTTTATTTAACATTAACAAGGAACATTTGAGTACATTACAGATTAGAAATATTTTAAGATTAGGCCCCATGTTTTTGGTGGCATGACTGTCATCCTCACAACCAATTAATTGTGGAGTTATAGCATTTTCTGACTAGTTGTCTGGCTGACATCAAAAAATGGATGACCAAAAATGTTTTGATGCTAAATTCTGATAAAACTGAGATAATGCTTTTGGGACCCTCAAATTGCCGAAGTAACACAAACTTATCTGACTTAGCTAATAGTGGCTTCCCCTCTAATTGGAAGTCTGAAATTAGATATTTAGCCATTATTTTGATCAAGATCTTTCCTTTGAGCAAAATATCAGGAATGTCACTGAGATATCCTTTTTTCATTTATGAAATATTGTTAAACTTAGATGCATTTTCTCTCAGTCTGATGCGGTGAGACTAATGCATGGTTTTATAACCTCGGATAGATTACTGTAATGCGCTGTTCTCTGGTATTTCTAGCTGCGCTATTTCACGATTACAACTTGTACAAAATGCTGTGGCCAGAGTTTTAACAAGAATGAAAAGATATGAACATATCACACCTGTTGTGGCAGATCTGCACTGGCTTCCTGTTCGTTTCAGGATTTATTTTAAGGTCCTGCTCCTGACATATAAAGCTCTCCATGGTCGTGGTCCCCTATGCTTAAAAGAACTCCTGACTCCATGTTCTCCTAGTCGGCAACTTAGATCACAGGGTGCAGCCTTGCTTAACATTCCAAGGATACAGAAAAAAAATGCAGGATGCAGAGCATTCTCTTACAGAGCCCCTAAACTGTGGAATGGCTTGCCACCATCTGTTGCTGTTTTAAAAGTAAGACCGAAAACTTACTTTTATGACAGAGCGTTCACAGTCTTGTGAATTATATTGATTTTTTACAATACAATTTACAGTTCTGTAAATTTTATGTATTTGTATCACTTTTTTTACTGCTCTTTAATTATTAACTTATTTACTTACTTATTTATTACTTTTTTGTATTGTTTAAGTATTTTAATTTCTGTATTTCTTCTTAAAAAATATGATTTTTAATTTAATTTTCTCTTGTTCAGCGCTTTGAGTCAAACTTTTGTGAAAGGCACTACAGACAAATAAAGATTTGCTTGATTGATTGATCGATTTTCAGCTGTCTGTGAAACAATGGTCAGTAATTATCCATATAGTAATCCTAAAGACATGAGGTTAAAAATGGCAACCTAAGCAAAAACTTTCCATTCAAAATGTACTCCAGGGGACAGGAAAAAACAAAAAAACAGTTGAAATTACTTTCCGATACCTACTAAATTAGCAGCAGCCCTTTAAAGCCCAGTATATCGCCTGTTTCAGTTGCACCTTGGATTAACAATATATTTTGATCTCACTCAACTTAAATGGGTTTGCAATGAAAACTCTTCTTTTTGGTGGTAACAGAACTTTGTTTTCAGCAATTTGCCATGGAAAGAATTATGATGTCTGGCCAAAGAAACCCTTATCTTAAAATGATTAATCATACTGGGAATTCCTTTAAAAAATAACATGAAAAACTTTAAAAGCTGTAGGTATTCATGCTACCAATTTCACACAGTACCTTCAGAGTACTTTTCTTTACTTAGTCCTTAACCCTGCACTTTGCCATATTAATCTTAAAT
Organism: Polyodon spathula; assembly: GCF_017654505.1. Lineage (NCBI taxonomy): Eukaryota > Metazoa > Chordata > Actinopteri > Acipenseriformes > Polyodontidae > Polyodon > Polyodon spathula. The sequence continues at coordinate 69,535,322 of NC_054534.1, forward strand.
GCAAGAATTATTGGCAAGTCTATATAATTTATGGTACCGCAATTATATAAAGCATAACAGTAAGAAAAAATCTTCTTGGACTGTTTTAGGAATTAACAAAGGTCACTGGATGATTGTGCTAATACTTGCATCTGTGTATCATTAGAATACAGTATAATCCAAAATGTCAGGCCATGAACACAGCATGATTTTCAACTACAGTGTTTTCATCAAACAAATAAATCAGGACAGTCAAAGGGATTGGAAAACTTTGCTTGTTACAGAAGAGCCATACCAAGACCTTTTCCCTAAGAAGCAGAATACAGGAATACAGTACTTTTATTTACTGGTACAGTATGTGCATTCTTAAAATTGAGAATATAAACAAATATCTTATTTAAAATCAAGATAGGCCAATGGCAAAGTGTTGGCTATTAGATTGACTGACTTACTTTGGCCTTTACAGACCTCAATGGCTTTGTTCTACCCGGGGCAGTTAATTAAAATAGAAAAAGGCAGGAATGCTGTCCCTTTACCAGGGCTAGGCACCCTAGCCTCTCACAGCCTAGGTTATTGCAAGACTGTGTTGCAACCAGGCCCCAATTATTTACAGGATCTTCAGGAAGCCCTGTGAATGGAAGAGCTAAGGTTGCAGCTGCACTTACCACAATATTGGATGTAACGATTGAGGTTCAGACCCTGGTCTCCAGATTCAGAGATCAGCTGCCTCTTACGCAAAATGAAACGTTCTCTGCTTGTGGATAGAAAGGTCTTTATATTGCAAAACTCAGTCCAATAAGGTACTGTCATGGCTGAAACCTCGCCAGTACTTTGGAGATAAACGTTTTTAACAAAGTCCAGTCAAGTTGTAATCCAAAGAGAAATGGGCTTTATGTACTGACACTGTGTCATAGATTTAAACAGGCACATAGAATATATCCTTCAGTCTTCTGATAACAGTCATAGACCATTTACAGTTTTTGGATAACTTCCCTTGATACAGCTAAAGGTAGCTAATCATATAACTGAGCAGCTAGACAGCATAGCTTGTTGACAGTACAGTAGCCCTACTATTCCATTAACTAGGCACATATATTTGTCATTCACTGTATGAAGGTGGAGTTATAGCACTATAGTAATTAAAGTAACAGTACACCTTACAGTATTTTGTTGCATCTGGAAAGAGTTCAATATAAAATAACTGTTTCTTTGAAGAGGGATGGTTACCATTTGGAATGTAATTATTAGTTCTTGTATTAAAATAATAAAAATATAAGAAGTAAAGGTACTATGTTTCAGATGTTTGTAAATAAAAACAAAAAACTAAATGTCTTCCTTCGCCAGACCACACACCTTTACAAGGCAGTTGTGTCAAATAATCCTGGTTTAATAAATTATGAGAGAGGCAGTGCTGTGGCTGTTTCTGTTTATTTTACTATATTTGTTTAAATGCACTTTGCACCCTGACCTACTAAGAGACCTAAACTCCACAGGGCAACTCAGGCCAGCGACCCTTCGGACATGGTAATTGGGAAAGGAATTACCGCCTGCTGCTTACTGCCACTTCCTTAGGGTTACTGCGGGCTGTTGCTACTTCACACTGTATCGAATGTGCTCGAGTGCTTCTGACACTCACTGTGCCCCCCGGCTTGCCTTCTAATTAATCCACGGGAGTGGAGACCTGCAACCAATTACTGCATGGCCCTGACCAACACAAGGGCTTCTTTATATGTGTGTGCAGGATTCCCTCTCATTCGTCCCTCCACCCTGCTCTCTCCAGAAGCTACCTATTACATCCTCTTTATTTCTTTTATTTACAACATTTCAGGGATCACATTGAAAGTTGTTTGTCAAGTAAGTAAAAATCAGTCAGCATTTAAAAAAATAATAAAATAAATAACTCAGTGGTCAACAATTAGCAGTACTTAAGTGTTACAAAGTATCATTTCAGTTTTATTTTCTTTCCCTTTGACCTAGCCCTAATCTAATGAGGACCTTACTTAACAAGTACTTGAAATAATACAAAATGACAGGATAATGCTAGGGTAATTGCTCAGTAATTTATATATATATATTATTGCTTGCTTAAAGCATTAACAAAAGGCAGGTTTTATTTTGCACTGTTTCACTCAATGCAGTATACTGTTCAGCAACTGGTCTAAACTCCTTCAGTGTTTATTGAAACTTTGAATCTGGCCTAGTGGTTAGAAGACATTATCAGACTACAGACTAGGAGATCCCGGCTTCCTGGTAATGCCATTGTCATAGTGGCTTCCCCTATAGAACCGGTAACAAGAAATACACTATTGTATGCTGCTGGAAAAGAGAGTTTGGGATGTTTTTTGATGCACTGTAAGTGCAAATGCAAATTTTCTGAAAGGAATAAAACAATTGTAATGGCATAAAACTTGTAAAATAAAGTGTTGTGAGTTGCTTCTTACTAGATTTATACCACTATAATTATTGTACCACTCTGAAAATGTGCCTTTGCCTCTGCATAAAATATGAACCATGTCAAGGGACAGTTTCATTATACAGCCCATTGTTTCACACTGAAACCAGGGTTCAATGCAGATGCTTCCCAATTTAAAATATGTTTTTTTTTTTTTTTTAAATATGTGCTTTTTGTTCGCCTCTTTTTAACCTTCAACAGAACACTTTGTGGAAGACAATAATTATACAGAAAAAGTGTGCAAACACCCTGTTCTTTTGAAGGTTAAAATATTAGGGGGAACAGGGATGCTAATATGCCATTTTGAAATGCTTCATTTACCTACATATTACATTTGCAAAGTCAATAACTATTTTGGCAGGCAGTTTCATTTGTTGAACTGCACATCCTGCCACAATTCAGTCTCAGGTCAGTTACATCATGTGTTTTCTGTGGTTTGTTTCAAATTGATTACGTTTGTCGTGTTTAATACAAAGTAAACTCTGTAAAACACAAGATATTCCTCAGTGAAACTAAGTAAAATATGACTGAAAGATGCTTGTTTTGGGGGTCTGGTTACATTTCTCTGTAAAACCCATTCCAAGTAGAGTATAACACTGGTAGAGTCACAGTGGATAACTTTCATGTCCTTAAGAATACGGCAAGTCAAAAGTAAAATAACAAAGAAACATAATCCCCTTAAACTCTGCCTTGTAATCAATGTAACCAATTAAACAGTGCTAAACTTTGCTGTTTTTTTTAATATCTGAATGTGCCAATTTGATCAAATCTGCTGAATGTATTCCGAGATGGTATCCAATTCATAGACCTCTAGCTGCTAAGGAAATTTAGTTAGGCAGGTTGTGAGAAAAGGAGAAGTAGAAAACGGTGGTGCTTGGGTGGCTGATTATTGCTCTGAGATCACAAAGCTAATTTATTACCAGCTGTTGGCTGAGGACTTTGACATAATACATAATAAATCTCTGCAAACCAGACTAAATTACCACGGTTTAGATAAACAGGAGATGTTTATGAAGTTTATGTTTATGAAGGGAATGATAGCATTAAACCTGATTAGGTTAATTCACTGCAGCTTAATAGCATCTGAAATTAAACTATAAAGTCTTATGTACATTAATTAAGGCTTAACCTCTCCATGGGCATGCGGTCCCTCAGTCAATTAGATTCACTTTTGGATTTCTGAACGAGAGCCTGTCATAAATGATGGATAGCGCGGAAGGAGAGGACTCTCTGAATTTCACTACTTTGTTTTTTCAGACCCCCTGGCTTTGTCTGCGGCTGTAAGGAAATACATTTTCAGTGTTCTTAGAAAGGAATGTAAGTTAGCAGCTCTTTGGTGCTGAATGACTGATTGTGTGCACGATGAAGATGTGTCCATTTTTTCAAGTGAGCATTCTACTGGGTCTTTTGTCAGCTGTCTTTGTAATTTTCTACCTTTTGTTTGTGATTAATTCAATGCTTTTCTAACTATAGATACTGAGGCTTCTGTTCATAAAACATGGCACACACACACATACACACACACACACACACACACACACACATATATATGTATGTATGTATGTATGTGTATATATATATATATATATATATATATATATATATATATATATGTATGTGTATGTATGTATTGTATATATATATATATATATATATATATATATATATATATATATATATATATATATAGTGCCTTGCAAAAGTATTCAGACCCCTGACCATTGAACATTGAAATTTAGTTCTCTTCGATATTTTATTTTAAAACACTTATACTCAAAATCAGTTATTGTAAGGTGACATTGGTTTTATGTTGGGAAATATTTTTAAGAAAAATAAAAAAAAACTGAAATGTCTTGCTTGCATAAGTATTCAACCCCCACACATTAATATGTGGTAGAGCCACCTTTCGCTGCAATAACAGCTTTAAGTCTTTTGGGGTAAGTATGTACCAGCTTTGCACACAGTGTCGGAATGATTTTGACCCATTCTTCTTGGCAGATTTGCTCCAGGTTGTTCAGGTTGGTTGGACGACCTTTGTGGACCGCAATTTTCAAATAGTGCCACAGATTCTCAATGGGACTGAGATCAAGACTTTGACTGGGCCACTGTAGGACATTCACCTTTTTGTTCTTGAGCCACTCCAGTGTTGCTTTGGCCTTGTGCTTGGGATCATTGTCATGCTGAAAGGTGAATTTCCTCCCAAGCTTCAGTTTTTTAGTGGACTGAAGCAGATTCTCTTGCAGTATTTTCCTGTATTTTGCTCCATCTATTCTTCCTTCAATTGTAACAAAAGGCCCAGTCCCTGCTGATGAGAAGCATCCTCACAGCATGATTCTGCCACCACCATACTTCACTGTAGGGATGGTGTGTCTTGAGGCATGGGCAGTGTTAGGTTTGCGCCACACATAGTGCTTTGAGTTTTGGCCAAAAAGCTCTATCTTGATCTTATCTGATCACAAAACCTTTTCCCACATCGCAGCTGGGTCACTCTCATGCTTTCTGGTAAACTCCAGATGTGCTTTCAGATGGTACTTTTTGAGTAACGGCTTCCTTCTTGCCACCCTCCCATACAGGCCAGTGTTATGCAGAGCTCTTGATATGGTTGACTGGTGCACCATTACTCCACTCCAATTCACTGAACTCTGTAGCTCCTTCAAAGTGATTGTTGGCCTCTCTATGGCTTCTCTCACAAGTCTCTTTCTTGTTTGAGCGCTGAGTTTTGAGGGACGGCCTTTTCTTGGCAGTGCCTGATTGGTGTGATGCAGCTTCCACTTCCTGATTATTGATCCAACTGTGCTCACTGGGATATCCAAACACTTGGATATTATTTTGTACCCTTTCCCTAATCTATGCATTTTTATTACTTTATCTCTAACTTCTGTAGAATGCTCTTTGGTCTTCATTTTCCTTCAGATTCACAGCCTTACCAATGATCCTTCAACAGTGGGGTTTTTATCCAGAAAATGTGACAGCAACTTTAATGGTTCACAGGTGGAGGCCAATGGCAAGGTAATTGTGTCCTCGTTAGGGCAATTTCTTTCATCGGTGCAAACTGGGAGCTTCCACAGCACAGGGGTTGAATACTTATGCAAGCAAGATATTTCAGTTTTTTATTTTTCTTAAAAATATTTCCCAACATAAAACCAACGTCACCTTACAATAATTGATTCTGAGTTTCAGTGTTTAAAAATAAAATATCAAACAGAACGAAATTTCAATGTACCATTTGTAATTCGGTAATATGAGAGAATTGGTCAGGGGTCTGAATACTTTTGCAAGCCACTGTGTGTGTGTGTGTGTGTGTGTGTGTGTGTGTGTGTGTGTGTGTGTGTGTGTGTATATATATATATATATATATATAATTTTTTTACTCAACAACTTTAAGAAAAATGCCCTCTACTGTAGACCAAAATAACCCTAAAATGCTATAAACTGTACTTCTTGTTTTCCTGACTTCCTGATATCACCGCCTGCTTGAAGACTTTGTAGACCTGCCTAACCGAGATGGTTGGGTCGCCATTTTAACAACACTTGTATTACAATGGATGGATGGGACAACTGGAATTACTGTAGTAATGTAGTACCCTCCTCCAGTATCACTGATTGACCGATTTGTCCCAACAAAGACAACTGGGTTTCTCATTGGCTAAATCACTTGTCTACCTAAGTTAGTGTCTCTGTTTTTCATTCTGCTGAGGAGACAGTAAACAACAAAGACTAAAAAAAAAATGAAATAAAATAAAGTATTTCTTCTGGTCATTGTAAACTGCATTACAACTGGTTAATCAATAAATTAGTTACTGAACACAAGCTATACTTCATAGTATAAGAAATACAAATGAACAGGGAAAAGATCAACAAGAAGCAATTAATTGTACCACATTTATTAAGAGTAACTCTGTGAAATGATGCAGTGTAACTGGATGTAAAAAACTGACTTTTTGAATGCACTTGTATGTACAACTAGTAACAGCTCTTCAAAGCAAACTGAAAAGTACTTTTTATAAAGTGGTCAAACATAATTTAAAAAGATACTTGTTAATCAGTTTTAACACTGCAGTTATAGCATCGACAACTTCACTTGTCATCCTTTGTGTGATGCACACTGTTTTAAACTACATGACATGGCTGTAAATTGTTGTGTTTTTTTATTGCATTTTTTATTTTAGCATAATAACCTTAATAAGTTTACCATAATAAAAGCATAGCAAAGTGTAATAACCCACAGAGAAAACATGGTGAAGCATAGGTAAGCATTATAAAGAATAGTCAGACATGGTATATCAATAAACATGGCAAACCAGGGTAAACTATGGTAAACACATGGCATCACCATGGGAAAAGCGTGGGAAAATTGCAAAAATACCATGCAACAATAGCAGTGATGGTTGTTCAGTGGCATTAATGTGTTTTTGCTAAATTGTTTGCTTTTCAAGAAAGTTGGGTCTTTTTCTTTGAGGTATTTTATGCAACCTCTTAATTAATAATAGTGATTTTTTTTTTTTTAATAGAGCGAAACGTAACTTACAAAATGACATTAATTAACATTTAAGATTTACTGGAATTATTCTGTTATCCCAGTGTACTTTAAGGAGGTTCTTTTTGTATGTGTTTCTAGCAACTAGAGGTGTGTGTTTTTTTTTGTTTGTCTGTCATCTTAATCTCCTACACTTTAGGTAAACTCATAGAAAAAACTAGGCCCATTCTTTTTTGGACTGTAAATAGAATTTTCCCTTATATAATAAAGATACGTTTCATGGTGGAGTGCTGAAAAAAGAAAGTTCTATTGAGGGTTGCCAACCTCCCACCCACCCCTCTGTAATAAAGGATTTTCCTCACCCAGCCAGATGTGTCTTTAAAGTGTTTCCATATAAATGTAAATGGTTTCATAACCACTGAAGAATAAATTACAAATCATAGTTACATGCTTTCTTTTTTTAATTCAATTGTCTGGTGTCATCATTTATAATTTATATCACTGATATAAAACTTAAGCAGCATGGTGGAATTTAGAGGTTTGTAATTTAATTGAGCATGCTCGCCTATCAGCTAGGGTTTCTGTAATGAGACACCAATGAAAAAGGACAACAGCTTTCACAAAACAATACTCCTGGTGCAGGAGAGACAAGCACTATAAAATCCACAGGATTTTATAAACAAAAAAAATAAAACCCAGAAGCAATTATCACTTATCAAGCAAGTTTCTCATATGGCATACACACTGATTATCTATGGGTTGGCATATGCTCTGAACTGAGTTTATAAACTTGTAATAGTTTGTGAAGCAAAAAGTACAGTTTTATGGGACAGGAAATCTGTGATGGTACTGTTCAAATGAAGCCCTGCCAAGCTGTTCTAAACACCAAGTAGCTTCAATACCAAATAAACACACTGTGTTTATTCACTTTAAAATATATCTAAAGGAAGAAAATGGTCAAACTTTTATCCTACTCATTACTATTTCAATATTTTAGGATTTTCAGAGGATTTTTCTGAAGTCGGCAGCTAGTACCCTAATTTGGGGAAGAAGTCTGATAATCTTAAAAAAAAAAAAACTTCCAAACTATAGACTGTCTAAGCCGTATTAGTTATAATTTGATACACAATTGTTTGTAAGGAAAGGGAGTATTAACCATATAGGCAACTATACTGGGGCTTATTAAAAAAATAATAATATTTACTGTTTTTCTTTGAGCAGTATACTTTTCTAGGATACTGATGAATGAGTAACAATTACAAATGAGTACAAATGCCTGAGTACTAATAACAGTAAATATAGTAGTAACAGTAAATATAGTAATAATAAATTACATACCCGTGGACCTTGGTCACCTTGATCCCCCTGTAACAAACCAGAAAATACATTTTAAACAGTTTTCACAAACAAACAAAAAAAAGTACCATTGTCGCACTGTAACTGACACAATTAATAACACATTGGTGTGAAAATGGTCTTACATTATAGGCAAGCCTCAAATATTCAATGTGGTTATGAATAAAATTACTTATAACACAGTGACACTGAAAGGTAGAAGGTGCACCATGGGCACTGGGGACAAAGCTGGATGAGTAGCTGCCCTTGGACCAAGGCTTTCGGCTCACGATTGATCAAATGCTGATATTTACATTGCATTGATTAAAAAGTGAGGTAACACATCAAGAAAAAAAAAAAAAAGAATATGCTTCGACTACTAACCTTATCACCTTTTGGACCAGGAGGGCCCTTTTAAAAAAAAGAAAAGAGAAAGAGAGACATTACTGCATGACAGTTGACAGGTAACACGTCAGTAAAGCACCCATACAACAGTCCACAATCAGCAAGCAGCTCTGACTTTTCCCACTCTTCAGTGCTGTAGCTATCTGGAACAATAACTGGCAGCTCCAGGTGCTGCCCTTGTGGACGCTCGCTTCATCGTTGGCAGGTGGGTTCCTAATTGGGAAGTTATCTGTAACAGTCAGCTGCACTAATAATAAGCATTGCTGGGATGGAAAGAGATACTAATTGCATTATTCTGATACAACCAGAATCCTACTTGCTTTTATGCATAGTGACAATGTTTGAGAGTGTATGGTATTTTTTTTCAATAAACGTTTACACCAAACACGGTGGCAAACCGTGGGCATTTACCAGTAGATAACTTTGAAGTGTTCTTCCTTTATATAAAAAGGTAAACTACTGATACTGTAGCTGACTTCAATGCTGACATTTTGTTAGCCAAGCAATATTCTAGTTCACACATCTGCTGTAACCAATAGCTAATGCCTTGGCACTCCTGCATGTTGGAAAACTTATCCTATTTGATTTCATGTAATTATTTTTGGCACAGCTACTGTAAATGTAACAGAAAAACCCCCCAAAAAAAACATTAACAATAAAAATAATTGTAGTCTCCCAACGCTAGTTCTTATGTGTTGCACGTAATATCTTAAAAGAAAAATGCATAGCTTAATATTTTAGAAATTACTATAAACCAAAACTACTTTTTTTAAAAGAGTGCCATAGGAAAGTTAAGGGAGCATAACAGCTCTTAAACACAAACACATGTAACACTTGTATTCATAAGCAGTTAATTGCCGCTCTTTTTAAAGTAAAGCATCATGATGCAGACACACAGGCGTCTGGGCACCTGCGACTCTACACATAATTCTAACAGTTCAACAACTTTCTCCGATTCCTTCTAACAGCTCAGTCCTTTGAGGTTTGTTGTTGTTTTTTTAATTTATTTCAGATTTAATGTTGTGGTTTTCAAAAGCAGTAAACATTGCTTTTAAAACTGCACTTGCTTCATAAATTATACCCAAATGTCGGCCTATAGAAGGCCTAGGCTTCATTTCAGATTAACTCTGCTTGTCACTTGTAATGCGGCTATTGATTATATATACATATTTGTGTGCATTGACCTGTGACTGTGTGGGTACGTGATTTAAAGAGAGTCATATTTGTTGAAACATTAAGCAGAACACGTTTTAAAACATCAATAGGAAGTTCTATTTTTTTCAAGTAAACATTGCTCAAAGGCCTTTAAAACTGCTCTGGCTTCATAAATTATACCCAAATGTCAACATATCCAAACGTATATCTTGAAAGTATGATGAGTTTGTAAAATTAACTGCTTTTAAAGTGATGAGTTTATTAATCTGATGTGTCAAGCATTGTGTCACCATACAACAAATGTATTTTTTACTGCCTCTTTTCCTATGGTAGCCATCCATCTCTGTCAATCATATCAATTACACCAACAGACAGTCTGTGGTTTAGTAGGCTTGAGGTTCTGTCTTAAACCACTTCATGTCTGCACCAATTTAACTAATTTAAATCACAACTGGAGTTCATCCTAGTAGATACTGTAAAAGTAGAAATCCATTTTGCTATTATTAATCTATAACGCATTGGGGCCAACTGATCAATCTATATCCCACTGGGATAAGCCATACATAACAAGATTTTATAAGAGCAGTTAACAGCACTGGGGAATCACCCTGGGTTGCATCCATCTCTATTAGTCATTATCCCAGGAAAATGAAGTACTGTAAAATGCTCTAATAAAATGTATTTTATCCTGGTGAGATATAAATTAACAGGCACACAGGATTATATTTGGGCATGCTATTGCCTGTGAAAATGCAGGTAATTCATAGCAAAAAAGACCATCATATCATTTTTAACTCATTAAAAAAAAAAAAAAAAAAGTTCAAAAGGGAAGAGGAACAATTTCTGAATACTGTAAAGCCATAAATATTTGCAACCAAAATATTTGGCGCAATCATGCCCATAAAACCTATTTTTCGCCAGAAATGTTGGCGACCTGTTGCAATACACGAAGCATGTATTGTTAGTGGAATTTGATATTTGTGCCAAAAATGTTTGCGGTTTTTTTTCATATGCGAAAAATGCATAATAAAAGGCTCGCAAATGTTTGTGGTTTTTTAGTATTTATTTATACCATATAGGTACACAAGACCATGGTAAAAAGAGATTGTGAAATTGTCTTCAGAAATAGCATTCAGGGTTATAAAAAAACCCCAAAAAACATCAACATTGTAGTTTCTAATACATTTCATTTAAAAAAAAAAATTTTTAACAAATACTTTTGCACACAACCACTAATCAAGTAGGGTTTGATAATGGTTTCCAACCAGTAACCGACATTTTTTAAACATTTATCTGTAGTATATTTAAAAGCACATGTCTGTCTTTTATTATAGTGTTTCCAATCCTTTGGGCTACTGTAAGTGTAAACATATGGCTATGGTTTTACGCCAGTACTAACATTGCCTTATTCGTAAAGCATTAGCACAGCATTGTGAAATGACTGTAATGGACTTCTTCGTGTGCCATACTTTATGAGTATTGCCTACTATTTACTGCAATGGAGATCTCTGAACCATACAAGCATTACCTTACAGACTTCTATGTACTCTGCAGAGACGGTACTATTGGGGTAGGCAGGCATGAAAAAATTGGGGGTTATTTGTTTCATTCTGCACACTGTGGATTCTCTCCTTGTTCAGGTTGCATTAAGAACTCACGTAATGTTGTGCAGCCCAAAAACTGTACCTGCTACACACAGAGTAAATGTATATTATGGTTGCAGGATAAATGGACTTCTCCAATGTCAAAGTGAAAACAGTCTTGAAAGACAGATGTTATGTTATAAAGGTCTGAAAATGAAGACCCATTAAGACTCCACATAAATGTGTGCAGCACAGGAAGAGAGCGTGAGGCTCAGTTAGGGCTTTTATACTCTTAACTGATGCCAGGAAGTCAATGTATATTGTGGTTGTAGGATAAATTGACTCCTTCAGTGTCAAAGTGAAAATAAAGGTCTGAAAATGTTTAATACATTGGTTATGACCTTTTTAACTCACAATGTAAATCATAACATCAAGGTGGTATTTAATTAATAGGTGACTTGAGAGGGGTGCATGTGGGGGTAGCATAAGTATAGATGGAGTTATTATTCCATGTTTGGTGTCATTAGAAGTACAGGTCTACCCAAATCTGAAGGTAGGTAGGCAGGCATGAAAAAATGGGCTGTTAAGAACCTGATATGTATTTCATTCTCCTTGTCGGACAAAAATCTTTGTTATTTTGTACGCATTTTATGATGACATTTTTATGGCCCTTACATTATAATACAAAAAAGTGTAACATTCTTTATCAGCAGAACCAAGCAGGCTAGGTAATCAGGGGTTCGATGCAGGTTGCTGATTTCTCCATATGGTCTACATTAGCTAACAGGCAACAGTGCAAACCCTTGAAAAACCTGAATAAAACAGGAAAGCCAGGTTTCAAACTGCTGGCAAAACTGCACATTGTAAAACTACAGGGAGCAGGGAAGTCCTTTTGTGGATTTTATTCACAGAAGAAAGAAATTACACAAAATGAAATTGCCTCTATTAACAACAAAGCAGTCAGACGTGCAATGCACAGTTGAATATAGAGCAGGTTTTATAACTTTTTCAGTACATTATGTACTGTACTGTTTGTGTATTGAAAAAGAAGACTCTACTTAAAAAAAAAATGGAATCCTTTGTGTAATTGGCTACAATCATTTTTTTAAAGTCTGCGATACATATTGAATGACATATTTGAAATCTTTCAAAGAGGAATATAAAGGGAGTTAAAATGTAAAGAAATAGCTGGATTTTATATTAAATGGTAGTTACATTTGCATAAACAAAAGCAGTGCAGATGCAATAAGCAATAAGTACTGTCTATTCCTGGTCACTAGATGTCACTATGGGTTGTTCTTACTAAACTATTTATTGATTTATTGATTATACAAGGAAACACAAAAAAAACTAATTTGTAACACATCTGCAGTTGCATGTAGTTTGTTTCAGAGCTGATTTACCCATTCTAGGTGGAAAACAAAGAGTGGCCTAACATAACTTGGCAACCTTTCACTGATTCCACATGTATGGAAGTCCTTTCTGTTCTCAAACCTGATTTTGATTCCAGTAACAGTGTCAAAGTTCTCATACTAGCCTAGTCAAGCCTGTGATATCCCATTTGGCTTTATTACAAAGCTGTCTAACAGGTACAAACGATGTGTTTGTTAAAACACTTCAATTTAGTTGGCGTTCCCTCGTTTAGCTAACCTATTTCTCTGTGCTATAGTTAGGAACCTGCGTTTCCCTGGGTACCTTATAAAAATCTCCATCTGGACCAACAGCTGATGATCTCAAGCAGCCACGTGGAGCCAATCTCTCTCTCCTGGGATAATAGTTGGTCTATGTGTTTTATAATGATTACCAGTTTACAACTTGTTTTATGTTGATCTAATTTCTACCTTTTTCCTTAATAATTCTATGAAAAATGTCAACCAAAGACACCGCAAAGCTGTCTGATCAAGGGGAGTGAAAGAAAGTGTAAGCACGCTTATCTGAGTCCCCTTTGGCCCAGGGGGTATTCTGGGGGTATAAGACCAATATAAAAAGCTCAGGATCAATATAAAAAAAGGAATGTGTTCTGTGAGCAATATGCCTGGCACGCTTCAATAAGAAAGGTTACCCGCTTCAAAAAGGGCCTTTGAATTTGCAACACCGGGGGTCTCAATAGCTGGTCACTGTTAAATATGTTAAGATGTAGGAAGCAGAATATAATTTCTAAGCCAGTGCTGACCGAGGGGTGACAATTGTTGTAAACTGTGTAAGTAATGATTGTTTTTTATTAAACAAATATAAGCCTATTTTCTTTGAAGGAATTCTAACCATATGTTAACCAGTTTCAAAATATATTTTCTTACCTATTATTAGCATTAGCAACATCTTTTGATTCTTTGCTTGTTATTTTTTTATGCTTTAATTTTTAATCTATAATTTTTTCAAGTTCACTGCTGGTGAGCAAATCAAACATCAGACTTGTCCTTTCTGCTATCTACCTGATTCTTCCTAGTATCTACTTGATGCACTAGTTTTATTATTACTTTTACTTGTTTAGTTGTAGTTTATATAGTTTTTAGCGAAAGCTAAACATGGCAACGTACGTGGTCTTTTTATAATAAGCAACGGGAGTGAAGCGGGTTCGGAGGATTTCGATACCAGCGACAGTGATGCTGACTTATCACTCAGCGATGATGAAGAGGAGGACGTGGAGCCAAGAACAGTACAAACTGTACAAACAAAAGAGCATGCAGCTACTTTACAGGTCAGCCAGCTGCAAAGGGAAGCTGTTTGGTTTGAAATAGCAGTGCTCTGATGAAATACTATTTAATGAAAAACACAGTTTAGATCAGTTATTTGTGTTTTATTCGTCATATGTTAACATTTTATAGCAATTACTGGTCTGAAAACATTATCATTATTATTATTTTCAAAATCTGGTAGCTGGGAAGGGGTTTCATTTTTACATCTGGAGTTGAAGTGGATAACATCCTGACCCTTATAACTTTCAAAGATCTTTTCAAAATGGCCGCTCTAATGCACTGACAGTGTAAGGATTATTGCCCATCTTGTCAAACAGGTAACACAGCAATAACAATTCATGATGTGGTACAGAACAGAAAAGCCAGAGCACTTGTTATGTTTTTTTTTTTTTTTTTTTAAATTGTATCGCTCTTCCTGCAGTGATTGAGGACATATCTCAAACCCCAGTGCACTAGAGCAGCCATTTTGAAAAGAGCTCTGAAACAGGCTTTACAGTTATAAGGGTAAAACGTTTTTAGGATGTTAACAATGAAAAAAAAAATCACAGGTACGTTATTTAAACAATTTTAACAACACATGGGGACATGCAACGCTATATTTTTTGGAACCCCGAAACTTACTCTTTAAACCCAAACACTTTGATGATATAGCTTGTAACATACCTCTATGGTGATAGAGAATTTGACAACTACAACTACTCCTAAATTAAGATCAAGCCACCTTAGCACCGTGTTTATCAAGAAAGTAATTAAACACAACATTTCATTGATTGCAATAAGAACCACAGATTGAAAATATTACAAAATAAAACAAAAATAAATGTAGTTTAATGCTAAGAGCATTATAAATGGGATAATTTCCCCAAAAAATTGCAGGATAGATATTGAAAAAAGACGTGGCATAAATAAACATTTAATTCTGCAGGGTGAAAAAAGGTGTGTCAAAACAAGCCTTATTGGATAAACATATTACTCACTGCAAAATGTGTTTAACCTTGTCCAAACTTTTCTTTTAATAACGTTAACAGGAAAGCTTAAGTTAATTAATATTTATTATTTGACTTTCTAAGGCATTCTTCCTTAAATGAATGCACCAAATGGTATTTAATGCTTATTCCAATTGCACTTGAACTTTGAAATGGTGATGAACCACAATACAAAACTGGAACATTATTATACATTATAAGAGCCAGTAAAGGAATACCCATGCTCGTGTGAAATATTGGAAAATATAATCTTTGATTGAAACCATTCTTTTATATATATTTTTTAAACAATGCTCTTGATATATCGTTGACACAAGAAGAAATAAAATAGCAAAAGGAATAGATTTTTATAGAAGAATAATTAAAGCAATATGGAAAGCCACTACTACCACCAGTAGCTGGTGTTTGACACGAGATCTGGAACTAAGGTTATCTAGGGATAGAATACCACAGTGGAAAACAGTGACATGAAATAATGCATCTGTTTCATATTGCTGAGAAACAATTAAGTCAGTATAACATGGTTTCAGTGTAGTGTTCTGTTCAACTGAGATTCCAGTTGTAACGTTCAGCAGCAGCTTCTCATCAAACTCTTAAGCAGTCTGCATTTTACAGGGTGACACAATTAGAACTCTAACCCTGCAATCGCTGAGCTCTGAGGGATGTTCATACTAACCTGGTGCTTAAGGGACATCAATGCATTTTGAATGGGTGATTCACTGGTTCAACACTTACAACCACACTACTATTTATGTTGTCCTTTATTAGTTTCAAATCAGTACTTTCCTTTTTTTAAATGCCAAATATAGGCTGCAGTTCTTATACTTTAATGATCGACTGACTAATTGTTTTCAGACACTGATATTTCTCACCTGAACCTCATTCTTCAAAATCTCAGCTGTTCCTTTTTTTTTAAATTCAGGTCAAGCAGCTGCCAGCAGAGACATTGTGTATGAAAGTGAACGAAGTTAATTTGGAAAAGAATGGGATGGGCTTGATCATTTGCTCATTAAACAGAACTTCACTTTGTTTAAAAGGGAACTTGAGTTCATTTTATTTAGCTGTGCATTCTGAAAGGTGTTTTTAAAATCACAAAACAATATTTTGCACGCATTCCATTACTTCAGGTTTTTCTACATTTTAAAATAGCTGTAAAATTATACTTTGTTTCAAACGAAGGATTTGCTGTCATAATTAAACCACCTAACTGTACAGTATCAAAAGTTGTCACTAGAAAAGTTTCATGATTATCAAAATGTAAAACCTACAAGAAAATTCTTTTAAATTCTAGTCACTTCAGACCTGCCAAGTTAGAATAATGGCTGGAGAAATTATAGATACAGCTACCTGTATTGTGTGAATGCAATTCTAATAATGTTTCTACACAAAATAAACAGAAAATAATTCTAGTCAGATAGACTTTAAATAATACAGCCTATAAAAAGTAAACACATGGTTAACCTATCTATGGATACCGAATGCAAATGTCACTTTTACTTGAGTGTTTGATGTAGAATGACACTTTGATAAGTTGCCATTTTCCATACATTCGTTTCCAGAGTTTTAATTCAAGGCATATGAAAAGAACCATCTGGGAAGTGATTGCCTTGACAAATTAAGCTAGAACTGTATTGCCTGTAAAACATATAAGGGGTAAGATCTAAGAATGTAATAGTTACGACAGTGTAATAACCAGCAATGCGTAATGTCTTTTCATCCTATTGTAATGCAATGGTAAGATGTTATTTTTAGGGAAGCTTTCATTGCATTTTTGTATGTACCAACTTTGTACTGTATGTTACAACTTCCCACTTTCACTCAAGCTGGCAAATGTTTTGACAGCATTTTTTTTTCTTTAGTTTTTTCATTGGTTTATCGTTCATTTTTCGGTCATCATAAACACTTGTTAATGCAGTAGACCCAGACTGGGACCGTCCTGAGCCTGAATTAGTGAAAAACATGGACTAGCCAAAATTTACTGTTTGGGAAATCCTTGCGCTATTAATTGAGAACTCAAAAAATGTAATAATACAAATAAAATACAATGTCCTGACAACAGTCAAAATGTATACTATACATAATCAGCGTTGTTCAGAGGCAGAGAGAGCTGGTTTAAAAAAGTCGCTGATCTTGCAATGTCTTTAATTGTCATAACTGCACTTCATATTCAGACTGCCTGACTAAGATTAAATCTGCTTTCTGCTTGCTTGTCACTGGTTTCAGTAACTACAATACAGCACTGTACGTTGGCTTGAACTATACTGTGTACTCTATTTAACTGAATTCAATTAAATGATGACCATCAGTTTCCACACAGATATGCTGATTTCTGCACTAATAAAGCATGCTTCAAGCTTATGGGGATAACACAGGTAGTAAGTAGACAAACTCCCGACTGCAATCAATAACAAATAACACTTTATTTTCTACAGCCAGTTCTTCTGCTAAGACTAGAAACCTTTAATCAGGAAACACTATCCATAACAATAGGTTCTGCTTATATTGCTACAAAGCGATTGAATACCCGCTTCCACATAGATCAGATGATTTCTCCACAAACACATTGTGATAGTGTACTGTATTAAACCACACGGATTATCGAAACACAGATTATTGAAACACGGATTAACAGGAATCTACTTTATTGTGTTTAATATTGCTATGTTTATTAATAGTGCAATTGGCAACCTAAATTTGTTATTCAATTAGCGCATTCATAAATGACAATAGAGACATTTGTTTTTTTCAACAGAAGATCCAATAACTAAAAACACTGTTGTGCATAATAGTTCAACAAAAAGGCACAACTTACATTCAAATTAGAACACTTCCAATTCTATAAAAAAAAAAAAAGAAATACAAACGACTTGAGTTTTTAACAACTGAAAATAATGTCTGCATCAGTTCTTTAAAAATTGTAATAATAAAAAATACTAGATTTTAACAGAAGTCATGTCTATCTGGGGCTCCTGAGTGGAGCATCCAGTAAAGGCACGCCGTGTGGCGTGCAGGATGCGCCCTATAGCCTGGAGATCGTAGTTTCGAATCCAGGATATGTCACTGCAGACCGTGTCCGATGGTTCCTTGGGAGCAGCACACAATTGGCCGAGTGCTGCCCAGGTAGGGAGGGATTAGGTCAGCAGGGGAATCCACAGTTCACTGCACACCAGTAGCCCCTGTGGCTGATAGGGCGCCTGTGGCTCTGTAGTGGAGCCATGTGTTGTCCTTCGACACTACAGGCATGGCAGCTTCACTGTGGATCCGCAGTGCGAAAAAATGACGTGTTTCAGCAATGAACTGGGATAAAAACAATAATTGGGCATTCCAAATTGGGGAGAAAACCAGGGTAAAAACCATTGGTAACAACTACATTTAAAAAGAAAAAAATAGTTCTATCTGAACTATGGCTGTTCATTACTGTTAACATTTTATATCCAAAGCAAAACATTTTAATGAATCTTATGAATCCTGACTAATTTAACTACCATACTAAATTCGGCCTATTTTTATATAATATTGTCATATAATCCAAACACAACAAACTTTGAAACAAAATAAGGTAAATCGGTAGATTTAATATTGGAATTCTTTTGAAATGATTACACATAACGGTATATACTGTGTTCTTGTTACCAGTGAAGCAACTCAGCTCATTTTACACAAGCTATATCCTATGCGAATGCAGAGGCCCAAAGGCGCATCCACACCGGACGCAAGCGAAATCGTCGAATGTCAATCTACACCAGACACGACTTGGAAACGATCCAAAATACTGGAAATAAATATATGACCCCGCCCGTACATTCCTATTGGACATACTAGAGATGGGCTGTTCCACTGCAGGTTTTGTTTTGATAAAAGATTACCACCCTGATCTCTGGCAACTCTGTTGTAAAATAAATGTTGGACTTGTAAAATCTACAGATTAGAGTTATTGAACATCCCTCATATAGCCAACAGTTTTATTGTTATCATTATTATTATTAATAGTAATTGTACAGATGTAGTCGTAGTATTTATTTCTTCATGGTAGTAGTGGTAGTAGTAATCTGATTTGTAGCCCGGTACATTTGCAGCTGTCAGAAGACAGCTGGACAATAGTAGAATAGCTGAACTGATATTTTCAAAAAAAGTATTTTATTGTTATACATTTACACAACTTACTGCAATCTCAGTTGTGTTTCTTTACAAATTCCTTCTTTAATCCTTTTTGTTTATTAACTTTAAGTACTTTAAAGTGCATTATTATTATTATTATTATTATTATTATTATTATTATTATTATTATTATTATCTGTGTTATGCACTGGTCACCACTTACTTTGTATTATTATTATTTACTTGTATTTAGTTTTTCTTTTTAAAACGGTCCAGTGTACTTGACAGAAAATGGCTTGTAATCTTCAAAACTATGTAGGAGCTTGGTAATGCTGGGATGTCACAGAATACAAACGTGTTGCTGGCTTTGTTTTACAACGTATAGAATAGCAGGACCTCGATAATAATTTTGTTTGTTTGGGAAACCTCCACACCCCTTCAATGTATGTGTATGTAAAGACCACCGCGGATTTACGGCACAGAACAATTTAATGAACAAAACGTTATTTACCATAAAAACAAAAAAACAAAAAAACAAAAAAAAAAACATAGCTTAAAATAAGGTCACATGTGTAAGCTGTGTAAATGTGGGCCTTTTTTGTGTCATTTTTAAAAGCCAGCAAAGTGAAGACATTGTCTTTCTTCTGGATGTCTTCTTTGTAGTAGTTCAATTTGCCGTCATATAATAATGGATACTGCTGCGCCTCATAAAATAACTTTTCTGTTTTGAGGCGTGATGTATTTTGAGGCGTGTGCTTGACGTATGTCAAGGGTGTTAACCTTGCTTCTGATTGGTCAGTTTCATTCCAGTCGCGTAATAAAAAAATAAATAAATAAATAATTAGAAACAGGTTCTATTTTAGTGACGCAAAATGTTCTCAAAGCGACGTCGCTCGCATCGTTCGCTGCTGTTGTGAATACTCCCGTTTGACTGCAGTGACTTCTAAATGATTCGCTCACGTCCAGTGTGGATGCAGCTTAAAGTGTGTGTCTTAGCAACATGCTGACGTTATTTATCTACAGTAATAGCACTAAAAGAAGCTCGCTCAAGGTTTTAATGCAAACCAGCAACATGAGACTTCAAACTGGGTTCTAATTTGATGCATCGATTCACCAATATATAATCGAAGCTCAGAAAAATGAAGGACAGGTGATCAATAATCGATTAATTGTTGCACCACTAATGTTTACGCATCCATGTAATTGCAAGTGAGGTTTTGATACATCACTATGTCCTACTTCAACTGGATTTCTAGTTTTAACCAATCATTTCTAATGCGTTAAATGTGGCTCAGTATTCAACAGAACTAGAGCGAGTGTGGCATAACGCAGATATAATGAGCAGGATGAGAATTACCCTTATAATATATTTCTAGAACCGTGGTCTGTTTCAGTGTTTTCGGTGGCCTTGCTGTTTCGGCCTCGTCTTGTTATGTTTCTCTTCATTCAATTTATGTTTAGTGCTTCCCATGTGGTCTGCAATAGTCTGCTTACGAGTGTAATCCACAGCCTTGCTGCATGAAATACAAAACAGCACATTACCATCGATGTGAAATTCGTCCTTGTCAAAATCCTTGACACGATCTTCAGGGCTGATTTTTATTGTTTTCAGCATTTTTGAACAGCTGTGGCTACTGACTGAAAAAAACTGAATACTTGAATACCGGAAGCAGTTTTATTAGACAAGTATGTTTACGTAAATTTAACGCAAAGTTGCCTGTGTTGTTGTTTATATATGATATGTGTATTGATTTGGTTATTATCAAATAAATAAAAAAAGCCTCGCATGTTGTTTGCCCCCTCCACCCCGCAAGTGTAAAACAAATAAATCTCCGACCACATATATGAAATCCCTGTTTTTCCATGTTATTCCGCAGCAAACGGATTCCAAGGATCCCTGCTCATAAGTTATATAGGAGTAGTACCTTTTTAGAAATGAATAATATCAAATAATACTTTATCAATAACTGTAGCCCAGAGTATAATTCCGTGGGGATTGAAGGAATTTGAGAAAAGATCTAGAAGGGGTAACCACTGAGGAAAGGTCAGATACAATAACCATCCAGAACAATTTAAACACCTTGTCATTCTATAGATGGCTCTAACATCTGTATTTTAGTGACCATGAAAGGCTTACGCTTCAGTTCATATTATTAAATTGCATGTAGCATGCTGCACATATTTGTTGCAATTTGTAAAGTACCAATCTATATTTCCCACAAAGGAATCTATTCAAGGCAATTTTCAAATGGTCTGCAAATGAAAACCAGAATTTCCTGTGGAAAAATATATAAGGGATCAATAATAGGGATATACTAGTGCTATATATTACTTGCTTATATGTTTTATATTTCTATGTTCAACTGCTTAGATTCTTTTTTTTAATCCCTTGATGTATTTGGAGGCTAATCCAACAGCTATACTCAAGGCTGTGTTCAAAGCAGCAATACATGTAATGCTATGTAATGCTATTGTTTCGCACCATTTGGAATAAGTAAATGCAGTAGGTGGTACAGGGGGGATTTGAGAAACGCAGCATCCATCAAACTCAGCTGTTAAACAAAATGTGAAAAAAAAAAAAAAACCTTTCAAAACCAGTAACTTATCTTGATGGGATTTTATCTTTGAAAAAAATGTTTGCTATTCTTTTGTAAATGTACACGTGCATTTTATTTATTTCTCTTGCTGCAGCCAAGGAAGTGTCCATGTGATGCAGACTCAGTTAATCTGTAACACTATACAAGCATTTGTACTGCACCCATGTGATAATCTGCCTCTGCTGCAAGTTACTCAGCAACAGGCATCCTATTAGTGCACTGCACATGGTCACAGATGCCTTCGCCTGTGTCAACGATAATAGTCTGTCATTATGAATGCCATGGAAAAGAATGGTAATTCTCTCTCTCTCTCTCTCTCTCTCTCTCTCTCTCTCTCTCTCTCTCTCTCTCTCTCTCATACTGTAAGTCATTCATGCACTGTGTTACTTGTTTTAATGCAATTCTTTTTATCACCTATGATTAAAAAACCTGCGATTACAATGTCTGACAGCCACACGTAAGGATTTTTCTAGAGACCCACTTTTCAGTGACTCATATCAACTGCTGTTTCAAAAGGAGTGGGTTTCCAAAATTCTCCAGTTGGTTCCTCCTTAATCTGATTTAAGTGTAAAGACTGAAAGGGTCTGAACTCCAGTTTATCACGTAAATGCTACACAAAAGAATTGATTACAAAAGGACTTAAAGAAAGTTTGCTGGATTATTACCGTACAATGATATGATTACTTTTGAACTGAATTTTTATTTTTTACTGTACATCACAAACACGTTATACTTTTCAGTGTTAGAATGCTTGACTTACAAAAGCAACTGTTTTTAAACAGATTGCTGCTGAGCACAATGTTTTCCTAACTTCAAGCTTTCCCTTATAAAATTTTACTATAGTAAAACCATAGCAAAATGTTAGAAAGCATTAGTTAGCATTTCATTTTCATAATTTTTTTTCACCCCAATTTGGAACAGCCAGTTATTTTTAGGCTCAGCTCACCGCTACCACCCCAGTGCTGACTCGGGAGCTGCGAAGGCGAACACACGCTGTCCTCAGAAGTGTGTGCCGTCAGCCGACCGCTTCTTTTTACACTGCAGGCCCACCATGCAGCCAACCCAGAGCTACAGCGTCGGAGGACAATGCAGCTCTGTAGCTTACAGGCAAGCCAGTTGTGTATGGCAAGTTACCCGAAGAAATGCATCAGGACTATACTTTGTAAAGACAACATAGAGCATCCACTTAAAGCTCTATTTATATAGATCATATTAGACAAACTACTCAGACAATAGAAAGAAAATTACGTAATGAGGTAGGAAAATTAAATATGACAGGTTGACTTCTAAACAGTAGCACATATTTGTTTTGCATACAACTTACAAAACTAGTAATACGCCACGATTGTATTCTCATGTAAAGAGATTGAAAAACAGACTACAGGGGTCACTGGTGCGCGGTGAGCCACGGACAGCCAGGCCAACCTAACGCCCCCCCCAGGCGGCACTCGGTCGGCAACGTCCAGGCTATAGGGTCCAGGCCTTTTCTGGATGCACCTCTCTGGAACCCCTGTGGTGAACTTTTATAAAGGTTGGTATGACTACAGTTGACTACAATTCTCATCAAAAATAGCCATGCAGCCTCAAGCATGCCCATTTTAAAAACTGTAGACATAACAAAAAAAACAACGTATTCTTTTAAGTTCCCTTAGTGTAAAAACAATGTTCAATTCCAATGGCATACCGGCATATGCTAGATTTCTAATTAAAAACACACTTGCCTGATTCACCAGCAAAACAGCATGTTGGCTGACAAGCTAAACCTGTACTAAAAATAACGAAAACCTGTCCCCTGTGTGTCTGATTGGTGTGATTATTATTTTCTATCAGATATTCTTAAGAAGACATCCATCAAGTGGATTCTGATCAACAACCTTTCATTTTGATATCTATTAGCATTGCAGAAAAATCACTTTTGACAATTGCTTTGCAACAAAATGGGCAATTTCAGCTTTTGTGACAGTATAACAAAGTCCTGGTCTAGTGCTGGAGCAATGACCACCTATAAACACTTAGATCTGACCCATGGAGCTGTGTGTTGGAAACCAAAAGAGGCCGAACGGATTAACTTACAGCTTTTATAGCTCTGGAGGCATGTGCAGTTATACCTATTTAATCATACTCTTTTGAAACTCAATAAATTATTTTAACAGTGCACGGAAGGCTTGTTTGACCTTTTACTTCTGCAGCCCCAAAGTCAAATGTTTGACTTATACATGAAACTTTTTGTCAGTGGGAAGAAATCCAGAAATGTTCATATTTATTTTTTAAGAATGGTTTCAGAATGTGTGATCTTCCAGTTTTAACGAAGTGAGACATTTATATAGAAGAACTGGCAACAAAGTTGTCTTGGTAATGAAGCCCTGGAAAAACAGATTTCCTCTGATGAATGGAAATTGTCCGTAAAGAAGTCAAGATTATTTTAAATGTACAATGAGATTAATAACAAATTATTTTTGGTTAAAAACAGGTATTCCTGAAGTGTGTTTCCATATGGGAACTATAGCATTCACTGTAAATAAAATACAATTGCAGTCAGAAGACTATCTGTGTCAAAGGGTATACCATTCACACACACACACACACACACGCAACTAAACAGCTGTAGTATACAGTACCTACTTACCAGAATTGCTAACCAATGCAATGGTGCTGATTTCCACCACAATTAGCAATTACCATATTTGTTAACCTGTTCAGCAGCCCAGCATAAACAGAGGTTATATTAATTATCAGGGATGATTTACTTGGAATGTGTACTTACAGGTGGTCCTGAAAAAAAGACAAAAAAGAAACAAAAGATTATTAATAAAATATATTACATATGAAAAAAAAACCAATTAAATGCTTGCCATTGCTTTTTTATATACCTAGTGCATGAAGAGTGACCACACACTCTTTATTCTTTCCCACGCAATCCGATGTCTAACCAAAAAATAAACACCATTTCTTTTTTAACTTCATACAGACACAAACAAATATCTTGGGTTTCAATTGCCAATGCACTGAAGTCTTAAATTCCAACTAGACTGCTAAATTACAGATTTATTTATACCCTTGGCATTTAACCTTGGCAAAAGGACAACATGTTTTTATCTATATCTTGTTACATCTTTTTTTGCCAAAAATGAAACCGCACAATGGTAACCCGACCATTCGAGAACCTCAAATGTATCACTACAGTCTAACTCCCCAGTTAAAAGTACATCTCTTGTTAAAAATGTCATACCACATTTGCCACATTTGTCTGATCTGCATGGTATTGCTTCAAAACACTATCAAAGAGTTTGCAAATCAAATCTAATATTTCAATCTTATCAGCCAAAGCAGCTGCTGCACCTAAAACCATTGGCTCTGGATTCGTTTTTATGGTTGCCCTCGACTTCTGGGTAAGGTGAAGTGCAAATGGGTAAAAAATTTCAACAGCTGCACTTTAGATTTGAATTTTGAATCTGTCAAAGTTTCTTTTTTAGTTCACTGTTTTACGGTTCACCAAGTAAGGTGACTTTTTTTTATATTGGGACATTTCTTTCAGGTGGTTGTAAAATCTGGAAGGCACCTTCTATCCCACCTAATAAATAATTATTAAGAAATAATTCAATAGCAACTATGAAAGAAAAATTGCCAAACTACCGTTCCACATCTAGATAGTCTTTAGATACAGTATGAATGTAGTTGTCTAACCATGGAGGTGTGATTGATTCCATTCTAATAGAGCTTCCATGGTTTTAGTTTTCTAAAAAAAGATTAAGGACCTACTGTGAGTATTCAGCTGGTAAAAAGAACATTGGGGTGAACACTGAGCAATATTAATTTGTTATTTCAACTCAGTTTATAATTATTAAAATATTTTTTCTTAACTAAAATGGTAATTTATTGAGGCAGTACATTATTTTTTTGTAGTATCATTAAGCACGAATCCAACTGATAAGCTTTAGCAAATGCAGCATTGGCCAGCCCCAATCAAATAGATTAGTAAGAAAGTTCTCTTAAGAAGCAGATTATCTCCTTGGGTTGCTGTTCTTTCTGAAGTCCACCATAGAACGAGGGATGTCTCGTTCACAATCCATACATGCAACCTGATATTCGGATGCCAAAAATATGACTGACAGGAAAAAGAAAATAGCACCATCTGTGATACTTCTGTCTGGATGATCTCTGCCAAGGCCAGTTTTCTCATACCAGTCTGTTTAATTTGTAAAATGATTTGGAGCTGCTTGGCTCCGTTTATGCAATTGTCAAATAAAATAAAAAAAATCTAAATCAATAGGCTGGTTCCCGACTGCAATAGTTTACTGCTTGAGTACAAGTCACAGATTTTTGTACGACTAGCAACAGGTTCCAAGAGATACACTGTTGTATTTCTCTTCACCTGACACTTATGAAATGTGCACCCCGATCCCTTTGATCATTAACTGACCATCTTTGGATGCGGTGCCAAGCAAGGTGCAACCTGGATTTATAATCAGTACATTTTCCAGTTTCCATCTCATTGGAACTTATTAAGTGTGTGTAAAGATTTGGATGAGTGTTTGATTAATGTATTCCAGTGTTGGCGTGAAGCATGATGTCATACACCCATGAACATTCAGCACAAAAACTGTAAAGAACTTACAATGTGCATAACATACAGCATGCAACCCACAATGAACCTGCAATGAACAAGAAGTACAGCCATGCATTCCACAATGTTCTCTAGTCCAGAAAAGAGATTAGTTCCAGGTCACCAAATATTAGTCAAAATTAGAACACAACATTTAAATGATGAAGGAAAAAATCACCCACATGTATAACCAGGCTCAGATGGAAACAAGGTGTCACACTGTGGCAGATACCATGCTTACTCCTTTTGTTTTCTCAAAACCACATATTTATTTAATTTCTTTCTGGCATGAGGTTTTCATACAAACGAGATTGTACATTTATTGGCTTTTTAAATCTGCATAGCCAACAGAAAACAAGTACGCCCATTGCTGGATTTTATAATAGGGCATGATGAAGAATACCCAGAAAGGACCAGGGTGTGGGGTTTTAATTAGCAGTTAGAAAGAAGATTAGACAGTAGAAACCGTTAGTATGTGACAGTGGTTAGCTAGATCACTCAAGTCCTTTGTTAAGCCATTGCTGGTGAATGATGTTGTTCTGCTAGGGTTTCTTAAGGCCAATAGACAGGTATTAATTATATTTTATGCATGAATAGAACTCCTACTGTAACAATTTAATGTAATACTGTTCTTAAATGATAATCAGCTGTTCTTACCTCGTTTTAGTATAAGCAACATTAGCATTGGTCTACCTTTACTTTTATTATGCCAAAGATATTTTCATTCATTCTGTTTTTTTGTACATTCATGAATTCATGTAAGATTTGCTACAGCACAAGAAGTGATTAGCTACCAGGAACCAGCTGTGAGACAGTGCTACATTTTAGAAGGGTATTGCATATTAAAAACAAGGGAAAATAAAGAAGTGAAATGATTTCAAAGCCTTTGTTAGTGCACCTTTATATAGAAGAACATTGGGTCACAGTGGGTTGAAAAGCACCTGGTAATTTTAGAATCTTAATTGATGGCAAGTGGTAAGCGCCATGTGAGGTGTGAAGCCTGTGGAAGGCGTGCAGTGTGGCGGCGTGCTGCCCATGAGTAGCCTGTTTCAGGCTTGCTTTGTTGTTGATTGAAGCTTTCAGAAGGCAATTCTGTCTCTTGCTTACTGCTTGGCGGCATGCGACAGCTCAACATGTGCTGTACATTTTTCTAGTTTAATGAGCCTTTTTAAATGCAGCCTGTACCCTGAGGTAATGTTCTGAAGAACCTTTCATTTTTAATGTCCACAGTAATTTGCATCACCCTGTAGAATTAACAAATTTTGCTTCATAAAGTTGAATGAAACCTGCTGAATAATGTTATGTTAACATATTGAATTGCATAACACTCTGTAGTTTTCTGAATACTGTGTAATCAAAGAAGCTACAGAATGGTAGTCAAGTCCTGTGTAGCATATTAATATAACAATACCAGTTCTAAATATGAACAAGTGTTCACCCCCTTGAATGTTTTCACAGTTTGTTGAGTTTGTTCTGGAATCTTGATGCATTTAAATGGGATTTTCTTTCCTTTGATTTACACAACCTACTCAACACTTTGAAGAGGCAAGATCATTTTTATTGTGAAACAACAGTTAATGAAAAATAAAAATAAAATAAAAACTGAAATGTCTTGGTTAGATAAGTATTCAGCTCCCTGAGTCAATACTTGGTAGAACCACCTTTGGCAGCAATTACAGCTGTGAGTCTTTTGGGGTAAGTCTCTACCAGGTTTGCACATCTGGATTGTGCAATATTCGCTCATTCTTCTTGGCAAAATTGTTCATGCTCTGCCAAGTTGGATGGGGATCGTTGGTGGACAGCAGTCTTCAAATCTTGCCACAGATTCTAAATCAGATTCAAGTTCTGACTTTGACTGGGCCACTCTAGGACATTCACTTTCTTGTTTTTAAGCCACTCCAGTGTCGCTTTGGCTGTGTGCTTGGGATCATTGTCAAAGGTGAATCTCCATTCCAGTCTTAGGTCTTTTGCAGATTGAAGCAGGCTTTCCTCAAGGATTTGCCTGTATTTAGCTCCATCCATTTTGCCCTCTACCCTGACAAGTTTCCCAGTCCCTGCCGATGAAAAGCATCCCCATAGCATGATGCTGCCACCACCATGCTTCACAGTAGGGATGGTGCTACCTGGGTGATATACTGTGTTGGGTTTGTGCAAGACATAACACTTTGCATTTAGGCCAAATAGTTAAATTTTTGTTTCATCAGACCACAGAATATTTTGCCACATCATTTCAGAGTCTCCCACATGCCTTTTTGCAAATTCCAAGCGGAATTTTACATGGGCTTTTTTCAGAAATGGCTTCCTTCTTGCCACTCTTCCATACAGGCCAGATTTGTGGAGTACCTCAGCTATTGTTGACACATGGACAGTTTCTCCCATCTCAGCCATGTAACGCTGTCGGTCTTTCAGAGTTGTCATTGGCCTATTGGTGGCTTCTCTGACCAATGCCCTTCTTACCCAGCTGCTCAGTTTGGGAAGATGGCCTGTTCTAAGCAGATTCTGGGTTGTGCCGTATACCTTCCACTTCTTAATGACCAACTTGACTGTACTCCATGGGATATTCAATGCCTTTGAAATCTTTCTATACCCCTCCCCAGATCTGTGCCTTTCCACAACTTCATCCCGGAGTTGTTTTGAAAGCTCCCTGGTCGTCATGGTAGTATCTTTGCTTTGAATGCACTACCCAACTGTGAGACCTTACAGAGACAGATGTATTTAATCTGAAATCATGTGAACCACTTCTATTGCACACAGATTTAACTTATTGTGTGAATTCTGAAGGAAATTGGTTGAGCCTGAGCTTATTTAAGAGTGTCATAGCAAAGGGGGTGAATACTTATCTAATGAAGACTTTTCAGGTTTTTATTTTAATTGGTTTGTCATCCCGTCCCCCCCACACACATTTTTTTCACAAATCGAAAGTGCTGAGTAAGTTGTGTAAATCAAAGGGAAAAAAATCCCATTTAATTGCATCAAGATGTCAGGTTGTAACACAACAAACCGTGAAAACGTCCAAAGGGGGGTGAATACTTCCTATAGGCACTGTACAACCAAACGTTAAATGCCAAGAAATACAATTCCTCTGTAAGATACACATTGAAAATGTTATACTAGTCCTGCCCAAAGACACACATAAAACTGAATGAATGGCACCAGCCACAGACAAACAAAAAATGCAGTTAAGGAAACTATCAAATCATAAAGCTTACGGGAATTTGTACAAGAATCCCAAGATTTAAAATGTACCTGATTCACCATTTTTGCCCCTTCTTCCTCGCTTTCCTGGAGGGCCTGAAATGAAAGAAAATCAACATCAACTTTACAAAAAAAAAAAACCAACTGCACTCAAAGTGCAGTCAAGAAGGAACAACATTGTTTAGTTCACTCAGGACTTGGAGAAAGCTCCCTGTTCACTTGTCTATGAATCGTGCTCACCACCTGCATTAAGTGTTTGGGTTACTGTAGTAATCCATTGATCGATTGATGAAAGACATTTCTCAAAACAGTTTTCTTCCAGGATTCATGCTTTAAGAGGATGTGACACAGGGGCCCTTGATCTCCTGGTTGCGTTCACAGTCTGTAATGCAGATTCTTTGACTAGTCACGCACTGACTATCTGTTTTCACTGTCTTTCAAGTCACTTCAAGCAATGTTTTTTTGGAATATTTTAATATTTGTCCCAGTGCTACCCAAAACAACTTATAACTATAAGTATAAAATTGGTTAGGCCAAGCTGACACAATCTTGACATTCTATAAGAAAACAAAACAAAAAAATCCTAGGATGCCAATTCAGTGCCATTTGGTGGCTCCAAAAGGGCAGCATAAAGTAAAAAAAAGGAAACATGTCTTGCAGCAACTACACAAACCTAATGGGAAAAAGGTCATGTGTTCTACTTTTATTAAATGAAAGACTCCCTGACGGCAGCTTGTTTTCTGACCGAATATGTTAAATAACCAGTGCAAAGTTTTTAATGTTAATTAAATATATTTATACAGTCCCTCTTCTAAAGATCCCTTTGGAAGCCTGCACTAAAGTCCTATTGTAAGTGACTGCATATAATGCACAGTTCGCAGCCTACCTCTGTAAAGCGTTTTGTGATGGTGGTCCACTATGAAAGGTGCAATATAAAAATAAAGATATTATTATTATTATTATTATTATTATTATTATTATTATTATTATTATTATTAAAGTGATTTCAATTTCACACTCCAAATTCCTGTTTAACTAAAAGCTACTGTTTTGTCACAGCCAGTTAATTAATTTTAACATTTGAGGGGGGATTTTATTCAAACATTAAAAAAACTATTTTCTAATAAAGTTTACCAATTTGTTCTCTATTATATTTTTTTTAAGAAACTGGGCTCAATTGAATTGATAGAGTAAATGGCACTGGATCTCAATACCAGCCCTAGCATTTTACTAACATTTAATGACAATGAGTCACCTACTATATATGTCCATATTCAAAAACAACCCTTGAGTATTAGTACTTAATCCGAAGTTAATGGTTGTTCATTTTGAGAAAGCACAGTTACCGTAAGCACTAACACGTATGGGTTGCTTCTGAATATGTCAGTTATTGCTGGAGTTGTTGCTTTTCACAAAGAGTCCTTCTAATAATGATTCAAACAAAGACAGTGTTTATATTATTGAATAAACCCCACTATCTTTATAAAATTGTATTTCCAGAATTGATTCATTGTGCTACATTTCATCCTTCCACCACTAGAGGGATCACACCGGCAGAGAAAAAATGTGCATAAAAATATTCCAAAATGTAATAAGCATTTCCTGTAATTGTTATGATTTTCCTTTCTACGCTTTATTCTCGTTAACATTTCCACTAAACAAACACACAATGGCTGCCCCGGGTCGTGTGAGTTCATTAAAGTCTAATATTTAGTGTCTTGTTAAAGCAGCACAGCCCCATACAGATTTTTTTTTTTTTTTTTTTTTACAAATTTCAGAAATCACTGTTAGAACAACTGAACATATTATGAAAATCCAGTATACTGTAAGATGTTGTCCTGTGGTATGTTTCCAGTAGAACAAAAACAACAAAAAATAAACTTACTGAGCTACTGCTACCTGTACTTTTTTAGTTTACGAGGTAACAGTGACAAAAAGATTGAGAAGACTTGTGTACGGAAAGCTGAAACCACCTTTCTGGAATTCAAACAAACAGCAAAAACAACAAGGCATAGAATAACATTCAACACATTTATTTGGAATGACACAGCTTAATGATATCTAAACATTTTTAACACAAATGGTTTGTACTGGTAAAATTTCTAGAAACTTAAATTCAGTGCCAAACATTTTGACTAAAATGTGCAATGTTTGTCATTGAATTTATTAGGTTTCTAAATTCAGAACTGTTGAGTTTTTAATCGTTTACGGATAGAGGTTACAAGAAATGGGTGGTGGGTCACTTGCTTTTCTAAAAAGAATTATGTAACGACATCATAATGGTCAGCCTCATGCTAAAGGCTACCTGCTTACAACGTTCCAAGTCTGGTTTAAAATAAAAAACTGCAATGAACAACAGGTGCGCAACTTACTGGTAACAAGTGTTAAGCATTTAAGGTGCCTTTATACCTTTTAAAGATGTGTTTGGATCAAAGACACTCCCAGTAATAGAAATATGTGGTGGCTGCAATGTACAGGAGGTGGCCACTTTATCATGAATTTTAAGAACTAAAGTAGGCACATCATGAGCTTAACCATGACGAGCGTCACTTGTGTCGCCGTGCATGATAGCTGTTGTTAGCTGCCTGTAAAATTAAGCAAAACTGAAGGTCATTATCAATGAATGTTATTGAAGCATTTCTGTTTCACACTGCACCAAAAAAAAAACACTGAAATGCAGCTATAAGGAATTGCACACAACCTAGAAGAAAACAACTGATCCATTTGCACGTGTTCTGAGGCTGACGAGGAAAGTTAAAGTATATCTGAAAGATGTCAACCAACAAGCACAGTGACACAAACACTGAATCTGATTCTGAATAAAAAGTATAGATTGTTCAATACAGTCTTATTTTTTACTAAGACTGTCTCTTAATGTACACCCAACCCTACTAGGAGTGCACTCACAGGGGCGTACCCGAACCGCTATGCTATGTGGTGTTCCTTTCCTCAAAGAGTAAAAGCTCACTATGTACAGTACATTTCTGGGGAATTGGATAAGACCCCATTGTTACCCCTGAAGGTACACTTTTTGAATGTTGTGCAGAATCTATCTAAAGAGCATCTCGATGTGAACAATGTTTGATCCCTAGATATTTCTCTGGCCAAAGAGAACTGAACCTATACAAGGTAAACCAGAGTAGTACCAAAATCCAACTGCTCCAAAATTTAAAAAAAGGCTAACAATGTGAACAACTGTATTGTCTTGTACCTGCTGTAATAAGATCTAGA
This sequence comes from Polyodon spathula, assembly GCF_017654505.1. NCBI lineage: Eukaryota > Metazoa > Chordata > Actinopteri > Acipenseriformes > Polyodontidae > Polyodon > Polyodon spathula. The sequence continues at coordinate 69,568,114 of NC_054534.1, forward strand.
ATGTGTAGCAGCACTTTTATATACTATCAAGACATTAATCTACCAAGGTGTCATGTTCCCGAATAATGCTTTGTAAATCACCCCTAAGTTTATGGGATAACTCTAGTTCTCTGCCTCGCCAGTTATAATTTCCGCAGCTGTAAAAACAGTGGTGAACTCGAGCAGGCTCGACTTAGTATTACCATATTCAATTTGAATCTTAAGCCACTAAACCCTTTGTTTATATTAATGTCAGCTGCTTTGTCCAAACAGTTTACCACATTCGCAGACCTTTGTCATTTTCACTTGAAATAAGTACTTGCAGACTTCAACCATTTAAAGTATAATTCAATCTCAAAAGATTTATTATAGTAAGTGTATAAAGGGAGTTTTATGTAAGGCAAAAAAAAGCATGCATACTACTATATTGTATAATCTTAAACTTGTTCCTGCTATCAATATTGGAATTTAACCAACTAAGTCTCCACAGGCTCGGATGACTTCCAGTGCAGTAATTTTCACAGCCAACTCCTGACCTGGTGCAGAGATTGTACTTCCTAATCCATTTTTAATGTATAATTTTGTCCTCAGCAAAGTCACTGTCCCCAGGTATTGTTTGTGGATGCAAATCTAGGCGTAGAGCTGTTTCCTTTAGGTAAAAAAAAAATCATAAAATGTAATTGTCCCAAAGTGATTTGTATTAGCATTCTGTTTGTTTGTTTCAACTCGATAGCTCCTGAACTCTCTTAGGCTATAAAAGACACCATGTGAAACACAATAACACCATATTTTCTGGAACTTTAGGTTGCATAATACTATCTAATATCGAGGTCACCTTCAGAGCCAAACATAAGCGCGAACATTTGCCCCTCAAAATGACTGAAATGTCTACAGCCTGGGTCTATGCCCAGTTCAATCAGATCAAGCTGGCCTGTCATGTCCTGCTACCTAGATGTCATTGATGGGTTTAAATTTGTTGGGCTATGCTTACTTGCTTGCTGTGGATGCTTTTTTTCTTTGAGCACATATGAAAGGCATGGAAAAATGTGCCAAGACCATGGCATAGTCCTGTCTCTGACAGCCATAATTAACAGCAACCTTGAGCACACATTCGTATAATGTTCCTTCTGGCATTTCATAGGCTACGGAACAGGTGCTGAATGCTGTGCACTAAAGCAGCAGATCTTGAATTTGTATCAGAAATGTTATTTACCCATAGAATGTACATATACAGTAATAACAAGAAAAGTGCAATGTGCAAATTTGTAGTAGGGGAATAGTGTAGCACCTTTTATTTTACTATTGGTTTTATTTTTTTTTCAGTTTCACGGCTTTATAGTCATGCATGTAAAGAGGAACAGAAAATAACCATTTTAACCACATTTGTTAAATAATATACCTCTTGTCAAAGCCCTCAAACTTGTGTCCCCTACCCCTCCCTCCTCAATTATGCCCTCCTCTCTCAGTAATTAAAAACAATCTTTATTATATTGCATGATATTAACACTAATTCTTGTCATACCAACATACAATGTATGGCCCCTGGGGCATTGCCAAGAGAAGATACAGTAAATATCTTTATTAAAATAATTTGTTTACATATTCAATCTATTATGCAACAGACAACAACAATATGAGCTGCTTTAAATAAAGCTCTGATCTGAGTTCAGAAACTCTAATGTATCTGCCTATCTAACAATACAGTAAGGGCCCTTGTGATGACGGAAATCAGTGCAATGGTAAAAATCAGTATAAGACGCTGTCAACTGAGGTTAAAATAAGAGCCGACGGTCAGTTACAGATCTTAAACAAGCCTGTTCTGAGCTTTCGGACAAAAAAATAGGATGGTCAATAAAATCATTTTAACAGTACTGTTTAGAAAATATTTCGAAATTCAGGTTCAGAAAGGAGACATCCACCAAAGATTGATTTGACCAAATCTTTATTGTGTTTTGACAAAGGACCAGAGAACATAACATGTTTTGGCCCGTGGCCTTGTCCATTGAGCTCTAGAGCTGCCTGTGTGCTGGCTGGCTGAGATGAATGATCATTTCTCGATGATAGCTATTGCCAGCGTGGGACCAGTGTCACTCAGGGCCACGTTCCCCCAAAAAGGACAATGCCACCCCAGGCTTGCGACTGTCTAATGAGATTATGCCCAACATATCATATCAGCTACGGAGAGTGGCGATAAGCCACCTACCACCCCCCCACCCCCCAAAAAAAATAACACAGCAGCGCTGCCCAGCCTAACTTGTACTACTATAATCGCTTGCTCAATTAGATTATTAGCAATAATAAGATTTTTTTTAAAATTTTGCCCAAGTTGGTCCTCCTTGCCCTCGCAGAATGAAACCTCTCTGCACTCAAGAAAAAACTCTACTCCCCAACTGGCATTCCCCAGCGCATCAGCAAGCACAACTTCTGAATGAATTTTGTTTATTTATTTATTTAAATGTTATATATTTATTGGAGTTAATTAGATCATTCTTTTCTGTTGAGTCCTGCTGGGATAACCGTGTTCAGTCTATTTATCCATTTACTTTCTTTATGTCGCATTGTCTAATTTTAGCTGTTCTAATACTACAAACTTTACATAATTTATGTCATGTCCTTGACTGGTGAAGTGCTGTACTATTGGCTAATTAATTTTCTTATTTATAATTTTTAAAAAATGTGGTTCTGAATTATTTTATATAAATTTGTTCCAGTCTCTCCAACATATTTTATTTCATCACATTTTTCACAGGCTATTCCATAACTAACATTGCTATTTTTACAGTAGGTATTAGTTTTTAGTGGATGTTTGTTCTTATGTTTAATTATATTTTTACTTTTGTCCATGTATTTACACACTTTACATGTACTAGTGCAAGTATTTGTAGAACCTATTCTGTCAATTATTCTTTTATGTTTACTGTGAACTAAAATATAATCTAAATTAGCATTTTTTTTAATGCTACAACTGGGGCCTTAACAAATTATTTTTTCAATTTTTATGACATTGTAGAATCACCAAGTGTTTCCAAACTATTTTAGAAATTTTACGCAAAAGTTTAGAGTAAGTCATTACTAATGGGACTTGACCTTTTTATCTCTATTTGTATAATCTAGTACATCATCTCTTTTTAGTTTATCCACTTAACTCTGTCTCTACAATTCTTTCTTTGTATCCTCTTTTTTTTAAGATTTGTTTTAAATACATTTCTTTGTTTTACAATAGTCACTTAAATCTGAACATATTCTTCATATTCTTATTCCTAGACCCTTTGGGATTGCCCTTTTAGTGTGTATTGGATGTGCTGAGGTAATGTGTAGATAATGATGCATGTCAGTAGCTTTACAAAGAGGTCAGTCTCAGTTAACCTTCTCCAAGTTTTACCATGGTATCTAAAAATTATATTTCTTTTCTTGTCCATCAAAGGTCCACCTTAATATTACTGTGTATTTCATTTGCCATTTTATGAAACTGGAAAAGTGATTTTTCTCCATGTGTCCAAACCCCCAAAACATAATCTACACACCGAATGTATTTTAAAGGTTCTCTTTCCGATTTTCTAAGTAATTGTTCTTCCCATTTCCCCATGTATGTACTGGCAAAATGCATTCCTAATTTAGATCCTATTGCTGTACCATCATTTTGTTTGTAATTCTTATTAACAAAGGTAAAATAACTGTTTTCTAAAACTATGTTGATCATGTTCAACACTTCTGCTCTTGGTATTTATTTATGTAGTTTATCCTCTAATGCTTTTTGACAAGCTTCTAAAGTTTTTTTTTTTATTTTTGCTCTGAAATGCCTGAATCATTTTTCCATATGTACACTTCATATACCCCAGAAGTCCATCGCCCCAGTGACTTGATCAGGTGTGGTGAATTGATCCTTGAAGCAGCTGGTTACAACTCCGATCCTGAAGACATGGAACGAACAGTTTGATGAAGGAAGGTCATAGAAACAACACGTCTGGAGATGCGGATTGGGGTCTGCAGGCCAGATCTCAGCATGGAAGCGTGGGAACACAAAACAGAATTAGTGCTAGCAATGAGCAAGGTTTCTCCTTCTCTTAAATTTAGCAGATTTACTTGTTTAGGATAGAAACTCCCCTTGAACTGCAACATGACCTAGTTATTTGGCTAATGGGAACAGAAAAGGAAAATACAATTGTAAGATATTTTACATGCTTTAAAATATATGTTAAATACGTAACTTTGATTGACATTGAGGTCTATATTAACTGCAGCAGGACTCTCGATAGCTACAGTAGCCTATTGCAGAAAGGCAATTAATACAATTAGTACAATATTTTAGGTGCTTTAAAACGTATATGATTTGTGACCTGCTAGAAGTTTTAAGGTCTTCGATGAGGGGTCAGATAATGAATCAGGAACCGGTTTCGGTGGCGATTGCCAGGCTGTAGGATGGGTGGTTTGGAGATGAAGGTTGGACAAGTCTTGAATGTCCCACAGCGACATTTATCCGAGGAAGAGGTTACATTGATTGCAAGTAGCTAGGTGATATGGCACCGACTACTTATGCACATTGTAGGGAGACATGATTGCATTAATTAGCGAAGCCATCGATTAAGAAGAATTTGAGTAGTCGACATGAAGTGATATTTTAGCCTGATGCGTATATCATAAAAAACAAACAAAAAACGAATTGTATTGAGTAAAGTAGCATTCTACAATAAGATTTGCAGTATGCAACCCGACAAATATGACTGAGTATGGAATCCGATAACAGTTGCTGTTAATTATTGACACAGTAGACAGATTATCCTGGATCCATCACAAATTCAAAGGGAATGAAATCAAGATTGCTGAGATGGCGGCGCCAATCTGAAAGAATGTCCGGAATTAAAAATCGTGAGGAAATCAAGTGCTTAGGAGAGACGAATGTAGGAGGCTGCATGATCAATCCCTGGAACCGACTGATTCTTCTGGGGTGTGGAAGAGAGGTTCGGATGAGCTGGCGTTGGGCGCATCGACAAGCAGCTGGAAAGAGCAGAGAAAGACGAACAACGTTCTTTTGTTAAAATGTAAGGAATATGTATGCTTTAAATGTATGGAATACGTGACCTCAGGATGAAAATGGTGGTCTCCGATGCAGAAGTCAGAAGAGGGATCGAAAGCCCGGGTCCGGAAGGTGACCTCACTGCACCGGAGGAATCCGCGGCAAGAAGAGACGATTATTAACCTCAGAAGGCATCTTTGCACTGGTAGAGCATGGCTGAACTGTAATTACCGAGGAATATAGAAGGTAATAAGGTTGGATACGAACAATGAGAGGTTGATGTTTAGAGAAGCAGAGGTCTGAAGGAACAAGTGTCACTACTATAGTTGTATGTACGATGAACACACTGTTTGCTTGATGGCACTGTTTGACATTAACTTTGCTGTTTTGATAATATAATAAATAGACTCAATAAACAGACTTTCCCTACAATTTTTGTAAACACTTACTACAATTGCTATGGATGCCAGGTAAACAAGCTTTAGACAGACAGCTGAAACAGACTTGTCTACTATTATTATTATTTATTTTATTTTATTTATTTATTTTTTTAAAGAAAATTTATTGCCAACATTGCATGTGGATTTATTGCAAGCCAGAATGAGGTGTCATGAACGGAAGTAAACTCCGCTGTTGAAAGGTTAAAAGACCGGAGAACAGTGTTAGCGACGCTAGGCCTTGAGGAAAACATGGGAACTGGGCTGGAGTAGGGGGTTGCACAGCAGCTGCAGGAAACTGAGCTGAGGCTGGAAAAATATGGTGATTATGGTAATTCTCCAAAGAAGGCCTGCAGAGTGAAAAGAAGAGGATGGTTGACGGCACACATTTCGGAGGACGCATGTGGCCATCTTCGTCTCTCCCGAGTCAGAGGGGGGGGTGGCAGTGGTGGGCTGAGTTGAAATACAAAAAAAAGAATTGGGCTTTCCAAACTGGGGAGAAAATGAGAAAAAATAATTGCCGATTCAAAATTTCTATTTAAAAAAAGATAAATTGTTCCCATTTAAATCGTAATTCTCAAATCTGTTAAGAATAAAAGATGGTCTCCATGACGTACACCTAGAGTAAAATGCTGTATAATAATGCATGAGGACTAAAGAGTACACACTTTTGCTTTATGTTGCATCCTGTAACAGGGTAAAGGAAGATGGAAGGAGGAAAAACTGGGCTCCTGACAGATGGAGGCACAAGGCTGACTGACGGTCATTACCCCAACAAGATGGCGCATACAGTAGGTATAGAGCTTGGTTGTAGCTGCCATCCTGGGGAGGTCGGCTATACAGATGTACTGAGTTTTGTACTAGTTAAGACCGAGTTTTCAGTGGCAGTTGTATTGAGTAGCGATTGGCTGCAGTGAGTTAACAGGGTGCAACTTGCTACATATAAGGAAACTGTGTACCTGAGTGGGTGGTTCAGCCAGGGGAGTTTGGTGCGAGAGGGAGTCGGAGCAATGCAACCTGATAAAATACAAACAAACCAACCAACCAACCACAGACGTCTTCCACTGCCAACTGCCTTCCCAGGAGGAATAAGCACTGCCACGGAACAGAGAACCAAGGGGGTTCGGAGTGCTGCTGAGGAGCGAATCCAAGACCAGGAAGAGAAGGCGACAAGAGACACAGTGCTGTTTTGTAAATATGTGTTTGTTGTCACCAGTAAATGATTGCGCTGCACCTAAACCCAGGACTCTGTATTCGATCGTTGCACCTACCACACATCCCAATTAGTGAGCTACGCAATTCAGCCAAAATGTAAAAAAATGAATAAAAAATATTTAAGATTTTGTCTGCTGTTTCTTTGTGAAGACTGAATTTCAAGAAAGTGTTCTTTTATTTACTGCTGATCTTATTTTTAGTTCCAAGAAATAACAGACACATTCTGCCACGTCAAAAAGATGACACATTTTGGTCCTAGTCTTTTAGGTTTACTAAAAAAAAAAAAAAAAAAAAAAAAAAAAAAAAAACAAACATCTCAGTACAGAACATTGCATTCAACCTGACAAGCATAAAGATATTGACAATTATAATGCATTATTCAACAGGACAGGCTGTTTTAACTGAGAAAAGATAAGACAGTGATTCCTATTTTTAATTATTTTATGTTCCATGCCAATTACGTTAGCATAGTGCATCTGTCAAGTGCAAATAATTATTTCTAAGAAAAAAAATAATTAAAAAAAGTTTTAATATTCATAACAAAGATATTCCACATAAATAACAATTTCTGTGTTGTGAACGCTCCCTTTGAGTATAAAGACAAAAACCATATGTTTTTACAGTGTATGTTTCAAGACACTTTTCTTTACTTTTACCCTGTCAAAAACTCTCAGCCTCCATCTCCAACGTTCTCATTTTTTAATGTGAATATGAAAGTATGCAATATGCTACGGAGCAAAAGATTTTGTGTTGTATTTTTTATGTGGAAAAGTGTGGCAGTCCCATTTGAAAAAGTTACAGTTGTATACTAACTTAGTAAAGACTATACAGTTGCACTTTTCCAGTTTTCCACTTTGAAATTATTAATATATTGTGTCAAAGTACATACATTCAGTAAGTAAATGTAATATAAATCATGGACAATCTGGTTTCCATAAATTTCATATAGTTTTATTGGCTGTCCTTAACACTGGCATTATATCAGTTACTGACATTAACACATTACGTTATCTTGTGTGCATTTGATATAACTATTTGGCAGGGGCTATGATGGTGTGCTATTGCTAAGCTCCTACACTGCAGCATATATCCTTGCTGGATTTCAGATGACCTTTCTCACTACAGTTGCCAGAGGACCTTCTGTTGCTGAACTTTGGAGCTCTCTGTGGATGTGTTTAAGGTCTTATACTAATTTACCTTCAATTATTTGTTGGTGAGGCCCAAGTTCCGATTTGGGATGAACTTACTATGAATGGATAAACCATACATCATTTTTCTTCAATTTGTGCATTTCTATTGACCACTTACCTGTATTGAAATATCAAACATACTCAAGACAATGGGGTCTATTATAAAGATGACAGATAGCAGGTGATGGATCTAAACACTGCAATCCATTAATCCTGTTATGTTATTCCTTTCCACACATGCATACACCTGGCTTTTGCTTATAGATCCTCTTGTTCATCCTGCCTAGAAAACTGGCCCACTGCTTTCATCTTGAACTGGTATACAAGAAGCATAATTACATTTATATATTTATTTATTTATTTATTTGTGTTATGTTACTTACACAGAACAATATGTAATCTTTTTCAAGGCCAATTAATTTCTAATTACCACCCCTACTTCAAAGAGTAGACCTGTGCTACTATCAAAGATATATGCTCTGCTGTACTCTATATGGTCTCAATTTACAATTTCCTAACTGTTTACCATCTCTTTATGTATGCCAAAAGGTAATGATTCCAATTGAATCCAAAAAGGCATTAAAGTCTAAACTTTGTGACATAAAAAAAAAAATGTCATTGCTTCTGTACGGCAATACCTGATGCCAGATTTAATGAGTTCAGATAACGTAATCAACTAGATAAAAGTACCTTTTATCAGCTCTTGCACATGCTACCAACAAGGTGGACTTGGCAATGCTTTCAACTAAACAATGTTGCCTATAGACCCTGGTTTTAATTAAATGACAGAATAAAGCTTCAAACCAGTCAACATCAATATATATATATATATATATATATATATATATATATATATATATATATATATATATATATATATCCAGTAATCTCGATTATTGTATATTCTATCCAAATAATTTCGGAAACATTTAAAATCTTCATTTCACGAACTTAAGATTTTGGTACAAGAGCAGGACACATTTTTTAATTTGAAATTGCAAACAACACCTAAAACAAATTGAACAGGGACCACGTTATTTTAACATTTCAGATTAAGACATAATTTTAGACACATTATGAAAAATTAGGTTTTAATAGTGCAGTGATGACAGATTTTGTAAAATCTGTACCTATAAGGTCATGCTTCGTCATAAGGCATGCATATTACAACCCATCATTATTTATTCATGATGGCATAGACTGGGTTTTAAATGTTTAGCAGTTTCTCCAATAAAGAGCTTGCATTTTATTCCATTTTATGTTCCAGACTCTTGCATATGTAATTAATGACTCCTCATTGCCTCGCTATAACATTAGTAGAAAGATGTCCATAAAACAGTTATTAAAACTCTAATGTCCTGCACTTTGAACTGTCAATGGGTTGCAAATTGATTACAAATCATGAAACCCCAATTCTTCTTTTTTTTTTCTTTAATTCAAGCAAGCCTCCTTACCACAGCAGTGGTAAGTTCAATGATACCAATAACACTGAGAAGATCATGCCCTTCTGGAGTGAATTTGCTTTTACTAAAGTCAATAGAGCTGCAAATAACTTTTAGATTGAGGCAGGGACTGGAGTTTGCATGACGAATGACCTTTTCAGTAGGGTTACTTTCAAGTGATCAACCAAACAAGTTCACTCAATTGTCCTGGGGACTAAAAAAAAGTTTAATTCTGTGGTTCATATAGAAGAGTATATAATAAAATGGTACAGATCTCCTCTTATCTACAGTATCGTCATGCCATATGCCTTTATTTTTTTTATTTAGTAATATATCTGCAGTATGTAATATAAAATTTCCCAATTGTACTTTGAATGTAATTATGGCGCCACTATACCCCTTAACAAAATTAGCAACAAAAACAACAACAACTCTGACATGGTTTTTGTCATGCAGATGTAGTATTAGCATTAAATAATTGGGCATAATTACCATTGCTTTGTAATTTGATGCAATTAAAAATGCAATTACCACTTTTGGAACAATACTGTTTTTGGAAACCACATTGTTGCCACGTACCTTGATGCAAAGCCTCACAAAGAACTCGAAGGGACAGTAAAACGCTGCCATAAACCAGAATAAAACTAAATTCAACAAGCACTTCTAATGAAAGAATACTGTAATAAACATATCACTCACTAGTTTAGCCAGTTTGAGGTGCTGAATGAAATGTTTAGATTTTTAAAGCACAACACTGTATGTGGCCCTAGAGTCTTAAGTCACTGAGTGGTTGTTTTATTTAGCAAATACAATAACAAACACGGGAAGTGATGTGTAAGACAGCTCTACTCAACACTTTTCAGATTTGAACGTCGCTGCTCATGATGACCTATTCATGGCCTCAAGTTATTTCAATTCTAGCAACCTTTTGTCTTCAGCAGCTACTTGCTCCCCTGGGTCACTTAATCATGTGAAGGAGATACTCAACTCGACAAGGTTCACAGCAAGCAAAGTCACATCCTAGAATCCATCTCACAACTAAACTAATAGCCTCTCTACAACACACAGTGAAACCTAAAAACTGAAGATGTAACCCTAGTAGGTACCACCGGGCAGATGGCATTTTACGGAAGGGAAAAAGGGGTGTATTTTTCCAAAACCAGTACACTCAATCTTCAGATCACAACATTTTCCTGAATTTTTTGTGGTGCCAAAATACACCACTTACGATTTATTTTTTGTTGTCAAATAAAGTGGGCTTAACATGCATTAGATTCATGGTACACATTGGATTCAGCTCAAGATACACAGTAACATATATTCATATATATTATATATATATTATAATATATATATATATCTCTTTCATAATAATATATATTATATATAATATAGATATATATATAATTGACAAAGTTAAAAGAAATGCTCTACGAGTCAAATGTTCCACAAGGTGATTTTTTTAATTACAGAATATCTTACTGTAATAGCCATGACATTGCATCGGTATTACTTACGTTTTATATGAATATAAAATATAAACTTGTAGGTTTTCTTTCAAACACAGCAGATCTGATCTAGACTAGGAATCGATAACTTGAAGTGGTGTTTGATGATTATACATATAGAAACGGGTAAACATAAATATCAGTATATATATATATATATATATATATCTATATATAGATATTATATATATAATATATATAGATATATATATATATATATATATATATTTTTTTTTTTCAGCTTTCTATGAAGATGAATCAGTTCAAGTAGTGTTTGTGGACACTTTAAAGGAAGATAAAAGGGGAACAGTACAGTATATTCCCCAAAGATATGTAAACGTTGATTCGTTAGTTTCAGTCCTTATGTACAATAAACAACAACAACAAAAAAAAAGAATTTCATTTACGGAGGTGGTTACTGACACAATGTACAAACAAGGCTGCATCATCTGTTGATCTACCTCTGCATCTGCAGCACGGAAGGTAGTTCATCACTGTAACAGTACATGTCATGTTGTTTGAAGTTAAATGTACCTATTTTTAAACACATTGTAGACTTTTCAGCCATAGAGTATGTGTTTTAAAAATATTTAAAAATCAGAATCTGCATGCTTAAAATATAATGTACTATAAATCAATGTAAATCAAGGTACGAAACAGAATATATTATAACATATATTATGTAACTGCATCATAATGCAGTACCAGTGTCACCCTAAAGAGACCACATTATGGCTTTGAAACCATGTATTACACTGTATCTGACGTTAGTATGCAATAATAAATTGGAATAAGTTCAAAGGTGGTGAGCAGAGATGTCCCTTATTATCCCCCATTAAGTCCATACACCCGTCCATACTGTATGTCTGTCTATACTTATTTCATAGACTGTGATTAAACATTGAATTATTCATTCTTATTCTATACTATTCTATACATACTGTTGATATATGCCATGGTGTGGCAGGGAAAGCTCTGCTGGTGCACCGGTGTGTGTGGGGGGTGGGGGGTGGGGGGGATATTGGGTGGCAGGGAGGAGGTTAAAATCCTTTTCTGCAAAAACATGTGGGAATGTGGCTGGAGGCAGGAATTAATTAAATGATTAATTAAGGCTCCTGCCACAGGCGTATAAATAGGGTGATCAGGGGTGTTAGCTGGGTTAGTTTTTGGAGTTAATGTTGGTGTCAGAAGTACATGGTGTGTGTTTTCGTGTTCTGTGTCGTCTTGTATTATGTGAGTTTTTGTATACCCTGTTATTTTGACCGGTGTGCCATTTTATTTGCTAATGTGTTTTCCTTGTGTCTGTTTAGTAGTTCGTTTATTTATTTGGTATTAAACATGTGCTTTAGCGCTTCAACGTGCCTTCTCTGTGTCTGAGTCTCCCTTCCAGGTAAACGAGCCATTGCCAGTGACGCTGTCCTGTCACACGTGGTCATCAACCTTCTCATCTCACCGTTAGCTTGCATGTTACTGACCTACTGTAATGTGTAAGAGATCTCGTACAGTTTGGGTGAGACAGCTGAGTGGTTCTTGCAGACTTCTATCACTGGTTTTTGACCTTGCAAATAATATGCATCCTTGCTTCAAGTTTGCTTTGATCCCCGTCTTGGCAATACGCACAATCATTTCCTATTCTTAAATACCCTGGGAGTGTCAGAATCACATTTCACCATCTGCCTTTGCACACATCGTAAAACATCAGTTATAGTTTATTGGTGGGCAATTACAACTTCATATACTTCACTTAGCAGCATCCAAATATGTGGAACATTCTGCTGCTGTATGTAGCCAGTTTAAAAGCTATCAGGCCAATATGTTTCAATTATTTTGTTGAAACCCTACAGGACAAATCACCTTTTTTTGTGCCCCTATGTTTCTAAATATTGTTTATGGAACTGCCCAGTCTCCACTTGCAGATAAGTTTGAAAACACAATTTGGATACCATTGTAATATCATTTAAAAAAAAAAAAAAAAACTTTAGCAGAATGACATCATTACCAGAAATGGCAACAAAATGGATTTGTAACAAACACAATAGTACACAGTAGTCCTGATACCGTGCCACGCAGGTAACTGTGCCGATATATGTGGTACAGTCCCCGGTACTGGTTGTTACCACGGTAATACCATTGGAATGTCAAAATATATTAAAGCAGTAAATGTTAAGTAATGTTTTATTCATTTCAGTGTGATTTACATAGGCTGTTGAATAAGGGGTGTAACAATAAGGGGCAGAGCTGTAATCAACAACTTACCTTTCTGATTTTGTGTTGGTCTTTAATAGTAAAAGAGAAATGATCTTAATAGAAATAAAGGTGGGGTGCCCCTGGCATCAAGCTCAAGAAGCCAACACAAAACAAGATATTAAAAACCTCTAGCTGCCTTTCAGTAGACATCAGAATCCTCTGCTGGTGTCCTCTATAAGTCTCTTAGTCACCTTAGATGTGTGATTAATTCTATGGGTTCTGTTTGCCACAAATATGTGGCACAGTTAGATGTTGCTTTCAAACTTACATATGTTTTTTTTTTTTTTTTTTTTTATTTTGTATTATTTTCACAGAGGTGTACCAACTGAATAGTGTCATAGAACAGGAGACTATCTTTTTAAAAATCTACCCTCATACTGAAATAAGATGGGGATTTATCAAATTTAGGATTATCTGAATTTGAATAAAAATTCCAGGGATTAGGTTATTACAAGATGAATTTATTTTAAAATAAATAGCAGCCTTAATGAATAGCAGCCTAGGTAAAATGACATTCAGGTTTGTGTGAAGTTGAACAAATGTATGGCGATTAAGAAAATAGTTTATTTTCAGGTAATTCCAAAATAAATTATATCCATCTGAGAGAATGTAACTTTTTTTTCACCTATGCATACACCGAATGCTATTATGTTTTTATTGCAATACTGATATATCATTAACTCCTGAGAGAATACTTAAACAAGACCAACATAATAAAAACAAGCAAACGTCTACTTGTGGTCAGTTATCTTTAATGGAATGTGAAAAAATTGAAAGTTTTTAAGTTTGGTCAGAAGTAATTTATTTTCAAATGTTTGTTCTTTTTAAAATAAAAAGTTACTCAACTGTGTATCCTCAAAAATAAAAACACACTTAAATTCATATAGTTTTAACGAAATATATTGCCTTTATATTTACCCGTATGTGTTTTAAGAGCAGGTTACCAATTTGGGCAGAAACGTTTGCACTGTTAGGTATGTTCAATTTTTTATCTCCAAGTCTATCCCATATAAACAGCAGGGTGGGGGGAGCAGTTCCTGTTAGAGAAAAATATTTAATCTGTCAAGGGTTAGATTTTAGGAAAGCAACCTTGGCCACATATTGAAAATGCTTTTAAAAAATATCAGCTTTTCAAGCTAAGTTTCTTTTCACTGAAGATCTTACTGTAAAGGCTGGCTTACGCACAGTCAATTTACCTGTCAGCAACTTGTATCATGATTCATTTACTCTCTCTCTGTTTCTGTTAAAGAGTAATGAATGAACACCCCGAAGCTGACACACATTGGGTTAAGCCATGATGATAAACTGTACCACACAGTTATCAACTTGCAATAGTGTTACCTGAACATCTGTGCCTGATGTCCTGTTGAAAAAAAAGTGTATTATGCCTCTTTACCACCGTACAACCAGGCCACGCCGGGGCTGTACCGAGGTGTGATTAAGGGGAGCCTGGGTTGTTTTTCCACTGCAGAGCCGAGCCGTGCTATTGATGTCATACGCAACCAAAGACAGTTGTTATTAATTATTGTTATTAATTAACTCAGTTTGTGAAAAGATGCAAACAAATGGTGTTCAAAGATTAACAGACCAACGGTACAGCTGTATCTTGTATGTCTATGTTTTTTTTATATATATATATTAATATAATAAAGATGAAAGATGAGAAATTTGGTAGAATTTTGTGTACTTGAGTATGTGAGTCAAGTGTACCGCATTCGCGGTTTAACTCCATTTGCTTGAAATCATCAGAAATTCGGGCAAAAACGTTCTCATTTCTGACACACGACTCCAGACCTCCAGAGAAACTAGAACCTGCACTTTCTCTGCGTCCCAAGGCTGTACTTTTCTCTAATCGCACTCGCTGCCCGACGTGTTTGTTGTTTTTCTTTCTGGAGTGTACTGACTGATGCAACGTAATGACAAAAATCCTTGACCTCACTCCTTGCCTTCGGCTCGGGATGCATATCCAGTCGTGGTCATCTACCACATGGTAGAGTCCTCGTCGACAGGCTATATCACTTAATTACACACTGTTCTATTATTAAAGTACTATTCATATGGTAAAATGTGTAAGTCTAGTTCAATATATGAACATTAAGTTATATATATATATATATATATATATATATATATATATATATATATATATATATATATATATATATATATATATATATATTATTGCTTAAAACTGTGCAAGGTAAAATACTCTGGCCCACCTACTCCTAACTTCTTTCCAATCTGGCCCCCTTAAATAAAAAAAAAAATAGTTGAAGAGCCCTGCTCTAACTAAGGCAACTCTATCTGTACAGAGTATACTAGAAACACATGCAAGCAGTTTTCCAGCAAGTACACCAGTCTGCATTTTTGCAGATGAAACTACAGATGGGAGAGATAAAAGTGTCCTGAACAACCAAATATTGACTCAAGGGGGTGAATGCTTACGCAATCAATTCTTCTTTGTTTTTGTATTTGTAATTAATTTAGAACAATTTGTAGATTTTATTTTTCACTTTGACATTATGGACTTTTTTGTGTTGATCAGTGGCAAAAACTCCTAATTAAATCCATTTTGTAACACAATAAAATGTGGAAAAGTCCAAAGGGGGTGAATGCTTTTGTACAGCCACTGTATATAATGAAGTGTAACATATATGGTATACATGTATAATAACTAACAACTACAAACACCAATGGCCCTGGAGTACATACTAAAATACATATGGAAGTAGGTGTCATCATCAGATAAATATAAATTCCAACCAAATAAATAAATTCCAACCAATATACATAGATGGTGTATGGTATTTTTTTCTTTTTAACCAAAAAATGCACATTAAACGAGTTGTATACAGTAAGCTGTGGCAAAATATCCACCAGAATGAGGGTAAATGACTAATGGGGTTTTTAATTATTATTATTATTATTATTATTATTATTATTATTTTATTATTATTATTATTATTATTATTAAAATCCGTTCCATCCGATTTTTACCCCCACGCCAGATAATCATAAATCAGCATTTGACATGTACTGTTCTAAATAAATGTACATTCTGCATGACAAAATGCACAGTTTTAAATTAAGTTTAGAAATTATATACAACATAGACATTCCCATTCTTTTTTATTTACATTTGGCTGCTGCTCGCTGGTGCGAGAGCTATCTTTCTGTACTCTTGTAGATTCCATAACAGCGAATTATGCTTCCATTCATTTTTGTTGATCTCGTTAACATGCATTTTGATTAACGATTTCCTCTTATCAAGTCGTTAAGACAGGAAGTGATGTACGTGACCTGCGACAATTAAGCTTTTTTTTAACAAGAAATACGTTTATTAACAACCCCATCGACTCAATTTGAAAGCATTAATGAATTGATTTAATTAACACATTTATAATGAAAATCACTGGCTACTAAAGCTCTTGTTACTATACCACGAGTTCGATACAATAACACTGTTTTTTGAAAATCCTGCCAATTGTGGGATAAGAAGCAATTATAATATATATATATAATGCACATTCAGGGAGTCTGAAGTATTTAAGTTCAAACAAAGCTTATTTAGTTTTTGCTAATACAGTTAGCCAATCATTAAGCTAAATTAATATCAATACCTTTCTAAATAGACATGAGTAGAAGAAAGCATGAACAATCTTTAGTATTACTGAAAACAATTTATTGGTAGAGAGCAATATTTAGACTGTTTTAGCATCCTGTAGCAATAGTCAGAATAGATACTGCATTTGTTGAGAATTGTTGTTCTATTGAGACAGAACAAAGAACACTTTTTAGACATCAGCTTGTTCAAGTGAAGGTACAAAGTGCAGCAGGGAACAAAAAAGCCTTCCTGGACTTAAAACCAGACAGTAACAAAAAAAAAAAATACATTAACCTCAGTTTTACAACTTTATTTAGATTTCATGAGGCCTTAATCGACCCTTTATAGATCTTTGTTCACTACATTTCGCAGTCACTTTTAGCTTGAGAGGCTAGGATAAGCTAATGTAAAGCTGTTCAAGAGGGTGAATGAAATGTGTGTCAGAAAGGATGGCCTGGTGTGTGGAAATAATAAAAAAAAAAGATGCCATCATTGAATCAGCAGCCGGACTTGTTGACAGTCCTTAAGCTTGATGTTTATTTCCCCAGTTAGCTGTAAGTCATTTGAACAGTGCCAGAATGGGGGGGGGGGGGGGGGGGTTGTTGTTTTAACCCCCTGGATTCCAGAACAAAGTTATATATTTTATTAAAAAAGTCTCCACCAGTATGAGGTGCCAGTAATGCACATAACAGAACCTGAAAAGTTCAGGTGTTATAACATGACTTGTTTTTACAACTGCATTTCTGTGTGGTTTCTATTTTACATCCTTAATGCCCGTCTGTGTGTTTCACAGTCTGAGGCTGAAGGACTGAAGAAAGAAAATGAAAATGTGACACCAAAGCAGTCTGGTCCAAATATATACCTGACTGTTTTTGGAAAATTACTAGGAAAGTTCCACATTTATTTGGAGATGTACCAACTGAAGAAAAAACACTCTGAAAGCATTATCCCTTTTTACATCCTAAGTGTTTTTTTCTACATCAATCATGAAATAATGGCCAAGTCCAGGGCCTTTCCTGGGGATTAGTGACCAGCTCCCAAAGGTGGCATCAACTCTCCCTGCTGTTCATACAGCTATTTCTATCATTCAAACCGTGGCATAAGAAACACAACAGGTAGTCATTGTCATTTTACTAGACAGCAGTTTTAACAAAAAATTCCAGTATAATAACAGTGTTTTACCACAAATGGCAACACAATGGGTTTGACGTGACTATTGCACATTGCTCAGGATACAGTCCTGTATTGGATTGCTATTGGTTCCTACCACTGTTGGCAAGTCAAGATATGCAATAGTAAAATTATACTGTGCTATAATTTTATGATATTAGCTGCAATTGTGCTATCATACAGCAGTCCCTTATAATTGTATTGATATTGTTGTGTCACTGCATTGCTGATGAAGACTATTTACTTGGGGATCTCACCCATAGGTCTTCTGTTGTAGCTTAGGGGCCTTATGTTTCTCAAACAACAGAAAAAATGACGGCCCTTAAAAGTCACTTTCAAGAAAAAATAACAGACTGGATAGCTAATGTAAAACTACTAATAACAACCAAACTTCTTCTGCAAAGTGTCTGCACTTGGCCAAAAGGAAGTACAATCTATGAAATACATTATTTTCAAGGCTTTACCATAAAAAAAACATAACAGAATAAGGCACAGTAGCTGTCTGTCCACAATGGTATACTGCTGTGCTCCTTTAAAGCACCTCAAGCTTTCTGCACACTTTTTTTATGTCTACAACAGTACACTGTTGCGTACAGACAATGCCATGGCAAGACCAGAATCTTTGAACCTTATAATAACAAAAGGGGTGAAAAGATTAAGAAGCAATTGGTTCATTGGTGATATTTATTCTTCTTAAAAAACAAAGCAATCCTTATTTTGAAAGCCGGTGGTAATGAAAGAGGTGGCAACAAATGAGCCCCCCACCCCCCCTGTAGCCACTCCATCTCTCCTCTGTGTCAGTCAAAATGACCAGGTCATAGGGCACACACTGTTATGGTGCTAACAGGCATTGGTTTCTCTGAGGTTAATGTGTGGTAGAGACACAGCATCAGGGGCTGGAGGCTTTAGTGGTCCCTGCCCGCCACAGTGGCACATTGTCTCATTACAGCTCTTATCCCCAGAATTAAATGCAATTACAGCATACAGCTGTCGGACCATCGGATGTACAGGACCGTGTGCTGGCAACTGATGTATGGTTTTACATAAACATTAGAGGGATCATGGCAATCTAACTACTTTGCTGCAATATTTGAAAACTCTGCCTTTTACTGCTTCCTTTTCTCACTAAGGTCTGCCTGGAATGGATATCCAGGCCTGAGCCAAGGGAGGCTATTTCTAAGTCAGACAAGAAGAAAGCTTTTGTCACTGTAGTGGAATTCCAGCTCTGTAAATGGTATATGTGTTACTGTGTAACTCAAAACACTGAAAGGTATAGGAGTGCAAGGGTGTCATTTCTGGGATGTCATTCCCACGGGGAGTGAATATTGTTGAGTTTTCTTGTTCTACAATGTTGTATATTTTTTTAGTTTTTAAAAAGACACAACAAAAAAACATTGACTTCTATTATTTTAGGCAACTGACTGAGTTGATATAGAGCCACTGTTGTAGTACTGTACTGTTTACCCAGCATTTGTAAAAGTGAAAAGTTAAAAAAAAGCTTTAGCTTTTGTTTATGAAACTGTTCTAGACTGTTGTTGCCTGTTTTAAAACAGTCTTGAACAGTTTCAAAAACATACCAAACTATATTTCTTTAAATCAGTCAAGAGATTTTGAACAAACATGACACCATATTACTATCATGGTAAAAAGTCCTGTAAACTACTAAAAAAATAGTGGTAAAAATGTCTTGCATTAACAAAAAACATGTTTCTGCTGAAAAAAAAGCATTCTGCTTCAATGACTCTTTGCACATTATAATGTGTTGGTTTTGGCAAATCAACATATAATATTAAACATGAAAATCATATTCAGCAACAACTCTGTTAGAGTAACTTGAAATTGGCCTGTCAAAAAGGTCAAGATGTTTAATTAGGCCCTGTTTTGGATACATCTTACTGCAGCTTCCAAACTGATCACAGATAAATAATGATACACTGTTGAAGGGTAATATAATAATTCCATTTACCATATATTTCTGGTAAATACATTTTTTAAATTTCTTTTCAGCTTCTGCTAAAGCAACATTTCTCGTAGCTCTGCTTTTGGTTTCAGTCTTTGTTTGTGACTGAACCCAGCCTAAGCCGTTCCCTATATTTGTACAGCGGGGGAGAAGGAGATCCAGACCACAACCTTTTAAAACAGTAATGTCTTAGTGCAGTCTGCTAATATCCACCTGCAACCGTTACTGAAGCAGTTCTCAAGTTTGCAAGACTCATCCTGCGTTAAAAGAAAACAAAACACTGTCAAGCACAGACAGCAATTCTGGGTGTTTCTAATGGCCATCCTGGATGTGCAAGTCCTTGCTTCATCTAGTGCCAACTGCTCACGGAACATCCAGACCTCCAAGAGTACATACACATCAACAATTGAAACCTTACATCACAATTTTACCTCACACCATTTGAATAACCCTAACCTTAAAGTCTCTCAGATGGAAATATTATTTCTGATTTAAAATAGACTTGTAATGGGAACTGATTTTATTTTTAATAAAAGGACGGTAAAATGTAACTGTAGAAATGTGTATCTGAGTGTTGTCTATCCGAGTGTGGACTGTTTAGTAACTTTTTCCCCCCTATTATATTATTGCCACACCACAATCATTCTAAACAGTGGTTTACACATAACCTACCTCAAAAAAACATGCTAATAGTTAAATACTAGAATGTCCAGCTTCTTATTTTGCTAATAAATACAGGATACCAGAAATATATAAAAAAAAATTCTATAAATGAGACTGAATGTGATACCCTGGTTTACCTTGTGAAAATCCACCATCTTTATTTCATTATTTGGTTTTGACACAGACCCAAATACGTACAGCAAAACAAATGGAAATTTTTTTTAAAAAAAAAACTACTTTGACAATAAGTATGTTATCCCGCTGCAGTTCTTGTCTCTGCTCATAAATTGAAACACTGAAATATTACTGTAGCTTTTACTATGCAGCATTACTGTACAATCACAATAATGATTCACAATTCACAATTCAATGTGAGTAAAAATGAGCCAGACTGCAGCAGGGATAAAGAAACATTTGGGCCGATGGTTCAAGCTTGGATGGAAGAGTCTGCAACAAGTTGCTTCCGGGGCATTGATATGCTCATTATGTAATTGCATCTGTCACCCAGGTCAACCCTGCTTTATCAAAAGCAGTGTGAAATTGCGTAGCCAACCCGCATGACATCGGGTCCTGACCTGAGTAGGTTCTGATCCAGGTAGAGCATGCCAGTGTCACAGAGGCTATAGATACTGTACAGAAGCATGTGCACGAAGCCAAAGCCTGACTGATATTTCATTTGCGAGTTCATCCTGATTTACAAGTAGATATTGAAACATTCTGACAAGGCAACAAGCAGAAGCAGTCACAAGCAAGCATATGTGTTACCAGTATATCACAAATACAGTACAATTGTAACATATTACAGGCAAATTTATAGATAAAATACTTGTACCATTTAAGCATCCCAAACCCAAATTATACATAAAAAACTGGTTCGGGCTCCAATACCTACAGTAAAGTTTGCTTTACAGTAGATAACTCTGAGACTGAGAAAAAAAAAACCTTCAGCTCAGATACTACTAGCTGTTGCTAAAAAGGACTGTAAGACAGTATTTAGGAAGACACTGAGACTTTCCATTGAGAATACATTTTGAGTGATTTCTTGTCATGGAGTTTTATTAATGAGTTAACACATGTAAAGGGGAGATACATTCTTCTGACTGTCAAAGCGAAATCTTCAAAACATAGACTGTGCCGCCAGAGTATGTTAAGTATGTCTGAAAGAAGGATACCTCCCTATCTGCTTCAAAAGAAACCAATGGACTCAAACAACAATTAATATTATGGACAGTTTCAGGTTTATTATGACATTCAAGCCTTCCTTAATGGATTCATTTGGAACAGTGTTGACAGCTGTACCCTGGCAGCACATAATCAGCTTTCTCATACACAGCAAGCAAACGTTATGCTTTTCAGACACAGTTATAGCCAAAATAAATCAAGACTTCATCTACACATGCTCAGGGACTTTTCGTTGAAGCATGTTATGGATTCAGATGCTTAGCTTCTCCCAGCCCCACTTGCATCTGCTGTTTTTAACTTGAATCTTAATAATCAATTGCCCTCCTGTGGACCACTTTACACATTTAGGGAGCATGTGCTGCAGCACAGCACAGGTATTGTACTATCAAAGGTAGTGCACCTGCACTACTGAAACAAAATGTTAAACCCTTTAGATATCCATAACAGTGTACTGTAGAATATCTTTGGAAACAAATAACTTGTAAAATGTATTTAAAACACAGCAAGGCAGTTGGGAAGAATTTTAAAATCAGGAGTTGATACATGGGTCGAGAATATGAGTCATAACAACTGTTTGAGAAATATGAGAAAACATGCAATAAACAAGGTTTGATGGCTCTGAATAATAATAAAGATTCAGTTACAATTCAGATTGCCAAGCCAATCTCTTTGTATTTTATGCCATACTGTGTACCAGACAGAAATTTGAGGACCAAGCTATATAAGAAGCACCAACTGTGTATGTTTTGTTGCATTGTAGACATTTGTGATTAGTCATGATTGCAAGATAATGATTTTTTAATAATGCATTGCGTACTCTAAGGTTCTAACTCTCAATCACTGTAATTGATAGGAGCCATATGCAAGGAATGGTCCTGCAAGTTATAATTGAAACGTCATTACAAAACCGAGCGTCAAACAAATGTTGGTTATATTTTTGCAAATGTTAACATAATTTTAAGTAAGTTCAATTGTTCAAGTTAAGTAAGTTAAATAAGTTCACAAGTACCCTAGTGGCGGCCACCAACCACTGCAACTGCTTGCAACCTCTGTGATTTGTAATAAAACGTGGATGCCTGAGAGGCGTTCAACTGCAAACCCTCTATGTCTCTTTTGTCTCTGTTACAGTGACTTACATATCATGGATCATAGAAGGCTGTGTGGTCCAGCGGTTAAAGAAACGGGCTTGTAACCAGGAGGTCCCCGGGTTCGAATCCCAGCTCAGCCACTGACTCACTGTGCGACCCTGAGCAAGTCACTTAACCTCCTTGTGCTCTGTCTTTCGGGTGAGGTGTTCTTGTAAGTGACTTTACAGCTGACTCGCACGCCCTTGTCTCGTATCTTGTAAAGCGCTTTGTGATGGTGGCCTACTATGAAAGGTGCTATATAAAAATAAAGATTATTATAATTCAACTTCATACATTTCACCCTGGTGCATTAGCCAAAGTTAATGTCTTCTAAGGTTCGCAGATTATCCAGATCACGTTCCCTCTTGCAATCAGAGCACCAACATTGTTTGCTATGAGGGAGCATGAACTGACTACTGTTTAGAAGAAAAAGTGAACGCTTCCAAAAGAAAGCTGTAAAAAAAGTAATCCCCCAGTTGATTTACCTATGATGTGAATTAAAATACTAAACCAAATTGGGAATCTGTTGAAAAAAAAATTGCTGCTATAACAACATGGGATACAGCAAAGCTAAAGAAATGTGTTCCTTGTAAATACTGCAGGGGGTTCTGTAACACTTTAAAGGGGATGTGGGATATCATGGTCCAGATGGTATTGGCAGGGAGAGAGACTCAACACATCACGGACCAACACCTCTATCACCAACATTAATTCTACTAACCCTAAACTAACACCCGTGAACACCTATTGTATACACCTGTGGCTGGAGCCTAATTAATCATTTATTAATTTATTCAATTTTTGGCTCCAGACACATTCCCATGTATTTTGACAGGGAGCAATTTAACCCCCTCCCTGCCAACCCAACATTCCTCACACAAACACACATTGGCAGGGCTTCCACCCTGCCACACTGGCACAGGAGAATACATTATTTAGGGTTTAAAACTAGCATTTTGTAGGCTTTAAGAAATATTTAACACTAACTCATTGAATAGGATTTTCATGCTAATCATTGGCACTAAACAAATTAAATGAGAATAGCAACTCCTAAAACCATATGTGCAACAAGAAAATTATTTTAGTACTGTCTGAGAAATAGTGATGTTCCTAAGGTGGTGTAAAAAGCATGGAAAGTTTTGAGGGGAACCATTTCAACCACATAATTACAGCTACAGCCAAAGGGTTTGCATCACCTTCAATTTTAGGATTGAGACACAAAAATAAGCTATATGAACAATACTGTGATCTTTTATTTAACATCATGTTATCAAAGAATCTACTAAAGGATACTGCAAAAGTTAACCTGAAGCCATAATAGTAGTACAGTATTTCACGTTAGATTTCAAAATGTCACATTTTTTATTTGTCAGTTTTTCATCAAGTATATAATTCAATATTTTAATGTAACATTATTCAGCAGGTTTCATTTGAAGCAAAATTAGTTATCTTTTGGCCATAGCTGTACATTGTTTATTTAATATAAAGAGATGGGTAAAAATGCTACAGCATGTCACGCAGATATATCTCATTAAATAGGAATTCCACAAAAGCACTCCTGGTTATGCTCAAATGCAGGTCCCACAAAGTCTTTCATTATCGTAATTTCCAATTTAGAAGCCAAACTAAATAACAGAGATTAATTTGCCAATTACAGCTTCCTGTGCTTTTCGTTTTATTCGTTAAACACCATTCAAAGGTTTCCCTGGTCAAACTCTTAGCTTTAAACCAGCAATTTGAAGGCACCTGATTCATTTCTCTCCGTGGCATTCCTGTCATGGAATGGCAGTGATGTGTTCCATGTACAGAACAAGCAGTTTCACAGAAGCACAATAATTAGCCTATCGGTGATAGGATCATTTCCTCACTTCCTATCCACTTAATTTCAAAAACCTTAAAAAGGTTAAAGTGCTACAGTACAGTATATGCCCAAAAGCTTTTTGCATAGCATTGCAGAGGTTTTTAGAATATAATATACATGCAAGTGTCTACTGCACTCAAGAAGGTAAAGACATGTTTTATACAAGACTTGATTCACTTCCTTTTTCCGTGCTCCCAAAGTGAGCATCAAATATTGTGCAATCTATTCATTTGTAAGGAATTTGGGTTTTTCATTAAAACAACACACCCCCACCCTCCCCACCCCCGAGATTAGTTGAGATCCTACCAAAGTTTTTGTACACTGTGCTGTATATCCTCAGTGTGCTGCCATTGCTGGTAGTGTCATGTGAGCAGTTCAGTTTATTGATATATAAATAAATCCTGTTTGCCTGTGGGGCATATCAACTTCAACCTCCATCTCAATCTCCTGTCTGTCATTCAGCAGCGAATGAACTCACCCACGCGGCAGACAGCTACCCAGTCACAAGCATTAATACCCTGTATCTTTCTAAACAAGAGATTTAGGGGAGCTCCCTGATAAAAGCTGAATCTCAAAACAATAATTGTGTGAATATAGTAATTGTTACAGCTGTGTATAATGGTATTTAAAACATGATTCATTCATCCAAGTTTTTTTCACGTCCGCCCTTATTCTGGTCCCACTGCAGTCGGATATGCAACGGATTACTGTATATGTCAAAACACCTCAACAAGAAATGCTGAAAAGAGGAGATGCCACAGGTACATGCATGTTAAGGTTACCTTACATTTTAGTTGTAGTTTCACTCATATTTGAAACATTTTACATAAACAATAGTCCAGTTCCCTTCCTATAGGGCTTGGTGGTGGATATAAAAGTTGAATGACATACAGTGGATGGCTGGGACACCATGTGTGTCGGTGAACAAGCTTTTTGGAAAAAATCAGTTTGCGCTTATCTATGTTAAGCATCAGACAGGACATTTTGCTTTTGCTCTCAAAGTAACTTAAAAAATAATGGGAAGTAATGGACACCCTGGGAGACATAGAATATAAAAAAAACACCTAAAGTGTAATTAGGTGTACATGATCACTCTGTAGCTGGCCAAGTCAACAGCAACAATGATAGTTTTTTTAAACTCTACCATTGGGAGAACATGAATTATTTTTTCTGTGCTGAAGAATATATATTTGTTGTCAATCAAGGCTTTTCAGCATGAAATGTGTATTAGTTTAAGTAATGTTTTTTTTTTTCTTTTTTTGTGAAACAGTGGTTTCTTGCTAGAGGTATGTTCTGCAACTGCCCTCTCATTTGGAGCCTGACCTACTGCTAATATTATAATGAAAACAAAAGACAAGCAAAAGTTTTTTTTAAACCCCAGGGAAATCAAAGGAAGCTTCAGGCAAATACTAAAACACTTAATTTTGAAGGGATTCCTCATATCATCTACATTTTCTGCATAGTTTACTTATTACATGTTGAAGAGCATATTTTTTGTGTCTGATTCTCCACTGTTGTTTCTGCTTAAATCACTAAGTTATGGTTATTAAGTATTTCACCAAAAACTGCTTTAAAAACAATACTGCTAAATGTATGTTTACAGATCAAGTAATTGGAAGACAGCAAACTAGTTTCATAAAACTTGAGATTTGTTTAAGCTACCTTATAAATAGCTAACACAATAAAGGTACTTTGCTACTTTTGTTTCTGCATTCTAAAAGCATTTTAAAGAGTTTCAGCAATCCGCTACAAATGTCAATCAAACAGCAGAAAAAAGGGACAGTCCCCAAGAGAACGCACTTAATTATAACTAGTAAGCATTCTCTTTGATTTATATTGGACTTGAATGTGATAATTGCGGCAAAAGAAACATTTTGCTAATTTGAAGAACATATTGAAACATTCTTCATAACTGATGGAGTTCTAATTTGCAGGACTCAGGAATGGCTATTACCTAGTTGAGTGAGTTTACTTTAGTGGAAGTTTAAACTCTACTAATTATTTAAGGACATCCAATCATTTTAAAGTACAGGATGCACGGACATTACCCCAGGGAATATTTCCTGTCAAAAAAGTTTTGAAGCCCAGCAGCTATAGGCTTGAGCTGCATTATAAGAAATAAAATAATAAAAAAGAAAAAACAACTGTTGAGCAACATGTATCAATACTGTGTGACAAACACTTTACAAACTTTCAATCACTATTGGCAAAAGCAGTTAACATTTAATACTAATGTATGAGAATTACTTTTATGTAATGTAATTAAGGAAATGTAATCCACAGTGAAGGCCCCCTTCAATCACGTAACAGTGTAATAGTTTTTAATAATATATTATAGTATCCCTGCTGTGTGTTGAGTTTAAGTGTGTGTGTGTTTTTTTTTTTAAGGAATGATGCATATTTAGCAGACCGGAGGACCTTTGATGGCAAAATCGCTCAAATAAAATAAAAATGCACACATACAACATCACTTTGCCAAAAGTTTTGCATCACCTAGAACTTAGGATTGAGACATCATTTAAAAAAAAACAAAAAACTATATGAACATAATTTAAATATTTTATTTTGTATCAAGTAAACAACAAAAACTACAAAATGATTACATTAAAGATATAGTTTAAAAAAATAAAAGGGTTAAAAAACATTTGTGTCTTCATGCTATATTGAGGTACTGTATGTATAAAAAATAAAATAAAAATTAATCTTTTTTGTAAGACGTTTTGTTGGTGAGAAAATGGATACACACTGACCAGTCTCTGACTACAACTGTATTGAATTATGCAAATATCTGTTCCAGGTGTAACAGGCAGAGGCTGGTTGCTAGCCAAAATAGAAAAATATTGAACTTCTTGGATGAGTGGTTTTCTGAAGCTAATTCCACATTACCTTATCTTGTCTAAAGGGTCAGAAGCATACCTAATTGACAGCAGTGCATCACACAGCACTGCCAGTTACACTCTTCCCCTAGCACCTAATCTGAGGGAATCCAAGCCATGGCTCCAACTGGGCTTGTATCACAATTCTACTCTGGGCTGTTCAGCTGTTACCTGTGCATTTACCTGAAAGCTACTCTTGAGCGGGAAACAAAGGTGAGTTCCAAAAACATGTCAAAGAAACATCCTAAAATGACCAATTGATAAGTAACAGTTATGGAGAAAAAAATACATTCTTTAGAGCTTTCTAGTTAATCTATTGATCTCTGTCTGTCATCGGCCAACTAAATACGCCTATGTTTCAATAGTTAGAACTAATTTGACAATGAAGATTAGAAGTTAACAGAATTGCAGTCCTGTGTATTTGCCGGCTTGCTGATACTTCATGAGTTGGGCCTTGGGTATCTCAGTTGTGTATTTCTGTCTTTAGTAAATTCCAGTGTCATGAATTCTGTTATCCCAGTCATATTCCAAAACAATGGGATATGGGGGTTTAGTAAACACCGATTACAGAGTAGAAAACCTTTGAAATCAACTTGGATAAGTCCAGGGCACTCATTCATCCACCATCCATCTACAAAAAGGAGTCATGGGAGGTAAATCACTACAGTATGTCGGACTTTTTGGTACTTCTGCATAGGGAGTTTCACACACATTTCATCTCCTTCTTCAAGTCTCACACATTCCAAAAGAAATCTCCAACTGTGGCCTGGCCAAAGACAACAATCACTGACTGTGACTGACAATCCCATGTGCAGCCGCATACAGATAAGCTGACAGAAAGGCGACGTTCAGAGGCTTAACTTCCAGAATGATTTTTGTACAGCACTCCTAGCATTTGTAATGAAGAAAGAGACAATACAAATATTTAGTCTTTTCTGAAGATATGCATCACTCATTGTTATTACAGATTTTAACATTTTTCAGAGGCTATTCTCAGTCATTCCTGCAGCATATTCTGTGTTGCCTGCTCTTAAATCAATATCTAAAACTACTGACAATAAGTAACATGGTACAGAAAGTCTATACCCCCTTTCAAATTTTTCACCTTTTTTTGCCTTATAGCCTGGAATTAAAATGCATTCAAATAGTTTTTTTTTTTTTTTTTTCATTTATCTACACATCCTACCCCACAACTTCCAAGTAAAAAAAAAAATCTAGAAATTTGTTGAAAATTAATTAAAAAAAAAAAAAAACTGAATAAAAACTCAGGTGTAACCAATTGCCTTCAAAATCACACACAGTTAAGTGGCCTCCACGGTGTTAAATTGTAGTGATTCACATGATTTCAGGATAAATTCAGCAGTTCCTATAGGTTCCCTCTGTTGGGTAGTGCATTTCAAAGCAAAAACTCAACCATGAGTACCAAGAGCTTTCAGAAGAACTCCGGGACAAAGTTATTGAAAGGCACATATCAGGGGATGGGTATAATAAAATATCAAAGGCCTTGAATATCCCTTGGAGTACAGCCAAGACGATTATTAAGAAGTGGAAGGTGTATGGCACCACCAAGACCCTGCGTAGATCAGGCCGTCCCTCTAAACTGGATGACTGAACAAGAAGGAGACTGATCAGAGTGGCTACCAAGAGGCCAATGGCAACTTTGCAAGAGCTACAGACTTTTATGGCCAAGACTGGTCAAAGTGTGCATGTGACAACAGTATCCTAAGCACTACACAAATCTGGCCTGTATTTTACTCAAGAAAGACCACCTTGAATCCCGTTTGAAGTATGCAAAAGAACACTCAGGAGATTCTGTAGCCACGTGGCAAAAGTTTTTGTGGTTTGACAAAACTAAAATGGAACTTTTTGGCCTAAATTCAAAGCGTTAGGAGTGGAGACTTATCCAATTATGCTCTCTTAGTTTTGTATTTTTAATATATAATCTTTTTCTCAATAAACACTTTTTTCCCCTTAACAGTGTGGAGTATGGTGGATAGATAAGTGGAAAAAAAAATCCTCATTTAAATGCATGAAACTCTGAAGCACTGAGATAACAAAATGTGAAAAAAGTTCAAGGGGGTGTAGACTTTCTATACGCACTATATATTTAAATCTGAGCACCACGGTAAGGTAGTTTTTGCCAGAAATTGCTAAAATGATATTCTCTGTGTTTCAGGGTGGTATCAAAGGAATGGTTTTCATTTGCCTCCCGATACATTTAAATATTATAGCTTGTAATGTGTCAGAATTTGGTCCAACTATAGAACACCAATCACAGTCCTTGTAAGGCCACCATTCCCTCTGTTCAGTCTAATGAATGCAACATTATAATGGTGTAAAGAACCCACGCAGTTCTCTTTCCTCAGTCACAGAGCAAATTAATTATTATACTAGAAAATCCTTCCCAAGCGCCAAGTATATTTCTTCTGGCCTGTGCTAGTACTACCAACATGGTTCTGTTTTACCCTGCCCTTCCTCCAAGCAGCGCCTGTGCAAGTTCCACATTTCAATTAGAGAAACATGCTGCAGAATAGCATATTTTAATACACCACTAAATTATATCTCTTCACTACTCTGTACCCTGTTTGTATTTTCTGAAAGTTATTTTTTTTCCTTTTGAATACACATGGCTTGATTCATTTATTTTAGTTTCATACTGAACTGAACTCCCATTGAATCTCTGGAAAACAAATTATAAATGTAATTATAACAGCTGCTCCTTGAGTGGTAAGACATGCACATTTCACACTCTTTAACTCACCAAATACATAAAGACCTTCATAAAAAAACAGGAAATGTTCACACTTAGTACTCTTATTGTTGCACAAAGTACTGGTTGTCATTGGCAAGAATGCCACCTGTACATTCCTGAATAGTTGACCTTCACCAACTCAATGCAAATGGGCCAGACTTCCTATAATTACCAAATGAGTGGTCTATTGTTAACCTGACTGACACTTGCAGAATGAGGCATTGAACGATATTTGACCCCTTAGCTCCCTGCCTGTGACCTTAATGACCTGTAGATGACCATAATGGTCTAATTTAACACGAGCATATCAAATGTCTTTGTCTTAACAAAGCACATTGAACATCACTGCTAACCAGTCCAAATCAATTCACTGTAACTCAGCCAATAAGTAATACAGCCTGGGGGGAAATAGTTCTCTTGCTCCATGTGATAGAAAGCCTTATAGAAACCTGTTTATTGTATAATTTAAAAAAATGAGCAGCCTCACTGTACTTAAGAATCTCAAAAGCTCACCGGTTAAGGTGTCCATAATACAGGGGAACTTTATCACTGGAGGTTAAATGAAATGTAAGGTTGCAGATACCAGGCTATTCAAATAGTTTTGACCGAGCATGTGCAAATGGCTGGAGGCAGGGTGTGAAGCTTTGTACTGGACATGTTTGTGAATATCAGTATTCCTGTGAACACAAACATATTTTCTCTCATATAACTATATAAACATTCAGGCAAACTAATGAGAAAATAGCAACCAAGGGCCACCTTGCACCATTATGTAATATATGAGAAATACACCAATCACTGTTAAGGATTTGTAAAAAAAATCCATCCATTTTATCCGGTGTACAGATCTTGTTAATGGTACATATGAAACAATTTTAAAATGTAAAGATACTTTTTTTTATATTTAATAGTACCTCCTGAGTACAATCTTAATTTCTGTGATTTATAATAATACGTCTTGTGTAGGGTGTCTAAGCTTTGAGACCCTCTTGCCAAAATAGAATTGTGTAACATCTGAAATATGTATTACAAGATATTACCTTTTTATAAGGATCCAAAATATTGTTTTAGAATTTTGTTCAGACTGAAGTTTAGACTGTAGATTACAAAGGAATTTGTACTGGGAAATGTCTTTCGTGTTAACTTTGTGGGTCATAGTTACAAGTGGTTAAGAAATAAGTAATTGCGATGGATATCCTTCCCGTGTTCCAGTATTTTCTATTTTCCAGTGTGATCATTCTTTTTACATTGCTTTGTTGTGGAATGTTAAAGTCAAGTTGTTAGCAAAATCCTACTAAAACAAAGTTTGTTTCTAATTTACATTAAACATAATGGCCTTGGCTAAGGCTAGTATGAAAATGGGAAAGTATGTGGAAGACATTACGGTTCTGTGGTTCACCAATATAAAACAAAAAGAAACAATGTTCTTGTGTTTCACCATTTCTACAGTACTTGCCTCCAGATGACCATTCCATACTTTATACAAACTCACCATCAGCATAAGGATTTAATATAACATAACCATCTCCATTCCTGCCTTTTCCCTATAATGTTAACAAAGTGTTTTATTTGGCACTGCAGTTGAAGCCTTAAACAATTACACTGCCATGGTTTTATTTTTTCTCTGTACCAATTATCTTCTTAATTTTTACATATGCAATTGCATGACACAGATTCATCCTATATTGTTTCTGGCTCCTGGAGACAAATAAGTCAAACACGTGACACCGACTGTTTCCTTTATATTTGTTTTAATAATATTTACCAGGTTTTAAGCAACTGCCAGTATCTACAGTACTTCTGTCCTAAACAGTTGAACATTTATAGACCAGGTTACACATTCAATCTAGTTTAGGAAAGCACTAAGGTTTCAATGCTTGAACAATTTCTAATTATACACACACAAAGGTATATTTTAGGAATGTAAATTGTTTTATGTTAGTAAAAATAACTATGAATGTTGTACAACACAATTGTTTTCCAATGTGTTCTGTTAATCTGCTTCTATTCACATCAAATTCTTAAACTTATTTGTCCTAACTGGTCCCTTTCAATTCGAAGATGACCACCAACCAATAGTTTTGGGATATGTCTGCCTTAGGTAGGTATTCGTTGAGCATTTTATGTCAGAGCTGCCGATAGGCCCCTCCTTTCTCTTTTGCCTCTTTTGCAAGGTGTGCTTCTGTGTGACTAACTCAAGTGTGTTTTGTGAAAGAGCTCCTCTGAGTCAACTGCAATTCTCCTGCATTCATGCTGAGAATCAGTGGCTCCATTTTGAGTGTCTTTTTTCCTTCTTCTTTAAGGTCTGCTTCGATTGTGACGCAGGCCGTCTTTTCTCGGCTGTCCGTTGAATGAGTGTGACTGCCTGTGCAGTATTGGTGTGCGCATGTGTTGTCTTTCAGTCTACACCTTCAGGACAGTTCCTTGCCGCCCCAGCCCTTGAGTGACTCTGCCGGCTGTCGTTGCACGCAACTTCAGCCCTAGGGGATGAGACGTTCTCCGACATCTGTGTGGCTTTCCAGTCCCGGGTGCTTTGCAAAAGGCTTGACAGGTCCATGGGGATGAAATGTTTGTCCCCTTTGACTGAGTCGTCAGAGGCACTAGGAGCCACAGTTCCCCCTCCTCCAACTGTCCCAGAGCCCCTCGCAGGGTATTCCATGCACACAGGGTCAGCTGCCACCCTTTCATAGCAGATCCCCATCTACACAGACGGCGAAGCGGGTCAATCGCTCGAGGCGTTCGAGGGACATCATGGACCTGAAGGCACAGATGGCCCAGGTCCTAAAGTTATTGGCGTGGCAGCAGACTGCCGCTGCTCTGATAGCGTAACAGCCTCTGTCTCCCCAGGGGAGTTTAGCATGAGCTGGAATTACCTGCATGGATGGTAGAGGATGAGGACATGCTCTCAATATCGGCCTCCTGGAACGAGGACTCCTTTCCCACCGAGATGGAGGAAGGAGAGTAGCCTGCGCACTCTATTGAGGCAGAGCCCAGCTCCGAGGTTGCCTCAGAGGCTAGCGCGCCCCTGTTTTCAAGCTCCATGTTGGCCCTGATGGGACGCACTGCAAACGGATGAGCAATGCTGGTCCATGTTGGTCCATGTTCAGGACGCAGGCTGTGGCTCCCCATCCTCAGCCCTTCCCAGCGTACCAGGATTTCATGGAGGAGGTACGTTCCTCCTGAGATCATCCGGCCTCAGCGCCCAGTGTGCTGAAACAAGCGACCCTGCTGCTCCCTGCCTTCCTCGAGAAGTCAGGAGAGAGAAAGCGACAGTTCTCCTGGTGGCCTCCAGATGGCCCAGGAGAATCTGGTTTTCAAACCTTTTCCAGCTGCTGCAGGGTCAGCCCTGGGAGATCGCGCATGGATCTCCTCAGTCAAACGCAAGGCACTCTTTGGCATCCAGAACTGGGCAGACCAGCTGTGGGTCTGGCCCCTGAACGTGACCGTCTGTTCGCATCTCAGATGCGGTCATTAATACACTGCAGAACGCTAGGGCTTCCTCTACAAGAGTAGGTATTTTCAGAAGTGGTGCATAGCAAAAGGTCATGACCCCATCTACTGCCCCATAGCAATTATTTCACAGTTTCTGTAAATATATCATAGTTAAGTTTGAAAACTGAACCCCAAATCTTTCAAATAAAGCAATATTTCTGATAATCAAAACTGCAGTTTAGCCTAAATTCACTCATTGCATACCAGCATTTTAAACTGTCTTTATATGTGTCTGTGAAAATACACTCATTCTGTTAAGTGAATGAATCTGGTCTTGGTGGAACAGATGATAAAAATTTTATCTGGAGATTCGCACTAGGAAGATTTAATGCAATGGCAAATGCATTAGCAGCACAAGCTGTGCTGAACGTGCCTGAAGCTACCACTGTCTAAGTTGGTGAGGTAGTTTTTCTCCTGGCCCGTTCAATATTCTTTACATCAGGGGTTCACAAACTTTTTTACCCGAGGCCCACCTGTTCAGCTGTAAGGCACTGTGGCCCACTATTAGCACTCCTTGGGAAAATGTCAAATTAAAAACATTTCATACGTTTAAACCTGTAACATTATAAATAAACCTAATCAAACTGTCCTTTATTCATTTGAATAAACATTGATAAAGATGGAAATCACATAGAATATGCACGGAGTAAAAATAACATTTTATAAACACTTTAATTTTAGTAAATAAAATCAATTGCAAAAACTAAACAGACGTTTTTATCAAACCTTTAAATTAGGTACCTTTGTATAATTGAATAGAAATGCAATTATTTTTCTTGGTCATCAAACAAGAAAGAAGTGCATGTCTCTTATTATTCCCATTCATAAATACCTGAACAGGAAACACTTTTGAGTGAAACCAGTACAATGTGCACAAAAACATAACTCTTAAATCCTAATTTCTGAACACTGTAAAACGTCCAGCCATTACCTCTCACATAAACAAGACAAATGCACACAATACAGAAGGAAACGATCCTGCAGTAGAAATGCATTCAAACTCCTGTAGCTGCCTTTTTTGTTCTTTATACTTTGCAAAACATATACTTTGGTATCGAATTCGACATATCGTAATTTTATTAATACTACTGAACACATTTTTTTACATCTTCCCGCAGAGCGATCACATGACCCTAACACTGTCCTATTATCAGAGCTCTCGTTCTACATCTCACCTACAGGTAGGCAATCTGTTAGCTCTGATTTGTGAATTTCTGCTTTGACTGACAGTCTGACAATACTCCCTTGCTACACTTCATTTTTCTATAGTTACAGCTGCCCCCGGGGCCTGCTTTTCACTATTAATAGAAAAAAAATAATACACAGAATGTCATTGCTCCCGCAGCGCGGACCACAGTTTGGGAACCCCTGCTCTACATAACAAAAAGAAATTTGATTTCTGTAATTGTATATTATACTAAGGACAACTGGTTTTATCAGCCTAAGAAAAAAGTGCCAGTGCCTGGGCACAGTATCTTCCACAGCATCTTATCAATAGGACAGCAAAATGTGGATTTAAGGAATGCAAAATACTATATTTTAAGACAGTCAATTCCCCTGAACTATTTTGCACATCAAGAGAACAATTTCACATCAATTCCAAAAGCCACAGGCAGCCTGGATAGGTCAATGAGAGCAGGTGTATGTGATTGTAATTACAATGTTAGTTTACATGGGTACATGACAACTAGGAATGCAGCCGTGAATCACCAGCACACAATGTACACAGATTAGAATGTGGAAAACCTAATCAACACTGTCAAACAGATATAACGCAACAAGAAAGGATGAAATGGAAATCAACAGTCTATATTTAATATATTATAAATACGTGCTTGTGCACCAGGATCACAAGTATTTTGATTGATTTTGGTTTCGATTGGATTTAAAACTTGTACATGGCTTTAGGATGATACTGTATTAACCCACTCTGGAAATCTTCCATTCAAACAAACTTCAGAGTCATTTTTGGTATCCATGGTAATTTGGAACATACCCACACGATGCATTAGTAGTGGCTGTCTGGCAAAAACATGCAATGTGAGTGGTTACAATGAACTACAGGTCCAGATAACTGCAGTCTTGCTAATGCATTCTCAAGATCCTCTTAGCAAATCTCCCTTTCATCTTGATAGCAACCGTCGAGTCGGCTAAACAAGGGAATCTATGGGGCTGTCCTCCAAGCCAAATGAGCACTGGGCCATCTGTTACTGGTACTGTCCACACATTTCAGCACTGGGCTCCATTTCAGGTCAAGTTTACGTTCTGACTTAACATGAGGTGACAAGCCCTGCAGATTTTGCATTTTTCTCTGCATGGCTGACTTAACCCGGCTGACCAGATCCATGTTAATGAGGATATTCTGGCTCATAACAAAAACATTTTTTTAAATAATTTAGAGCATCAAAGCCCCATGCATTGCATCATATCACTTCTTTAATTGCTGTCCTCGCAGCCTGAATTTGAACCATGTGCTTCATAAAAATACGAGATTGTTACATCGAAGTGTAAATTATATTGCAGGTATGCATCAGCTAAACATCCAATGTCAGTGAATTTGAACAAAGTAAATTTAAAGAATAATTCATAAAACACTATAAGCTATATTTTTGAGGATAATCATCAAATAATAGCATGCTGATAAACACATAGGAGCTCATTAGTTTAATCAGTTTTGGACTTTCTACTGCTTTGCATGTATACAAGTTATTTGTATGCTTACTTTCCTAGCCTCATAATTGGTTTCACTCCCCATGTAATTTCGTTGGTTTTGTCATTTTCTGTGACGATCATTTTCATACTGTTTCACCTATACATTCTTTCTCTTAGTAGAGCTACTGTAGGACAAAAGCCAAGTAGAACAGGTTAGTATTGCGGCAGGGAAATAATTTGTAGAAGCCACAGAAGCATCCTGCTTTTGTTTCTGAAAGAGGTTAAGTGGCCCAGGCATTATGAATGAACTTTTTTTTTTCTTAGCTGCAGTTAACCTGCATTGGGAAAAACATGCAAGGAATGTAGCCAGACTGCAGCTGAGTGTTAACTATTGAAACCGAGAACTAGACTAAAATGAACCGAAAGGGCATTCATTTGCAACTACTGTACAGTACATTTTAATCGTAGTCCAACAGTTAGGAATGCACAGGGACCAAGCTTCATTTTCTTTCAATGCAAACTTCCATTTAAATAAGCAACACAAAACGGGGACATAGTTAGGTAATGATTCATTTGTAAGGCTGAGGCGATGCATCGTATCGTTTGACAACTATCGATAGTTAAGCCTATGCATTGTTTTTTTGTATTAAGGATTTAAGCAAAGGAAAGCTTTTATTTTTTGCATTGAGCGCAGAGCTTCTCTGCTCCCCTAAGGTCTGGCTCACTGAATCTGCCTGCAATTGAGCTCATCTTCTCCCCCCTGCCCCGACCCCTGTGAGTGTTTACTGCTGGGATTGGATCTGTGCAGGAGTTAACAGAGCAGGTTGAGAGTGTTGTGCTAGAATTACAAATACTGTATCGACATTATTTTCTAAAGTAAGACAGCAAGAAAGAAAAGTAAGTAATGTTTGGGATACTCCAGTAACACAACTAATTTGCATGACTATTTAATGAGATGAAGAGGTCATGCTAGTCTTTAAAAATGTGCATTTGTAAAAAGCATACCATCTTTTATAACTATTTCAGATTAATGAAGTTAACATGCAAAAGAGTACACAGTATAAATAAAGGCAGTAGAAATAGACAAGCTTACCATGAAACGTTTTCTTTTGAAAATCTCCCATTCACAACACATGTTGTAAAACATGTACCAATGTCTCTGCGGGTAGCTGTCAACATCAGAACTATTTACAGTTTTACTGCTTAAAGGTTCTTTAAATTTTCCTTTTAGCACCCAAGTCCAAAATGATTTGTGCTTTCCAATCAAAGTCGTAAATATTCTCAGGAACTTCCAATGAAATTGTCATGTTTTAGATGATCCTCACACAAACTAGAGTGTTTGCTGGTCTGCACTCTGTTCTGACTCTCAGCTAAAACCCTGTTCTGCTGGTACACAAGATACAGGTATCATAATTGCAATTGCTGCAAGTTTTTTGCAAAAGCAGGAAAGATGTCAGAATAGTTCTCAATAAAAACCCTGCAGCCATCATCCATGGTCTTAACCCTTTGCCGTCCTATGTCGGACCAGGTCCGACATTACAATTTTCCCTTACCCGTCCAATGTCGGACCCTGCCAACATCATCAAAAGACGAAAAACACAGGTCTCTAGTCGTTTTTGCTCTGGAAAAAGCCAAGAAAACCTTTCAATGGCTGAGTGAGACCGATAGGAGCCAAATGAAACCGAAAAAAGGGCGTACCTCAGAGCCCCATCAACTACAGAGTTAACACGGACATAACAAAGGAGGTAGCTGCTTCTGCATCCAGCACTCAAAGAATATCACAGACATTTGCAGATCTTTTTGGAGATGTTATAGTAATAAAATAATGACTTGGATCGCATTATTGAGGAGTTTGATGATACAACGAGTGATCAGGAGAGGATTTATCAGTCTATAAAGAAGTATGTGAAAAATACAGCAAACAAAGGGTCGGGCTTGGCTGGAGATGCAGTACTGATGTCGTTTTGCCATGCAATGCATTTTAAACCTGTTTTACTCTGCAAAAAAAAAAAATTATCAGCGCGTGTAAAATAAACAGCGCACGTGAAAATAAATTGGACCTGATGTGCCTGACAAGCGCTGAATAAATGGACAGCAAAGGGTTAAAACTATGATTTTTTTTTTTTTTTTTTTTTTTTTTTAGCATGTCCTTTACTTGTCCGAATTCTTGGCTGAGAGTCAACTGGTAAGATGCTCTTATACCAGAACGTCAATGGATTGATCCATCAGCTTTTTTTGGAGATCAATATATTGATTGTGAAAAATGAGGCATCACCCCAGCCTTATTCATTTGTGATGAAATTAGCAGAAGAACTATGCAGGAAACAACCTAAGAGAATCACTCTTGAATTCATCTGCATGGACCTCCAAAACCCTAAAGATGTTAATAATTTGGGGCACTGCTGTCAAACTCATTTGAATTTGACTGGCTGCAAACAAAATTAAGATGACCACAACAAAAGAGAAAGTGCACTTTCATCATGTGCTACAAAAAACAGCTGAGGGATTAACTTTTTTATACTTGTATGATGCATATTAGTCACCTGATTTACATCATATAGATGTAATATAATCGGATGAAAATAAAACAGAGTGGATAGTTGAGACATTCACAAATAAATACAGTAAAGGTGAGCAATCAAATGCTGATAGTCTAAGGAAAGCATGCAACAATATAGATTTTTTTAAAATCAAATGTGACTCGCTCACAGAAACTGAATTCAAAGAAAATATGCAAGTAATCAAATCATGAAAACAAGCCTTTTAGGACCAAAGCCAATAGCTACCTTCTACGTTCAGAAGTCAACATATATATCTATTCGCAAATAGCTGGCAGCCAAATCTTTAATGAAACTTCTAAAGTTTACATTATTTTGTAAATATACAGAGAACAAGGGTCTGAATTCAAACTGGTTTTACAGCAGTGCCAACCAAGAAAAGATATGGCTAGAGACATTTGGAGGCAGTCGCTCTACAATCATGTAGTACTATACCAGATTATCTGTTTAAATGAATTAACAACATACAGGTAGTGGACAAAAAATGGAAACACCAATGTAAAGTCACTTAATAGGGTGCTGGGCCACCATGTGCGGCCAGTACGGCCTGTATGCGCCGTGGCATAGAGTCTACCAGCCTCTGAAATTCTGCAGGAGGGATGCAGCACCATTCTTCCACGAGAAAGTCAATCAACTCACGCCTGGTTGATGGAGGTGGAAAACTCTGTCTCAGGCGTTGTTCCAGAATATCCCATAAATGCTCGATTGGGTTCAGATCTGATGACTGAGAAGGCTGTGAGATATGGATAACATCAGTGTCAGGCTCATCAAACTATTGGGCGACCACACATGCTCTGGGGGCATTGTCATCCTGGAACACAACCCCCCCCCCCCCACCCCCCCGACAGGAAAGAAAGTAGCGATTATTGACCTTGCCTTCTAAGGGATGAGTGCACCCCAACCATGCCAGGAAAATGCGCCCCACAACATTTGGAACCACCGGAAACATTTTTGGAACCAAGGGCTGTAGAGTTCTTTAGGTTAGCACCACACGTGCACTCGAGAACATGGTGAAGGATGATTCATCTGACCATATCACATTTCTCCACTGCTCAGTAGTCCATTGCATGTGCTCTTTGCACCACTGGACTCACAAATGTGCATTGCCAGGTGTGATGAGTGGTTTGTGCACTGCAATTCGTCTATTGTATCCCGCTCTGTGGAGTTCTCAGCTGACCGTTTTTGATAAAACTGGCTGCTCGCGCCCCAGGTTGAAATTTGCAGTCAATTGATCTGTAGCTGCTCGTCTGTTTTGCCTTGCACTTCCAATTAAAGCACAGATATCACAATCCTGGAGTATGCGTTTCTGCCCACTGTTGCCCTTTGCTGATGTCTTTCCCTCGGAGTTCCATGCCGACATCACCGTAGACACAATTGCTTGTGAAACATCAAAAAGTTGAGCTGTCTTGGTCGCTAAAGTTCCTGCCAAATGCGCCCCAACAATCACTCCTCTTTCAAAGTCACTGAGGTGTCCTCTTGCAGCCATGCTAGCTATAATTATAGGCAACCAGGCCAGTGTAGCATTTTTATACATGACGCTAAGCATGCTGGGGAATATAATCAATATACTTGGTGTCCCTCATTTACCCAGGTGTTTCCATGTTTTGTCCACTACCTGTATATTGTACTTGTATAGTGCTTGATCATTATAAATTCATGTGGGCTACTTTGTGAAGAATTGCAAATTTAATACATTTTATATTTTCAGAAGATAGAAACCTTGGCTATTTCTTTTCAACGAAATTATCCATACTTTAAGCAGTCCAGTTTGGAACTGTATGATATGTGTAGCATGCTATGATTTCCACTACCTAAAAAATTGTTGGCACACTTTACTTACATAATTAAACCCAGGCTTGAAATGCTTTTGCAACAGTTATGAAGACAAAAGTTAATTGTTGCTTCTGTGGGACCAAGGGGGTTAATTAATAAGAGTGGAAAAGTCTACATAGACCCTGTCTATGTGTTGATCAGTCATTTTCTTAGAAAATGCCCATAATAATTTTTTTAACTACTGTATTTCCAGTACAGCTGCAAAAACTCCAAGGGATAGGTGTATAGTTGCAGCACAAACACACCACAATCTGCATTTTCTTTGTGACACTTAGCAAAATATACATTTTGTCGCATGTACTAAGAG
Source organism: Polyodon spathula (assembly GCF_017654505.1). NCBI lineage: Eukaryota > Metazoa > Chordata > Actinopteri > Acipenseriformes > Polyodontidae > Polyodon > Polyodon spathula. The sequence goes on from NC_054534.1 coordinate 69,609,183, forward strand.
AAAATATGTTAATGAAGAGAGTCACAATATACTAATTTAAATATTTGATATATGTCTTCTTAGCGAGATCTCTACTGCGAGAGCCATATGACATTGTTCAAATAAATAGCAGGAGTTGAGTTGTGGTTTGCTGCAGCAAAGGCTGCCTGAAGGATAATGTCTATGCATGCAAGGGTGCAAAAATCAAAACAACATTATTTTTGTTAGGTGTCAGGTTTAAAAAAATGCAATAAAATCGCACACACATACATTTATAGTGCTCAATGTATTTTAAATGTATAAATGAGTGCGCTGAAATAACAGTGATGTGTTTTGGGTAGGCTACAAATTACAATATGAACAAAAATATGAATCTGTACAGTACAGCTATACAGTACAGAGTACAGTAGTAAAATCAAATGAATACCTAGCAGACTTTCTTTTTATTTTAGCCTGTAAGCTACCGGTATGGTAACACAAAATAAACTATGCTGTTGCATTGTTAATACGAATTTCAAAGGACCAGCAATACATTTTGCATAATACCACTAATTCGTATTATCATTAGTAGCCTATAAGCTAAATGCTGTCTGTTTTTATTTAAGTTAGTCAGGGGTGCAGTGCTAAATTGTGCAAAATTACAAACCACCTGCACATTAATAGAATAGGTGTGTTTCCTATTCCTATACAGATGCTCAGAATGCGCTGTAGGGGTTAGCGGCACATGTATGCAGTCTATTGCTTCCAACATGTTTTGTTCATCAATTTTGTTGTACGCCACCCAAGTTGTGGAATATTTAGACTGACACATTCTTGTTAGTATTCTGTTTGTTATATACTCTTTGTGTTGGTTTTTAGTGGCCACCAAAGGTGATAGACTCCCCCCCCCCCGATCACATTCCAGATCTGGAGTACAAAACAGATGATCCTGGAATTCCTCTATGTTTTTGGCACAAGCAGTTGGGAGTCTGATCTTTTCATCAGGTGGCCTTCCATACAACCTGTTGCAGAATTGACCCACAGTCGATGAGTTCACTTTCAGTCTGGTATGGTCATTTTAAATTTCTGATTTCATTGCTGTCATTGAGTTTTTTGGGGTTTTTTACACTGCTTTGACTTTTACCTCCTAATCCGTTCGCTTCCATTGATATTGAATTAACTAGTTCAGTCAGTAATATATAATATACATGGCCTTATGTGCAAACACCTATGTTTTTAGACCAATTAAGTTGATGTAATTTGTCCATGAATTTGCCATGCTTCCCCATGCTCACAATATGCATTTACAATACTTTACAACATCCCTCTATGCCCAGTCAAGCTGACCTGTGCTTTACAGTTCTTTACTATGCTTTAATCATGGTATAACTTACAAACAAATAATACCAAGCATTTAGCTTTATTCATTTAGCATATGGTCTGTGATACATTTACTTACTGGATTACTATATTTATGAACACAGCCAGGGACCTGATTCTACCACATTAGATTGCTTCACTCTATTCACTTTCTATATTGAAACTATAAGGTCAATTATATAGTGTGAAACTGCGTACCTGGATTGTACCCACGTTAACTCGGGTCCCAGCCACCCATCTCAGAATGTGGGTTGATACACTTTGACCCGTGTTGAGCGAGACAAAATGCATGACAGCCGTTCGTGCGCCGAGGCAACAAACAGCCGCGCCAGCGTCAAGGTTTCACTTCCGCAAGGAACATTTGTTTATTCAGTTTAGCCATATTTTTGTTGATTGAGACACAGCATGAGCCAGATTTCAATAGGTATGTAGAAACATTTCCTATAAATCAACATTTGGGCAGACGGTTCAATCCAGAGAAGCTTGGATGGAAGTGTCAGTAATAAGCTGCTTCTGGGGCATTGATAAGTGCATTGTGTACTTGCAACTGTCACCCAGATCAACCCTATTTTATCAAAAGCAGTGTGAAGTCATGTACCCGACCTGCATGACACCGGGTCCTGACCCTGGTAGGTTCTGACCCGTGTAGAGCATGCCAGTGTAAAAGGGGCTTTAGAATAAAATAAGTTACTTAATTCCTATTAATGGTAGCTGATATTTGGATATTTTAGAAATACTGTTTCTTATTGAGATGCATTTCTGAGGAAAAATGTGTTAGCTATATCAGCATTATAAATTTAGTCTGTGATACATAAACTTGGCCTTGCTAGTTCCTGCTGTCTCGTCCTCGGTATTCTGCTTGTACAGGCCAACTTGGGTCAGTTATGAGTGCCAGGCGCCAAGAAATGCACAAGCCTTGCCAATTAAGTTTGTCTGATTGCCATACTGTGTTTTAGGGTCGACCACCAATTTATTACAAAGGGTGTAATGTGTATCCAAGTCCAACAGGTGGCATTCATTAGCACTGCTGAAAGAGAGATGTGTCGGGATGCCAAAAGGACTGATGTAAGTAATCTTGAGCAGATTTACCTTGGTGAGGAATTAACATCTTAAAGGTTCTTAAACTACTGTAGTTTAATGCTGTTGCATTTTTTTTTGTAACACAGCACGTTATCCAAACGTGTCCTTGCAATCAGCAATAGGACGTGGATTTTAAACAACATCTATCAATCATATATGCCCATCATTCTAAAACAACTTTCTACTGCTATTTGAATTATGTTGCTAATAACATTATGTTATCAACTGCCTAACCCATTTTCATAGCGATTGTATATTTTGTGGTGGCAAGAAGTATTTGTGGTTTTTAGGTCTGCTAAGTATGACTTTAACAATAGTTTTCACTATTATTGTAAAATAAACTTTTTTTGTGGGCAAAAAAAGTTTTAACATCCACACATGATACTCAGTTACCACCGTCTAATTGACTTGATCAGTGTCATTGGGGTGAGCATGCTTTCTGAAAAATTCAGCATATGCTAAATCTTATAGAAGCCGTTTCATTGAAAGACTTTATCGGTCACTTGAAACGAATAACTGTCCACATTTAAGAAATTTGTAGTCAGTGAGAATAGTCTAGATCCATTTTACAGATGCAAGCAGTAAAAGTAAGAATTATTGTCACCATACAATTATTATTATTATTATTGAAAACTGTTGTGAACCAGAGAATGAGATGTTTCGCAACCTTGTTTTATCTCAACCCATCAAATTAATAGAAACAATTAAGAAATACATAGGATACAGTTCCAGTGTCAAAAACACTAAAAGATTTTAATGTAAAACCTAAAAGAAACAAGTCAAGTAGACAAACCCTTTGGCTAGTGGCTTTATTAGCTTGCTGACTGAAATGTTTATCTACTTGAATGTCCATCCATTAGATAGTAGATCAGATTTACTAAACTGCCAAGGAAGTTTTTCCAATTAAAGTTATTTGCTGTGCATATATATATATATATATATATATATATATATATATATATATATATATATATATATATATATATATATATATATATATTTCCACATCCCCTGGTGTTCTGCGAAGAGTTCAGAAACACAATGCAAATAACAACATTTGATGCGTGCAAACATTTATCTTACAGTAGAACAGAACCTAGGAATAAACTTATTATACATGAACAATGACGCATTATAAGATATATAAATAAAAAGAGTATTTAAAATAGTTAGTCCACAACATTGGGCTCTCTTGCCAGATTCATACTGTCACGTGTACAAGGAAAGGAAAAAGGTGTCACATACCTGACCCACAGTAATCGGAAGCACAGCAATTGATTTTCCAGACAGTAAAAGCACAGCACAGAAAAGGGAAAAGAAAGACATGAAAAAAAATATTGTCAATATTTTTACAACACTGGAAATGTTTCATGGGGAAGCCAACTAGGGCAGATGATGAATTAGCATATAATTTCTTCACGGTGCTGGGAGATGTCAGTAAATTCGGATCGAGGGACTAGCTTGGATCAGGTGAAATAGACCACACTGGCTGTAATTGCCAGTGTGAAACTGACAATCAGGTCTGATCCAAACTCCAAAGATATACAGAAGACTCCAACCAACTGACAACTACTATATCTACAATCTAATTTGAAGATTAACAAAAATAAATTACTTTGGTCAATCAACTAAAGTGTGTTCTGTCAAATCAGCCCTACAAGCACCTTCTACTATTAAGGCAAACGAGCAATGAGACTTAACCTCTTCTTTGTCATTAAGAACTGTAGAGCAGCTATGGCAACAACCCCTTCTAGTGAAAGATGGCTACATTTGCATGTTATTCAGACACAGGTTGTCGATTCGGCTGGTACTAAATTCTCTGGGCACTTTAAATAACACCTGTTGTTTTTTTTAAATAATATTTCAACCATCTTGCTGGAGGACTGAACAGCAATTTTGTAATATGATAGCGATTTAGGGATAGGATTAGGTTTACGTATAAATGGATCTGGATGTGTGAATGTCACTGGAGCATTTGGCTCTGAATGAATTGACAAAGCGCAGTTCAGACCTTAACCCTAATTAAAACAGACTTTGTTGTGCTTAGCGCAGTACATTATATAATATATATACAACAAAAATAATCATCCTGTAGAAAAAATTGGTGATGACTAGTACTTAATTGTAAGGCAGACTTAATTGTGGAGTCAGTAACCAGTCAGACATTGAATGTTCAGCAAAAAGTTAATCAGCAAGCATTCAAATTCACATTGCCTTTAGCATTCTAACTGATAATTAATAGCACATTTACTTAAAGTTATATATTATAATATGTTATACACTGGTGAAGTAAATAAAGTACAAAGTTAAAAGTTCAGTTTACCAAATCATTGTTTCTAATGTATGTAGTCATATAATCAATAAGATCCTGTCATCAGTTACCAATAAGGGTGGGCAAAAATCTCTTCCCCTTTACTAGTGTTTTAAAAACTATTTCTACAGTATCTTGGTTATTTTATAGCCTCTGGTAGGATGCTGATATACTGTAAAACAACTGAGAATTAAAAGACTGAATTTAAGTCTTAAAGTAACTATCATTAATCTATTGGTTTCTTTCAATTCACACGCAGTCAATGTGCAATACATTCTTTATATTAGATGCTGAACTCTGGAGAAGAAAAGGGCTTCATGCTGGTACTGCAGACCTTCCTCCACACACTCACATAAACATAGCACACAGTACACAAGGCTGAGGCATTCTTTTCCTTGGGGATAACCTGAGATCAGTAAGCTAGCATGCTTTTACAGCCAGTGGAAGCCACTAATTGGGACCACTAAGCTTATTTCAGCATCCCTGGTGTTAATTAGGTGATTAAAAATATCCTCTATGATTTATGTTGGAGCTGTTTTCCTGGTAGAAAATAATTTGGCAGAGCATGTTATTAGAGACCTCTGAAAGTTATACCTCTGACCCTAGCGGTGCATCTCCAAGGGAAACCCCATAGGCCTGGGAGAGCTCCTCCATGATAGAATCTCAGATATCTGACCAGGGTGACAAGTTGTAACAGCTGAGCGTGGGATGCCGTCCCTGTCCTCTTAAACAGTGACGTTGAATACACATTTCTCACAAAAGAAGAAGATACGCTGCTGGAAGACACACTAATGGTTTGAAACTATAGTAGTTTCTCAACAGAAAAATAATCCCTCTACTGTTTACAACTGTTTGATCTTCATCAGCTAGGTTTGGTCCAATCGAGTAACGCAGAACTGTGAGTGAAGATTGCCTGTGGACAAGTGCTAAGTCTACCATTTATTAACTGAAACCATATACAGTGGTAGACTGTACTGAGACCTTACACCTAAGAAAGCATGTTAAATACAATCATTCACTTAACATAAGCCATTAATTAATATGACAAGGACCAAAATACACAATTCCTAGTAGTTTAACAAGCAATCTTCATTAAAAAAAAGCACTTAAGCAATTTCAAATATTTGTTCATGACAGAAGTATTGGCACCTTTACAATAAAAGTCTGTAAAAATGTAATAGAACTAATTATAAATATATATTAATTGAGTGAAAACCATTGCACAGTAACTAACATCTGTTGAAAAAAAACGTTTTGATAATACAGCAGATGATGGTCAAGGCAAAGGAGCTGGATTCATGTTTGAGAAAAGCACTCGTACTAAACACAAATGAAATAGCTGCAGAACAGTGTCAAAGAAATATGGAATACCAAAATCCACAATCAGAACAATAATAAAGTACCACAGAACAAATTCAACTGAAACACTTGAAAGAAGTCAACGTTCAAAGAAAATTACAGGTAGAGCAGGTAGGAGAATCGTCTGAGCAGCAAAAAAATAAACCCCAAGATTAACTGCCAAGTTTTTTTATTTTTTTTATTTCACTGGTGGAATAATGTGCCACTTTCTAGGAAACTCTTAAAAGACATCACAAACTTGTTCAAACAACAAGTAAGGTAAATTACTCTGTGATAAACAGCTTGACATGTTTTCTTTGCTGTCTGTTTTAGGTGAGATGGCAGACCAATTGCTCTTGAGAAAAGTTTGATCGTGTTACCTCTGTTTTAACAATCAATATGACTATTTCTGTTAGTAAGAAGCAGTGATGTGCATGCGGTATAAGTGGAGATGCCTGCCTTCTGCAACATCAGTTCATAACAAATTCTACCGATTTAAATGATTACTCTACATATCCATTCTATTCGAGTGCTTTGTTCAGACTTGGGCAGTGATCTTTCTGTATTGTTGCTATCTTTACAAACACGTCTGTGAATAAACCAGAATTAAGATCTGGTAGTTAGATTAAATGCTGGACCATATTGTTTTATTTTTTTTTATTGCCACCTTCCTGCACGGTCAAAAGAAACAGTGCATTTTAAATCATAGCGCCCTGATTTAAATGGAACTAAAGAAGCACTCAAGGGGTAAAGCACAAAAATGACTCCCATTTTGGGTTGATCATCTCAAAGCTCTGACGCATTAATAAGAGTCAGTGAGCAGTGGGAATATAATACCTCACTATTCTGCTCTAGCTAAATTTGAGCTGTACCGAGATAAATGGCCTTTATCTTTATATCAGACAGCTGAGAGTCAAAAGGATTTCAAAAAGAATTACACTGGAGTTTCTTTTTTCCCCCTAATAAAATACAGTCTGGTCTTGTCAAGCACTTCACAAACCTGTGAAATGTGAGTTGAATTGTAAGAGAATCAGCTTTTATATGGATAGCTGTCTTTTAAATGAGTCTTGGCATACAAAAAGTAATCTCTCATCTATTTGTCATTAAGGAAGTCTCAACCACATTTCAAACAGCCAACTGTGACTCAGGAACGAGGAAAAGACTGTTGTCATCATCGGTTCGTCCATCATAAGTCGTTGAAGACCATAACACATTTACATTAAGATTTCTCAGGAGTACAGTGAGAGTCGCAGATGGCTGACCAGGTCAATCTGAGCCCGGAACACTCTGTGGCACACTGGACAGGATATGTTGGTAGGGGTGCTCCCTGAGGAAGTGTTGTAGGTTTTTGTCTTGCGCGGCTGTCTTTTCAACAAGGCATTGCTGACCCTTTTGCCCTCTGCGATGGTTACACCATCCCTTATAAGGTTACACCAGGTGAGACACTCTAGAGCAAGACCTTACCAAGACTTCAGCTCTATCTTGAAGCCCTTGAGGGACATCTTCAGGGTGTCCTTGAAGCGTTTCTTTTACCCACCTGCGATCGTTTCCCATCCTTCAGTTCACCGAAGAAGATTTGCTTTGGGAGACGAGAGTCAGGTATCCTGGTCACATGGCCAGCCCATCTGAGTTATGCTTTCATAAGAAATGAGTGAATGCTCAGCATATTAGCATGTTTAAAGACTACTGAGTCAGGGATTTTGTCCTGCCTCAGGATCCTCAGAAGCTTTCTGAGACAGTTCAGATGGTAGTGGTTTAGTTTTCTGGCATGGTGTTTGTACACTGTCCAGGTTTCACAGCCATGAGTGAAGGTTGGTAGAATGATTGCCTGGTCAACCTTGAGTTTGGTTTCCAATATGATGCCTCTCCTATCCCACACTGTATCACACAGAATGCCAAAGGTTGCACTTGCCTTGGCAATCCTGTTGTTGATTTCATCATCAATGTGAAGAGAACGGGTGCTGCCAAAATAGGTGAAATTGTTCACCACAGACAGCTTCTGATCCTTCACAAGGATGGTTGGTTTCACGTACGGCTTTCCAGGAGAAGGTTGGTACATAACTTCAGTCTTTTTTGTGCTGATAGTAAGGCCACAGTTGTCAAAGAGAAGGTTGGTACATAAGTTGTCACAGGCTGATGAGAAGTGGTCCATGCTAAACTGCAGGTCAGCATGTTAGCCAACAGCTAGTGTACAATTATCTGCAAACAGGAAGTCACGAACAGTGACTTTGGACACTTGTTTTTGCTTGCAACCTTCGCAGGTTGAACAGTTCTCCGTCAAACCAGTAAATGAGGCTAATCCCAATATTGTCATTGCAGAATGCATCATGCAGCATAGCATAGAACATCATACTGAAGAGGGCTGGTGCTAAGACACAACCTTGCTTAACTCCATTCGTGACTGGGAACTGGTCGGACAACTCAAGATGGTTCTGCACACTAGCCATCATGTCACTGTGGAACTGACGCACCATTGTGATTAATTTCTCTGGACACCCATACTTTGCCATGATCTTTCAGAGGCTCTCATGGCTGACCGTGTCAAAAGCCTTTGTCAGGTCAACAAAGGTCAAGTACAGGTCAGAGTTTTGCTCTTGACATTTTTCTTGGAGTTGGCGGATTGCAAACACCATTTCGATGGTTCCAAGATTTTTTCTGAAGCCACACTGGCTCTCTGGCAGCAGGTCATGGCCTAGATATTCTACTAGGCGATTCAGAAGAATTCTTGCAAGGATCTTGCCAGCAATTGAGAGCAGCGAGATGCCCCTATGATTATTACATGCTTGACGATTGCCCTTCCTCTTGTAAAGGTGGATGATTGAGGCGTCCTTAAACTTCTGAGGGACAGCTTCATGTGTCCACATTGACTGGAACAGTTTGTGAGCTTATCAACCAGACTTGGCCCTCCAGCCTTGTAGATTTCTGCTGGTATGGCGCCAGGTCCCAGAGCTTTTCCGGTTGCAAGGAGACTGATGGCTTTTTTGGTTTCTTCCTGGGTGGGTAGTTTGGCAAGAGATGTGTTAATCTCTATTTGAGGCAGCCTACTGATAGCTGCACCTTTTATGGATGACAGTTGATTAAGGATATTGTTGAAGTGTTTGGCCCATCTTGCAAGGATTTGGTCTTTTTCTGTGATCAGTGTAGTTCCATACGCACTCAGAAGAGGTGAAGTTCCTGAGGCTTGCGAACCATAGACTTGAGTGCATCATAGAATTTCTTTGTGTTATTGCTGTCAGCATATGACTGAATCTTCTCTGATTTTTGACTTAGCCATGCATCTTACATGACTCTAAGCTTGAACTGAACAGCTCTGCGGATGTTTAGGAAAGCAGTTTTCTTAAACACTGAGCTGTTGTTGTTCAGGTAGGCTCTGTGAAGGTGGTGTTTCTCATCTAGGAGTGCCTGGATCTCATCGTTGTTTACGTCGAACCAGTCTTGGTGTTTGCATGTGGTAGCATGTGACAAAGTGCCCGCCCCTGTGTATATTATCTGTTATATGTTGCGTGTGGTGTGCTAAATGTTGATGTATAGTCATTGGTACACGGGATATAAACGGGTCTGTGTTTCACATATGTTTAGAAATGTATAATTGTATTTAGGCACAGGATTGTAGATCACTTCACGTGCATTTAAAGTAGTTAAGATGTGAGCACGAGGTTGCACATAATTAATTCAAGTGAATAGTTAATTGGTAATTGAACCCCAGCACAACAGTATATATAGATGCACGTTTTACTCACTCAGGGTTTTTGGGTGTTCGGTGAGTGGAGAACAGGAGAGGAGGAGAAATTTAATAATAATTGCTATTACGTGCTGGTGGGACTAGCAAGATACTTGTGTTTTTAAAACTCAATGCGTTTGTCAGTGTGTCTGTCCATGCACCGTGTTGTTAAGTGTAGTCCGTTTTTTGTTCATCTCTTTATTTTGGCGAATGTGCCGTGTCCTGCCTTTTGTCTGTTTAAAACCCTTATATTTACAATAAACGGGCGCAAGCAAGCGTCTCATCATTTCAATTCATCTGTTTTGTCCTGGTGTATTCCCTTCCTGGTTCTGACGTCACCCACTCCGGCCGTCTTTGTGACATAGCACCAAGTGTTTCAAGTGCTGTAGAGTGCATCAGATTTCTCATAGAAGTCCAGTCTTCCTCTACATTTTCAGAGTTGAGGCTTAGGGCATCCAAGCGACTATGAAGAGTTGCAGCAAAGTGCTGCTGTAAGCTCTCCTGTTTTAGTCCAGAGATATTGAGTATATTGGAGGGTTTTTTGCCTTGTGGACATCTGGGAAGTTTGATCCAAATGTTGAATTTGGAGATGATAAGTCGATGAACTGTTCAATATTCTGCACCACATATGGCCTTTGTCACTTTTACATCTTGCCTGTCCCTCCTCCTGACAATGACATAATCAATCAAGTGCCAGTGTTTGGACCTTGGGTGCATCCATGACGTTTTCTTGCGATTTGGTAGTTGGAAGATCGTGTTTGTAATAAGTAGGTCATGCTCAGCACATGTTCTTAGTAGAAGAAGGCCACTGCTGTTGCATTTACCTATGCCATGTGCACCTATGACGTCGTGTTCAGTACCAACTCTGGCATTAAAGTCGCCAAGAATTATGAGTTTCACTGTGTTAGGAACAGCAGTCATTTCGGATTCCAAATCGGCACTGAATTTATCTTTAACCCCATCAGGGTTAGTCGTGGTCGGAGCATAGGCACTGATGATAGTTGCAAGATTTTTGCCTGGGAGGAGGAGCTTCAACGTCTTCAGATGGTCATTTATACCCTTAGGTAACCCTGACAGTTGGTTGACCAGGTGAGATTTTACAGCAAACCCAACGCCAGCGTCACACCTCTCCTCTTTTCCCCGCCTGCTCCAAAAGAAGGTGTAACCTGCTCCAATTTCTGCAATCTGACCCAATTCAGCCAGACGGGTCTCGTTCAGGGCTGCAATGTCAACATTGTATCTTGCAAGTTCCCTGCCCGCAAGGGCAGTGCGTCTCTCTGGTCTGTTTGGTCCAGCAGTGTCCAACAGTGTACACACATTCCAAGCTCCTAAAGTGAGTGGTGTCACTTTGGTTTTCTTTCTTTTCTTTGTTCGACCGCTGTGGTGGAATCCCCGCCAGCTGCGGTAGGCTGGCCAGGGTAATGCGAAGCAGACAATGTTTAGGGTACCTTTTCTAGCCCCTTCCTCATAGTAAGGAGTTGAGCAGTGCAATCCTAAATAGGGCTGCTCAGACGTTCAGGGGACTGCCGAATTCCACTGCTGCTTCAATCCAGTGAAAAACTACCCTATAGCCCGAGCTGCCTGTGTGTGGGTCCACGGCTACAGCTCCCAGTGTATCCACACCTACTACTTTGTCGTTCACCCATCGCCACAGGACTTTGAATGGTTAGAATCTTAATGACAGTGGCAGTGGTGTTATGACTCATGCTTTGAATTGGATTTAGGTGAAGGAAGACATAGTCGAGACGGCTGGAGATGGTACTGGATGCAGTGGATGGCCTGAAATGTCTTTTGATGGCATTTTCCCCACCAAGGGTTCCACAACCCCAAACTCAGATACCGAGTTTACCGGGTTAAATAACCACCGTCCAGGATTCGGCGTTGGCAGCTGCTGGCTGTATTGACTCACCAGGTGGCTTGTACCTGGTGTGCACCTATGGTAGCAGCTAGAAAGATTGCACAACTAGCTGGCCAGACAGTTTCAACTTAACACATGGCCTTGACGTACTATAACATGAGGTTGTAAAAATCAAATCAGCTATTTTAGAGCACTGGCACTAAGAACTACGAAGAATTATTACAAACATTAAAAAAAATAGAGTAGCTATTTCTCAAACGGCAAACAGTGAAAAAAAAAAAAACAATTTGATAATTATGTACTCTTTAATCATCATTGCCACAGTCAACATGATCATTTGCTTTCAAGGCAGGTCAATTTCCCACTATGTATAAAAATATCAAATTTTATCAAATTTAAGATCTAAAATCACATTGTTTTTTTTTTTCTTAAGGTGATGTTTTAAGGCTATTCAGAAAGTATGGCATACTCTTCTTAAAAAGTTAATTATGGATTAAAGTCCTATGGATCACATTTGATTCGTCTTCCAAATGTCTGTGAGTGAAATAGTATTCAGAATCGAGATGGAGCTTTTAAATGGCTTACGAGGTGAGCTACTTGTTGCGGTCTTCTTTTAAAATTAATTTGTGTCATTCCATGTTTTGGCCAGTGGCAGCTGTTCACCAGTGCTGAGCACTTCTCCTCAACAGTCTCTTGGAGCTGCTGTGTGTAATATATCTTGGTTAAGCAAGCAACGATTCGCAGAGCCCAATGATGACATATTCCTTGTATGTCAGCAGTTGCCGTGTGAGAAGAAGAGAGGGAACTAGTGTCAAGTAGCTGCTGAAAGAGAAATGATCGTTCCAGAACAGCTTTTACTCTTTCAAGTAAACATGTTTCCTTCAACAGGTGTGTCTCTTCTGCAGCTTTCACCTTCATTCCCCATGTCCGCACCATTGCAAGCAGGCCACCTCTCTGATGTAATCACATCAAAATTAACTCAGAGAGATGCCAGCACCAAAACGTCAGCTCAGATGTGAAGGACAGGTGGGCTGCTACAACCTGAGATTTCTCTCTTTGTCCTTTGGATCAGAGGTTCAGCCAGCTACGCAGGGTTATTTTTAACTATTATATAATGATTGATCAGAACATACATAATTCAATACCCCACGAGAAAACAGGTGCTTTGTGGAACTGGTGCGGGGAGCCTCATGGCTAATAGTCTTCAGTTTATTATAATATTCCAAATGCTGGTACCGGTATGTGCACAGGAGTACAAATAAATATTGTCTATCTTAAGAGAAGTTACACATTGTTATACATAATATAAACCAGGTTATATACTGCATTTCATGTGTTGTACTTGAATACAGAAGGATAAAAAGCTATGTTAAAGTCTTGATTAAAATCTCTGCTGGGATGAGTTCTAATGAAAAGGATTCCAAAAGTATAAAACTGTCCAGCTAACTCCTGCTTGCCCTTGGTTGTACACTGATACCTTACAAAGTGATGTGTATTAAAAAAAAAAAAAAAGATTGGGAATTAATATGTTTTATAGATGCCTTGGAACAAATTTAATAACTGCCATTAATGGATATTGGAATTTGTACCAATTGCATTTTTAACGTGTTTAGGGGTGTTATTTTGTTTGATAGTTTATTAAGGTTTGTTTGTCTGTTACTTTATTACTATAGTTTATTAACACACACTTGCCTATTGCTTTTCTCTTACTTATTCTGTTCATTTCATATGTTGATCCATGTGCGTCATGACAAGTAATACATATTTATTTATTTATTGATTCATATCGTCTCTGGTGGTCAACACCATCTCAGAGAACACTTCAGCTAAAAGAACACTCTTGCTTGCTTCTCGAGGGATGTTCTCTTAGCTGGAGTCTACTGTAATACCAACTACTTTTGTGACACATTTGAATGCAATAATAAATGACAGTTACCAATATATCTTGTCTTTAAAATTGGCCTCACTGGCTATGTTTATAATGACTTTTGGCCCACAGATTGTCATCATAGCATCATCGTACTACAGTTTTCTAGATTTTGGAAATGGGTGTTCTAAGTGTGCCAATTTGATATGATTAACATCGTTCCATGGGTCACATTGTATGAAATTCAAGGGACAAATTGAAGACAGAAATACACTTCCTTTCCTGTTGTAACCCTGTTGCAAATCTTGTTTGAAGAATCAGTTATCTTACTGCAGAGCAAACAATGCAAGAGCCAATGAAACTTGACATTAAAGAAAAAAGCCAACCAGCGAAAGGCCGCAGAGCTGCATCAGTGCTTCCCCCCACCAGAGTTAAAAGTACACTGCTAGTACTTTCCCAACCGACTTCTCTGAATAATCTCAAAACAGGCTGTTTATATAGTAAATAAGTGCAAGGCATTCTTGTCATTTGTAGCGAAGACAAACATCTGATTTTTATATCCAAATACATGTCAAAAAATATTAGTTTGGATATTTGTCCCAGCACTATGAAATACTAGCACAGACCCTCCTTAATTACTATAAAATAACATCCAGTGGCACAGCACTTAGATGTTTGTTGTAAACCCATGTCAACATAAAAAAGGACATGGTCAAGGGATTTTTTTTTCCTGGAATAATAGCGTGACAATCATTGTGTGCTACCTCTATGTTCATTGTAAACGTAGCCACTGAGTACTGTAAATGGGACACTGCAAATGTACAGTGTCTGGCTGCCAGCTCAAACACCTGTTCCTGCACTAGATGCAAAGCATTCTGGGCCAAGTCACTGAGCTTGCTTTACTAATGTTTCGCATTGAGTTAGGGGTCATGCGATGGTTGTGTAAACCATAACAGATGGAAAAGACTTCAAAGATACCAGACAATATAACATCTTGGGGGGTGATGGTGATTTTCTTTGTTGACATTTTTCAAACCTTAAGCACTGGTGATCAATACTGAACTAAACTTGAATATAGTTTGTTTACACAATTTCATTTTAAATCAGAAAGTTCTCTAGTCAGGATCAGCAGAAACGTATTCAAGATCTTCCTCTTGTGGAAAAAGGAACCTTGTTGTCCTGCACGAATCAATAACGAAAGTGAATTCCTATCTCTGCAACAATTGTTTCATTGAGCTTGTAAGCAATGTCAAGTACTAGTGTCATCTAGTCTATGGAGCTGAATGAATTTACTGGTCCTACTTAGGCATAATTGAAAAACCTTGGCAGAACACCTTGCTGATAAAGATTGTACCTTGCTGATAAAGATTGTTTTTCTCTTTTAAATGCTTCCTTTAACAGTAAATTAGTTTTTAAAAAAAAACAATAATAATTATAGTTTTGGTAAATTACCTATAAATAGTAAACTGTGTTTTTAAGTCCATATCTCACATAGGAAATAATTTTTTGGCTTTGCGGTCAGTTCATTCCCTGGGTCAGGAAGTTGGTCAGTCTGGAAAAAGGCGAGACTCCGTTACTGAAACGTATTGACCTGGAAATGAAACAATGTAGCAGCCGCAGATTGTAAAGGCAGCTGCATTCGTTTACCAAGGGGTCATGCGTGAGAGCATATAATGGGGGCAGAGAATCATAATCAGTTCCTTCGCATTGGTTTGTAGTGAGTTAAAGCCAGAAGGACAGTAAAAGTGTGTTGCTATTGAAAACAGTGAGTGTTGTGTTTTTGTTTGTTTGCAATTGTCTAGTCTTGTCTTGCACGTTACCAGACAGTTAACACAGTTCTAGAGCTGTCACCAGGGGCCAGCATGAAACTGGACAACACTGCACCTTTTTCACAAATAAAACTGTATTTGCACCACTAACACTAATTCACGCACTAAGAGACTTGTGTATGTGTTTTGTGTGGGTGTACAATAAAAACTGGATTATTTGTGGGGCAACACGGGGATTATAAATTAATATACGCTGCTGTATTACTCACCTCCATTATTATTTAATGTATGTTTCGCCATCAGGCACGGGGCAAAACAAATAAAACAAACCTTTTCACCTGGATTACAATTGTCTGTCCGTTCTTTAATCACCTGCACCTGCATACTGTCAACCACTTTTCCACAGGGTCATACTTGGTTTACTTTCACAATGAGCAATAAATTAAATCTCCATGCTCAATTTTAGAGCACTGAGAGACGTAAAACTATCAATAATTCCAGAAAATACCGACAATGCACCAGAGATGCACAACGTTGGCATGACGTCACTAGGGGAACACATACACAACAGCTGAGGGACATAAATGGCTTGAAAGCGATCATTACAAATTTCTCTGACGTTTTTAGTAGTCAGTATTACAATACGGACAGTGGGAGTGTGGTGTGTACATTGTATAATAATAATAATAATAATTATTATGATAATAATAATATCTGACGTCTGAAAAAACAAATGCAACATTGCAGAGAACTGATTATGTGCAGTGAATAGCCTAGTAATATTGAGCACTAGTGCACAGGGTAAAAAAATAAAAAAATCTCTAGTAATCATTTTTATATCTGTATGAAGTGTCTTACAGATGCAGCTATTTAAATGTGTTTTTGATATAAACGTAAACGGTACAACATTGTTTAATTAAGGCTGGTAAAACAAATTGCTGTTTCTAAATGGTTCTGCTACTGTCGGGGGAAAATGAATCAATGGTCACTTGATGATGGTCTGCGTGTGTTTGTGAACTTGTGTAACAGTGTCTTCCAAAAGAGAAAAAATCAAATTTGTACCTGCCAGAAACCAACAAACAAAAGCTTTAGTCTCCGTGTTCCATGTTGTACGAAGTGATCGTGCATTGTGCACTGACGAACTCGTTGATTTTACTTTTTTTCATGCAATGCATTCCCTTGCGCCTATCTGAGGTGAAATGTATCGTTGACATCGTTTAACCATTGCGAAATAGGCCTGTATGTATGAACGTTTTGTTTAAGCCATAGACATGTGCATGCGTGTTTATGGGTCGTGGTTTCCCCTAGTGACATCACAGATGTCAAGATTCTAAATCAGTGCTTTTTGGTAGAAACACTTAAAACAAGCTTTAGATAAATTAATTACAGTTACAGCACAAAAGTATGTGTGTGTGTGTGTGTGTGTGTGTGTGTGTGTGTATATATATATATATATATATATATATATATATATATATATATCCCGGCTAGAAGGGGATCAGGCAGGTGAGGGGCCCGGGAGGGGGGTGGGAGGTATTATATATATATATATATATATATTAAGAACACTATTATAGTGTAGTTTAATAAAAATATAAATCAACTTGTAATGTGAAATAGGTGACATATGGACTTTACTGGCTTGTATTAGTTCTTTTAGCTGGCTGGCATTGAAGCACAAACATCTGAAGTGACCGGACCTCTATACCGTAATAGTAATAGAATTAGATTGACAACCATAACATTTTGCGTTAGTGTCTGGCAACAGCCACCACATCACATTGCATCCTAAAACTGTCAAGGAAATGATCTTTCTCTATTGATTTTAATAAGCATCATGAATTTGACACTCGACACTAAAATGAACCACACTAACATCCTGTTTACCCTTGCACTGTGCGAACAGCAAAATTCCTCTTTGGGTAATGTGCCAAATATTTCAAAGTGCCCAAATCCAAACTGCCAGCTGCCTCAGTAGTTGTATATACGATATTCTGGGGTCACAGTGCTTCGTATCAAGTTGTAGTCTAGCTACTGAAATTAAAGAGGAAGTTCTTGGCAGGTTTTTGTGCCATGGCACTGTCTGTGCAGCTAACACTATCGCCAGTCAACTACATGCTGACTAAATGTTCTCTCAGAAGATGTATCTGCTTTTCAAGTCTGAAATGCACTGAAATGTGATATTTGCCGGAAGCTGAACAACGAACGGCAAGTCATTGAAGGGGGAGTTGGTTTGCTTTGGGTTTATAAATTCTTGCTTTATGAACTAACAAAATATTTTAAAACTGTTTTTTGGTTACATGAGTTTTTTGTTTTTATTATCTATACAGTATATAGGTGTCACAGAGCATCTTAAGTTTGAGGCCACTAGTACTGTAATCTGATAATGACTATTGTGTAGAAAAATGTAGATGAAGCCAAGAGCTGTGTAGGTCTTGAAACTGACAACATTGTCCTTCCATAAAACGGTGGCATCCATCTCTACATATCACCAGCATTGCTCAGTGTGAAGTTGCTATGATACCATACAAAAAGAAATATGTATGTACTATAGTCTATTGTTTCACAAGGTTAAGGGGTTAAAGCTTTATGAAGCTTTACAATTAACAAATGAGAAAGGAAGCAACACATTTGAACAATTCTGGACTGTTACATATATTTTTAAATAGGAAATTTACTTTGCAATTGAGGATTTCCAGCAATGTAATAACAGTTTTTGGTTTAGCCATCTACAGATAAGAAGTCTCTCTCCAGCCAGTGAAAAAAAAAATGAACTAAAAAAACATGCAACCTAAAGCAACTGAGTACCAAATGAAACCTAAAAACACATATTTTAAACCTGCTTTCATACACAAAAACAATTTCACGTTTTTATTCTCTACAGTGGTCGATACATTGCCATTGGCTCAGATTAGTATCGATCCAACAGGGATCGCTACAGTATGTTGGACATTTATGCTTGAACAGCTCCTTTGGAATTAATGATGACCAATATAACTGATTCTTGAATGGGAGGACCATGTTCAGATTTTCTTGTACTACCTAACCAAGTGACCACCTCTAGTCAAGAGGAAGCAGAAAAGGAAAGAAAATATCGTCAAAAACACTTTCTGAGACAGGACTCTTGAGCAATTATGCTTCATAAATATAGCCTGTCAAAGGCTGCATTTTAAATCACAGACCCAGTTCTGCACACAGTAACTGCTTTCTAAGTGCTGCACTGCATGTTCCATCTCCCATTCCAAAGACAACCAGACATCCTCATGCAAGTTTCAGTGGTCCTTTGCCAGGCCTTCCTACATGTTTATGGGTAAGGCTGACTAATGCTATTAGTTAACTCATGCCATGCTGACATTCCCATCCCATCATCATGAACTTTAGCTTTATTCAAACAGTGTTTACTTGGCTCAAGCCCTGTTATAATACAATAAATGTGAAAAGTATATTTTAATAATCTGCAAGAGAAACTTCCACCTGCTGGAACAGTCTGCTACACACCCGACAATTAACCAAAGCTCCCCAACCTCGACTCCCAGAATGCAAATTGAGCATGAAGAAAATGAAACGTGTGTAAAGTCAAAAATATTTAGTCAGAAACATACTGTAGATAATTGAGATAAATTACTCTCCTTACTAGGAATGGGCAAACACGCATTTCAAAGAACTACTTGCTTGAATTTAAAATGGTACTGGATTGAGGAGACTTGAAGGATTCGCACCTGGGTAATTGTTTTCATTTACATTATGGTACATCACATATAGGCCAACATGCATAATTTCCGTCCACTAAAAACAATTACTGGGTGATATTTAACACGTGATCAATAAAACTAAGCCTGGTTATTTAACCGGCCAGTAATGGACAAATCCTGCCTTTCATGCAATACTATAATCACAGCAAACATTGGAGGTATTTATAGGCTTTTGATGCCATGGTAACCACACAATTTTCTATTTAAATCGAATGTCTTTGTGATGTCATTCACTATATAGCGAATGATGTAACAATCCACTGTTCTTTTCGATTTAAACCTTCCGGGATCATGTTATCTAGTCTATTTATCCATTTATTTTTATTTTATTCTTCTATACTGTACATTATTTAATTAGATTTATTTTTTCTAAAACCACAAACTTTAGGTCAGCCATGGTGTGACTGTTCCTTGTAAACTGCTGAACTATTGGTTAATTACATTTTTTATTTCTTTTTTATTTCTTTTATATAGGGAAAGAGAGGGTTAAGAGAGTACCATTAATAATTACATATTCAAAATTATTACCCAACATGCTGAACCGCTATGTATCTGCATGCAAGCTGAGGTCCTCTGACTCAGGCTTGCTTGTTATACCCAAGCAAAAGTGCACCACACTCGGAGAGCGCTCTTTTAGCTTCATGGCCCCGACTCTGTGGAACTCTGTCCCGGCTTTAGTGCGTGCAGCTCCCACAATCGCCCGCTTCAAATCAACTCTCAAGACCCACTTGTTCTCTTATGCTTTTAATGCTCTCTATTAGACAAGATCTAGACAAGATTCAGAAATGGGCAGACACATGGCAAATTACATTTAATAGAGAAAAGTGTAAGGTACTGCATGCAGGAAAAAAAAAGTACATTCTAAATATCATATGGGAGATACTGAAATTGGAGGAGGAATCTATGACATCGAGACAATGTGGGGAAGCTATAAAAAAGGCTAACAAGATGCTCAGATACATTGTGAAAAGTGTTGAATTTAAATCAAGGGAAGTGATGTTAAAACTGTACAATGCACTAGTAAGACCTCATCTTGAATATTGTGTTCAGTTCTGGTCACCTCGCTATAAAAAAGATATTGCTGCTCTAGAAAGAGTGCAAAGAAGAGCGACCAGAATTATTCCAGGCTTAAAAGGCATGTTATATTCAGACAGGCTAAAAGAATTGAATCTGTTCAGTCTTGAACAAAGAAGACTGACTGACTACACGGCGACCTAATTCAAGCATTCAAAATTCTAAAAGGTATTGACAATGTTGACCCAAGGGACTTTTTCGACCTGAAAAAAGAAACAAGGACCAGGGGTCACAAATGGAGATTAGACAAAGGGGCATTCAGAACAGAAAATAGGAGGCACTTTCTTACACAGAGAATCGTGAGGGTCTGGAATCAACTCCCCAGTAATGTTGTTGAAGCTGACACCCTGGGATCCTTGAAGAAGCTGCTTGATGAGATTCTGGGATCAATAAGCTACTAACAACCAAACGAGCAAGATGGGCCAAATGGCCTCCTCTCGTTTGTAAACTTTCTTATGTTCTTATGTTCTTAAGCCTGGTATCTGTTATCAGCTGTTGTCTAAATTGTTATTTCAGGTTTTTCACTCCATCTTATTCATATAATTCTGCTTGACACATGCATCCACAACGTTTAGAATTCACACCCTAGCCTTTCATTTAATGTATTATGCCTATAAGTAATATATTTGCATGGTTTTTTACTGTTGTATTTAATGTACTACGCCTATATTTCACTGTATTTAATGTATTATGCATTGTTCCTCACTATCTTGTAAAGTGCTTTGTGATGGTTTTCCACTATGAAAGGCGCTATATAAAATAAATATTGATTGATTGACTACGATATAATGATGTACCTGTCTCGTCTACATATCTATCCTTGCATGATGGATTTTTTAAGACTGAATATTTATTTTCTTTATTTGCAATTTAACTTTTATCATTTGTATTCTTTACATAAGCTTTTACAGGTTTCAATGTCTCTTAATGTATCTATGATCCCTTTATGTTTAATGTGGACTAAAACACCTGCCAAATTTGCATTCCTTCTAAAAGCTGATCGATACAGTAATATCGAAAATATTTTGTTCATTTTTTCTGAATTATGAAGTAAATGCTTCCAAACTATTTTTTAACTTAGAATATGTAACTATTAACGGTACTCTTAACCCTCTTCCCTTTTCTTATAATTAAGCAGTCCATTCCTATTGAGTTTGTCAACTTTTCTCAACTCTCTCTCAATAACTTGTTCTTTATATCCTCTTTTCTTAAGATTTATTTGTAATTCATTTTTTCTTTTGTGTAGTCATTTTCATCAGAACAGATTATTTCTATCCTCATACCCAGTCTTTTAGGAATTGCTCTTTTAACATAGATAGGATAAGCAGATGACATATGTAGGTACTGATGCATATCAGTAGGTTTTTATAAATCCTTGATCACGTTTAACCAAGGTGTCTAAGAATAAAATTTAAGACCATCATAATTTTGGGTGGATATAATTTGCTAATTTATGAAACTGTACAAGAGATTCTTCTCCATGTGTCCATATGCCAAATATGTCATCCACATATCTTATGTATTCCAATGGTTTCTTGTCTAGTTAACTCAGTAATATTTCCTCCCATTTGACTACATACATGCTTGCAAAATGCATACCTCATTCTGAGCCTATTGCTGTCATCATTCTGTTTGTAACTTCTGTTTCCAAGTGTAAAATAACTATTATCTTGATCATATTTACATAGATTTACCTTCAAAAACTCACATTATAATCGAAGTCATGCAGTGAGTGTAACTTTAATTAATACGAGAACAGCTTTATTTCTAGCAGTTCAGTTCTTCAGTTCCTGCAAGTAATCTGCAAGGGTGAATAACTGTGCTCCTGTTAAGTGGATACCTGCTACGAATCACATCACCAGAGTAATCCAGAGTGTCAAGTCGCTCACATCTGCAGTGTCGCCTCGCTCTTCAGGGAGGATCATCTTCCAACACATCTTCCTCCTCTTGATACACAGCCCACACAAGCATACTAAAGCCTGTCATTTCCTCCTCTTAGAGCAATGAATAGGCTACAAACCTGATTTATATTTTCCAACCAGTAAGTAGCCTATCCCGTTCAGACGAGTTAAATATTGTGTTACAAATAACAAAAATACTTAAATTACCTAATTATTGGAAAATTAAACATAGACTTTTTAATTATTACCATTGGCTTAAATACATGTTCTAAACACTGAAAATACTCAAGGAAATTGATAAAACACATCTTATTCTCCCCCTGGTCTGAAGCATGCGTTGTAATAATTATGACAAATAATATGTTAATAAGAACATTGGTCTCCAAGGGTACGTTATTCTAACGTTGCAATGAGTGAAGTTTTTTGATGATAAATGGGTTTTAAGAATCACCCGATGAAATGGTAAACACTATTACTAGCACGATAAAGGAGGAGGTATGTTTTATACATATTGGCCAGTGTGTTACAAAATTTCTATTTCTATTTCATTTTAATTTTACTGATAGTCTGTACTGTATATATTTGTGGTTTATCAATACAAGAAAAGCTGTATCATACTGGACTACAGCATTTTGTGAGGCTAAGCTGGGAAGTATCAAGATTCACTCTGCAGTACTGTATGCTGTCAGACTTACAGTGAGCTCTAGCTACAGCAGCTGTCATACAGTGCGTGGATAGTTAAGGAAGGAACAGGTGCTAAGCTGTCTTTTATGGCTTCTCCCATTATAGGGAATACTCTACTGTCTAGGAAGCAGCCTACTTGCACAGATGATCTACCAAAAGACACTGTGGCCAAATATTAATTCAAAGGCTAAACTCTAACCCCCCTCCCACTTCCACTCGATAAAAAACACTAAAAAGACACCTGTCCACTTTCCTTTGTCTTCACAGTCTTGAAGCCGGTTCACAGTAGCTGCCCAGCTTATACTTGGACGCAAGCACAAAGCTGGTATTTTAAAAGGAACCTCTCAAAAATATTACTCTATTAATATTGTACTTTTAAATTGAATCTAACATTTTGAGAATGCACAAAGATAGATTCCTAGTGTAACGGGGCCGTAGACTATTGTAAATGGTTTTAAAAATATACACTGCTGTGCAGAGTGGAAGAATATGTGTAAAGCTGATCAAGAATGATTGGTGAAATGTCCCCTTACATTATCCACATATCTACATAACATTATCCACATATCTACATAACAAAACACTGCATGTGAAAAGGCAATCTTCTTTTTATGAAACGTGTAGTCATCCCACAGATGTTGATAGTGGCAGATGCATACATGAACTGTATGATCTCCCAGAATGTGGTAATGGCAAGCAGGTTGTAGGATTTAGGGAGCTTGTGCCCCTGCAGTAGGATGGTCTTTTGAGGAATATAAACAACCCGAGGAGTGAATGTCTGATTTGTGATGAAGCAGATTGTATAAAAGATGGAACTGTGGAAGTATAACATGTAAATTAAATAAATTAAATCAATAAATACCTTTTGTTTGTTGCTTTTTAGGCAGCACTGTAAGGCTAGTGAATTTTTTGTTTCGGTGCTTATCATTTTTGGATTATTTTCAATTTTGTGAATTGGTGTATCACTTTGTCATAAAGTGGACCTTGCCGGCATTAAGCTTGATATGCTTGACTGGGTTAAGCTGCTGGAAAATGACCTTAGCACTATCAGGAGTATCTACTTATACTTATCAATAGGATCTTGTTAAAACAATGAAAGTGAACCATAGAATCTTTCCTTTTCAAAATGCTCTTTCTTTTCTGTGTAGTCAAAGGAAGCCTGGTATCAGGAGAATAGATACAGTGCTTAGGGCCACCTGTCTGTGGATAACCGAGGCGCCCTTGGGGAAAAACACAGAGATTACTTGTGTCACAACCTCGGTTATGAATAGGCATCAAAATAATCTCCGAACACGATGTGATTTCACAAAACACCCAGCTTTTGTGATGCAGACTTTGCCACTGAATTAAGATTGTCAGTGGTTGTTCTGGTCAAGTTCTATTACTAAAGTTCTAAAAATTTCCCTCAAACAGCTCCTTAAATCTCTGTGTTAATTGATTTGAGCCCTTTAAATTTGCTTAAACTGAGAAATCATGAGCCAATCTACTTTAAAATGAGTGTTGAACAATAATTGAGAGAACATCACCTCCTGTATCACCAATTCCGGTAAGAAGCTGCCTGTGATGAAAACCAAGTGCAGCCTGCCTTATTTGGCCACCAAATAAATACATAAAAAAGCAAAGGAGCACAAAACTAAAACCCAGACATAGCGTTAAACAAATACCAAGATCCCAGCATTCCATAAGACTGCATATATATTTATTAGGGCTGTCAATTAATCGCAGTCAATTAATCCATTTTTTTTTAACACACGTTAATTGCACTCCTGACTTGTCCCTCTTAGCATACCATAATTAGTTTACTGCAGCGCCGTTTTAGTGCATGCCAGCACTGAATGCGTGTAGTCAATGTTTGAATATAAAATTTGTCACACAACCACATTATCTAGCAAAGCACTCAAACTGAAAGACTTGTGCATGGGACATTTTTTTTTTTAACTTTATGAAGGTTCATTGGGTAGAAAAATGGTTACTTGTAACTACTGTCAACGTGAGTTCCAGTATCACTGAAATGCATCATGTCTGCTGTACCACCTGCGTGCTAAATATATTTTCACTGCTCAAAATACACTCTAGTAGTTTTTCTGCTACAGACATCAACAACACAACAACAGATAAAACCCATCAGTTTCGACAGAGTACTCTTTTAGAAATTCAGGATCGCTGCAAACCCATGAGTCAAGCTAAGTACGATACTATAAGTTAGATAGCTACCGATGCTGACCTATTAACGTTGTAGCTTTGTTTTATTTCAATAACCACATTTAATTTTAAACAATATTATTTACAATTATGGATATACGTTATTCAGTGAATGTTTTGTTTTATTAGGCATTTTCAAATTATTAATAAGAGAATTTAAAATTATTATGATTATGATCCATCCATCCATTACCTGCTTAATCCTTTACAGGGTCGCAGTGAGCCGGAGCCTAACCCTGCAGACACAGGGTGCAAGGCAGGACTACACCCTGGACAGGACACCAGTCCATTGCAGGGCACTACACACACAGGGCAATTTTGACCAATCAACCTGAACAGCATGTCTTTGGACTGTAGGAGGAAACTGGAGTACCTGGAGAAAACCCACATGAACAGGGGGAGAACATGCAAATTCCACACAGACAGACCCCTAGGCCGGAATCAAACCCAGGAGCCTGGCGCTGTGTGGCAGCAGCACTAACCACCATTACTACAACTACTAGCCACCCTCCCTCCCCATACCCCCGGCTCTCCGGTCCTGCTGATCGAACCCGAGCCCCCCCTCGGCCCGCCCTCGAGAACAACCTGAGCAGGATCTCGCAGTTCTCCTCGACCCCCTTGCCATCGGCGTCGAGGAGGACCCTGTACGCGATGACGCTCCACACCCTCCATTTCCCAGCCCTCGTCTCCCGCCGAGACACCGCTTGGCGGGAGACCCTCCGACTGCCGGAGGTCCTGCAAGGAGCGCTCGCGTCAGGAGAGATCCTGCGTCACTTTACTGACTCGGACGCCGCGTGCCCTTTCTGCGGTCAGTCCGAGTCGGTAGCCCACATTTATTTTCTTTTCGCTAGGCTGCAGCCGTTCTTCCTGCTACTCAAGAACCTGCTGCAGTTCTGGCTGCATTTCTCCCCCACCCTCCTCATCTTCGGGCACCCTGTTCGTGGCTCCAGCAAAAAGAGAGACCTCCTCGTCAATCTGCTCCTGGCTCTTGCTAAACTGGCCATTTACAAGACCAGGAAGCGTAAGATGAGCGGGGAAGGTCTCTTTGACTGCGGAGCCATGTTCAGGGCCCTCATCCGTTCCCGGATTAATTTAGAGCACGCCCACGCGGAGTCTGCTGGCGACATGGCATCGTTTGTCGACCAGTGGACTCTAGGGGGCGTGCTCTGTACCACCTCCCCTTTTGTTTTGAATATTTAATTTGCAGTCTTTTTGACCGGTTTTCGTTTAATTAGTTTAAGGCCCATCCTTTTTAGCACCCCTAAGGGTGCTAATTTGAATTTCTTTCCAGCTGTCTTTGGACAGCTGGTGTAGTCCCACTAAAATGGGCCTTAAAATAGAACTACTAAACACCCCCCCCTCTACCAAAGGGCATCTTTAGCGATTCTGGAGCTAAATACCTTTCTATGGTTTGCAAAAGGGCTTTGTTAGAATTATTATTGTTAATATATTATTTTTGCAAAGGGCTGTGTTTTTTTCTTCCTTTGTAGTAGCTTCGGTATTTTTGTATAACTTTACTTTTAAAACAACTGCAAAATGGCAATAATCTGATATGTTGAATGGTCTTTAAACCACTTGTATGCTTATTTTTTTTCTATTTGGTCAAAAAAGCCTTCCAGGGCTACTTTCAACAGATCTCAGTTATTAATAAAGAATTGCTTGGTATAGCCTTTAGTTACAGTAGAAACTTGCATGAGATTAGGTGGATCAGTGGACAACATTTTGTTTTTTAGGTTCCAGTTCCAATAACTATCTCTGGCATCTTTCGTGGCACCTTGCCTCATGGCAGTCATGCCTGATGGATAGATTAAGTGTACTTTTTCAAAGCATAACTGAGGTCTGTAATGCCTGTGCCTGATTATCTGCCATCCCCCTCCTTGGTTTTGATTAGGGCTTCTGTTTTTATTAATTTAATTTCTCTGTGCTTATTTTGAACTATTTCAAGTTTTATGTAAATCAGGTTTCTCCGGGCTTTTGCTTTTTATATACTGTATGAAATTATTGTTTTCGGTTACTTTTCAAAATTCTTGGGTGTTTTCTTCTGTCACAATATGTACAGTAACTCAACAGTACTTGCACACTCCAATTGTACCTTCTTGCCTTTGCTGGCTTCCACAAAACAAAATCCTTAATGGAGCATTTTTTTACTTTTCGCCACACTTTCTGTTCTAAATTCCACAAGCGTGTAAATACTCCTTATCAAACTGTAATATGGCCTTAAATCTCACGAGCAAGAACAATGCTCTAGTTCTAATTGTAATCTCATTTTAAATCTTGCGCGCGTGCACAATCCTCCAATAGAAATGCGGGAATTTGCTGCCACTCAGTAGTAGGGGTGGGTTTAAACTATTCAGAACAAATCAATGCGAGACACAAGTCAGAAAGGAGGGATATTACCTAACTGCACTGGGAAATGTTTTATTAATTTATTTCAAGGGGAATGGGACCAAGTCAACGTGAACTGAGTAACTATTTCCAGCGCTTTTCCATTGTCCACTGAATATACACTGATTTCATTTTTTTTGTATCAAGGGTGTTTTATTGGTTTTTAATTGGTTAAAACCAAAATTCAGAAACCCTAAATATAACCAACCTGCTACATACTGATGTGTACAAGTTCAAAGTGTGTTCAACGGAGCTACAACAACAGTGATCCACTCTACTATAAGCACAGTATGAGCCCAGGATCACATTGGTACACAATACTACACTGAACAAAAATATAAATGCAACATGTAAAGTGTTGGTCCCATGTTTTATGAGCTGAAATAAAAGATCCCAGAAATTTTCCATACGCACAAAAAGCTTATTTCTCTCAAATTTTGTGCACAAATTTGTTTACATCCCTGTTAGTGAGCATTTCTCCTTTGACAAGATAATCCATCCACCTGACAGGTGTGGCATATCAAGAAGCTGATTAAACAGCATGATCATACACAGATGCACCTTGTGCTGGGGACAATAAAAAGCCACTCTAAAATGTGCAGTTTTGTCACACAACACAATGCCACAGATATCTCAAGTTTTGAGGCATGCTGACTGCAGGAATGTCCACCAGAGCTGTTGCCAGAGAACTGAATGTTCATTTCTCTACCATAAGCCGTCTCCAACGTCGTTTTAGTGAATTTTGCAGTACGTCCGACCGGCCTCACAACCGCAGACCAAGTGTAACCACGCCAGCCTAGGACCTCCACACCCGGCTTCTTCACCTGCGGGATCGTCTGAGACCACCCACTCGTACAGCTGATGAAATTGTGGGTTCGTACAACCAAAGAATTTCTGCACAAACTGTCAGAAACCATCTCAGGGAAGCTCATCTGCATGCTCATTGTCCTCACTAGGGTCTTGACCTGACTGCAATTCGGCGTCGTAAAACTGACTTCAATGGGTAAATGCTCACCTTCGATGGCCACTGGCACGCTGGAGAAGTGTGCTCTTCACGGATGAATCCTGGTTTCAACTGTACTGGGCAGATGGGCAGACAGCGTGTATGGCGTCATGTGGACGAACTGTTTGCTGATGTCAACATTGTGAACAGAGTGGGGTTATGGCATGGGCAGGCATACACTACGGACAACGAACGCAATTGCATTTTATCAATGGCAATTTGAATGCACAGAGATACTGACGAGATCCTGAGGCCCATTGTCGTGCCATTCATCCGCCGCCATCACTTCATGTTTCAGCATGATAATGCACGGCCCCATGTCGCAAGG
The DNA here is from genome assembly GCF_017654505.1 of Polyodon spathula. Lineage (NCBI taxonomy): Eukaryota > Metazoa > Chordata > Actinopteri > Acipenseriformes > Polyodontidae > Polyodon > Polyodon spathula. Next base: position 69,637,794 of record NC_054534.1, read on the forward strand.
ATCTGTATACAATTCCTGGAAGCTGAAAATGTCCCAGTTCTTCCATGGCCTGCATACTCACCAGACATGTCACCCATTGAGCATGTTTGGGATGCTCTGGATCGACGTGTACTGCAGTGTATTCCAGTTCCCATCAATATGCAGCAACTTCGCACAGCCATTGAAGAGGAGTGGGACAACATTCCACAGGCCACAATCAACAGCCTGAGGCAAATGGTGGTCACACCAGATACTGACTGGTTTTCTGGTCCATGCCCCTACCTTTTTTTTTTTAAGGTATCTGTGACCAACAGATGCATATCTGTATTCCCAGTCACGTGAAGGCCTAATGAATTTATTTCAATTGACTTATTTCCTTATATGAACTGTAACTCAGTAAAATCTTTGAAATTGTTGCATGTTACGTTTATATTTTTGTTCAGTGTGCATACATACTGTGAGGATTAATGCCTTAGTCCTGGTATGGGCTGTTCTCCAAATTTGCTACATTTTGCTACAACATGTTTTTACCATGGTATACCACAGTAAAATCATAACATTACAACATGCATTGTGTTGCATAACCCAAAAGACAAAACTGCTTAATTGAAATAATTCTCCTGTGCATTATATTATATTATATTAAAAGTCCAGTGTAATCAAACTCGTATGGTAATAGACTGAGTTTTTCAAAGGCACACAGACCACTGACAAGTAAAAATGCCAAGAATCTGAGACAGACACACTGCATGCATGGAATTAATACATTTTGTTGAAGGTAGTTGTTATTCAAAGTAACTCCAGCATTTTGCCATACTGTGACATGGACAGTGAACTGTAATTCTAGTACTTTCCTGAAAAAACTGACATACCTTAAGGAGGCTGTCATGTAACTGTGATTGATCTGTGTCCTTCAGCTTTATAAGGAATAGTTACATAAAAGATCAGTGAAGTGTCCATGTGTCTAAATTCCCCTTTAGTTCATATTATTGTTAAGGCAGCAACAAATAAAGAGAGACAGTCTTTTAGTATGGTGCCACATCTCTTTTGTTACTAAAACAAACAACACCACCATTTAACAGCAAGTCGCCACAGTTTGCTTTGATTTACTGTCATCTGTTTTCAGTTTGAAGAGAAAAGGCAAATAAATCTCTATGTTGGCAGCACTAGCAGCTGTCCAAGCCTTCCAGTAGGACCCTGCCACACTGAATTTGCAGCCTACACCATCATTATGTTATCGGTAACTGCCCTAATGCACAGTCGAGTAGCAGTTGTCTCTGAAATATGCTTGCTCTCTGTGTATCTCACCAAACCACCCTCCTATTTACAAAACCACAGCTTGGTTGATGTCTGTTTCCACAGCTTTGCACCAGGTGTGCACCCTAGTCCACTTCCTAACATAATCAAACTGCTGGGTGTATGGTCTATCCTGAGGTCTTAGTTATTAATAGTGTTGAGAAGCATCACAGAGTCTGCAGAGAGAGACCTTTACCCTTTTGCCATCATCAATTAACATCACTGTGGCAGGGCTGAGGCCTGCCCCTCTAAAATATGGTTTAATTTGTATAATTTAAAGGATTTCCCTGCCTAATTGAAATGGAATGTGCAGCAGGTGGCCAGGTATCAATTACATAATTGATTATCAATTAACATTGGTCACCTGCCAGTCCTTGGTTCTTTGTTTTTATAAAATTAAACAAATGTTATTTTTAAACCATACAAAATTATACAAAATTACACAAAACCCAAACAAAACATATTATTCACAGGGGCAGGCTTCAGCCCTGCCACATACCCTCCACCCACAATCTCCCCAGTAAACATATGGGTGGGTGGGAGGGAACGCTGGGGCTCAGCCGGCCTCTATCAAATACCAGACGGACAGGGATGCTCTCAACCACTCGCACACCCTGCCGTCTGATGCCAGCCCGCCCCAGCATTAGCTAATTTATTGGGCATCTGTGATAAAAAGGGTGCCAGTTTAACCCCCGAGCTTCTGTAAGGGGGTGCCCATTCAACACTGGGTCTACCCCTAGACCCAGTGTCCCCATTTGTCCCTTCTTGGGGTTCCTCTCCAGAGGTCGGCCCTGGCAACAGTGCAAGCCCCTGGCTTACTACTGACGTCACTTCCCAGCAGAGGCACTGGAAAGAGGCAGTCCAGCAATTTCAGTGGAGGGAACAACAGCGCTGGGCACTCCGGCAGTGTTTTCTGTTTCATTTTGTTGTGCTGGCTTGCTGACTTATTAAATAACCCTTTCTCTGACAAATCCATACATGTTTCATATCAATCTTTAATCAATCTGTAGGTATGAGCGTTCTGTGTATTAATGTAATTTAAACCACGTTAAAAACTGGGTATGTAAAAATAATACAGATGCACTAATTTATTACATATTTTGGTATAAATGTAATTTATTTTTTCTTCATAGGTACCCATGATATGTGCTACTTAAAGCTAGTGTACAATTAATTGCATATTATTGCTAAGGGACAGAAAAGTCTCATCTAAAGCAATCAGCTACCCCATGACCAATCACGAAGATAACAAAAGTACGTGTACAGGGCTTTGTTATTTATTTAAGTATTTATTGCAAAGTGTTTTATTTTTTTATTTGTAGTAGCTTCTGTATTTTTTAAAATAACTAAAACTATCATTTTATGAGTCAAACGACAATAATTTCAAACATCGAATGAATGGTGTTACATAAAAAAACTGCATTACGTATAGTAGAAAGTTGAGCAAGGTTACGTCACAAACTGGATTTTCAGTGCTGAAGTCTTGCAAGCACAACGTATGTCTTCCAGACATGTTTTCATGCAAAAGAACCTGAATTTTTGGTCAATTGTATGTTTTTTTTTAGCGTGAGAAGATGATTTCCCCACCCTTTAAAGTCGTTCAATGTTTCAGACTCCCACTTCCTATAGCACATGGAATATGCATGCTACGTTACATAAATAATGACTGTGGAGAGAGAGTATCGACTTTCTAAACTGCATGAACTGCCAGTGTTTGGTAACAAAACATTTGAGAAACACTGATTACAGTAATAGCTACTGAGCTGCACATAGACATTCCTGCCTACTGGTCTGGACTGTCGCCAGACGTGGCAAGTTAAGAACCTCCAAAATTAGGTTTTGCAATAATCTATTGAATGCATGACAAAACTGAATTTCGTTTATGAGACATTAATAACTAGGCCACTTGACCCAAGTTTAATGCCAGCAGCCTGCCTTTGGTTTCAATGACTTCCTCCCAACGGTCCAGTCTCTCTGTGAAGATAAAGTGTGCGCCTGGTCTCCAAAGGCAGGTCTGCCTAGCGTCTCCAGCTACTGTAGCAAATTCTTTCGGCAGCTTCAGCCAACTTGGCAGAGGAGCTCAGATCTGTGTTCAGCGCTGAGGAAATTCCCTTCATCGGAAAGTAAATCTTTTTCTAAATGGAGATCTTCCTGCCTCTATTTAAACATGTTCTCCTTGCCTCCTGCACATATGTGTGACTACTCCTTCAAGCTGATTTTTGTAATGGATTTTGTCTTCCTGTTTGTTAAAAAAAAAAAAAAAAGAAGTCAACAGGGCTACTTGGGGTCAGTAGCCCCTGTCCTCTTCTTCTTTGATAAGCACTGTCCACGGAAGAGAAAAGACTCCTATTTTAAACGAGAACCATCGAAAACCTCCAAAGTCTGTCCTGTTTTTTTTTTTCCTTGCATAAAATGTGAATATTTGGAATAAAGTTTATATTCATCATTACATAATTACATATTGGTTTAAGCTACTGTATCATTATACAGTAGCTGTGTATATCGTACTGTCGTCCTCCTTGAGTGAACGCATGTTTCAAAAGAGAAACTGTAAGGACTTCAGAACACATCAAAAGTGAAAAGAACATGAACAACAGGGGAAATATGAAAAACAGTACGAGTGTACGTATGGTTGTACTCACTGCAACACTGTTTTATGGAGATGCAGAATATATCTTTACATAAGTGCTCAGTCTATTAAAGATAAACTATGTAATTTTTAAATATATTTTAAAGTTAAAAATTGCAACAACAACAAAAAAAGAGGGTTCCTTTTTTCCTTTTTTGTTGTAATATGGAATAATGTTTGATAACTTGTTGATCCCCAACTGTGGAAACTTTAAGACCAAACTTCACAAACTAAGATCAAGTGCTTGTATTTTCAACCAGTTGAAGCCTTCAGCTAGTATGAAAGAGGTATCACAGTCTGTCTGCTTTTGATCAAAGAAAACCCTCAGTTAAGATTGTCAGTCAGAAAGGGTAACACTGTTTCACTTGCCTCCATCAGAAGAAATTCTCAGTATGCGATTGGATAACATTATTGGCTGATCCATATCAGAGAAATCCTTCCTTACAAAAACTGTCTACAGCAGGTCAGGATTATGAAAATGTTCTAGTCTCTGACAGACGATATCCTTAGTACAGTCTATGCAGTTTAAGATGTTTTTATTATTATTGCTAGTCACTTAGAAAACATGACTTATCTGCTCTCTGTCACATAACACCTTCAGGGCAGACTGTGTGCAGTAACATAATATAATTTGCCTGGTCTCCATACGAGAAAATCCAGCTTAGAGTGGGTCTCGATGCATTCCCATCAGAAGCACAAATTAAAATGAAAAATATAACAGGCAGAGGGTATCTATTACTAGAACAGACTTTAAGATAAGATTCGTTTTTTAAATTATACTCTATTGTTCCATTGTCTCCACAAGGGAGTTTACCTTCTGTAGCCAGACACCAATGGTCTGGAACACATACACACATCACAAAAGGAAAAGAGTGAGTTAATGAGAAGCCACTTTGGCTGCTGTCAGATACTTCCTCCACAAAGACTGGCTCAGCCTGTCAGCAATGCTGAGCCTTTGGGTCAAGACTTTTCTGTTTGATACTATATATATATATATATATATATATATATATATATATATATATATATATATATATATATATATATATATATATATATATATATTTATATGGGTATAATATGCAGCATTTTAATTGTATGCTGTTCGTGTGAATTCTGACACTAAATCAATGCCAAGGTTATTTATTAAGTTTTTGTCAGTTATCTTTACACAGTATTTTATTTATTTTTTTGGTACTTCTTTAAATGTGTGATAAATGTTTCATAATCAGTAGCTTATTAGGTGAACCTCAAATAAAAATACAAATTATACAACATTTGCAATTAAGCTGAGTCACCTACCATATTTAAAAGGTACAATTAAAAAGGTATAGGCCTAATTATTTTAAGTAATTTGTGTAGCAATTTTCCTAGTGTCTGATTGGTCATTGGAATGTCCCCCAGCATTGAAATTGCTTCACTGAGTGGAACATTCCTCAAGATAATAACTGCTAGGGGGGCAGTCTCCATCATTTTTGACCAGAGTGTACAATTACTACCAAAATTAAACAGCACAAAAACAAAAAAGTCAATAGGCCCACTGATTGCATTTGCGTGGTTCCTTCAATCTTCTAGCCCACAACAAAAGGAGCATAAAATGTAACAATACTGAGTATCAGAGTTGGCATGGTTCTTAACAGTGAACTTTACAGAAAAATGCAAATGCTTTCAAGAAAGAGCAAACAGCAGGATAGCTAGTTTTCTCCAATCGTTTTAGCCTGATTACTCAAGAACAAAGCAGCTTGGAGCAAGATTGAAGAGATGGCTCTCATGGAAGTATGTATATGGAATGATTTACAGATAATCTTCAACACTAAACTTCTTGTTTGTGACAAACTCAATAAGCTACCAGATAATCAGACCACTTTACACAGTCCCTTTGGTGGGTATAATAGATTCCACAACATACATGTGTTAATTTACTATAAACTATAATCTTCCACGTTTTTCATTATGCCAGTATTTGTTGTTTAGTTCCTGTCAGAAAGACATTGTAAATTTGAATATCAAGCCGCTTAAACTATTTCCCACAGAACAATTAATAGACAGATGTGTCTCATACATGTTGCATCTATTTAGGTGTGTGTGGAATTACACCATATTTACATTATAGTAAAAAATAATAATAATAAATAAACTCATGCTGAGCAGGTGAAATGTAGAGGTTAGGTCTACCACTTAAACTGCTCTGCCCTGAAGAACACACCCAGAAGCAATTTACCAAGCACACAAAGTTGCAGTGTGAACAGAACTGCAGCGTGAATCCTTAGAATGGTCATTGGTAAATGCCGCTACAACCACACGACAGTCTGGAAAATCATGTGGCTACTCTGTGTTAAAAACCTCCCGTCTGCAGGGCAGCACAGAAAGCAGTCCCTGTTGTCCACTGTTGTTGGAGGAGGTTGCTAAGTTGGCTCACTGAACCAGCAAGCTCTTGATCATTACCAAGGACATGTCATTGAATGATTGTTTACATAGTTACTTAGTCTAATATAATGATGGGCCAGAGTATTCATTAAAACATTCATAAGTTTGAAAGGGTTAACATGATGTTGGTTGTATTTGCTGATTTAGTCTGGATCATTACTTTTTTTTTTTTGTCCACACTCCTAGATCTGAATATAAATGTTTTTGCTGATAATGGTTATAGAAGAGCCATCGTTTTGGTACGATCCAGGCCAGGATCTCAATGAGCAATCACTGAATTAGTGGAACTTTGCAGGAGTTAAGTTAAGATCAACATGACCCAGTACACACAACAAAGGTCACCATGGCCATAATCATATCTGGGTCCCAAGGGTGAAAGGCTATTATTCTCACCACTACTTAATTACATTCACTAATTAACTGTAATGCCCCTAACTCACAGGAGCTTTAAATTCTGCTTGAACAGACACTGTTTAATTACACATATTTAATATCTTCAGATCATCTGTAGCTCACATCAGCCAGACAATGAGGTGCACACACTCACTCACTCAAAGATGTACTAAGAGAAGCATTACAGAAATAGCTGCAGTGCTCTTCAGCAGCGTGCATCAATCAGGACAGCATCGTCCCAGTTTATTCAGGGAGCCGCGGCAGCAGGCTGGTGATGAAGTGCCAGGTGACAGTTCATAAAGGTTAATAGATACGCAGCTCCATTAACTAAAATAATGAAAACAATCCCCCCTTAAAGACCCTACATTATCTTGTTTACTTGATTACAGTAAGATCTTCTCCACACACACGCAGATAAGCTGCAACATTCTTCAAAAATGTAATGGTCATTGTGCTTAATATCATTAGGCGTTTTGTCTTTGCTTGAGACTTAATACATTTAGGACAGGGTGGGTGATCCTTAGTAGCACATTTTCAGTAATCTAGCAACATGACACAATATACAGGGGAATCAACTGGGAACTTGAACCAGGTTATAATCCACCTGGCATCTTATGCATGATTTATAGAATTTCAAACCTTATACCGAAATGAAAACTTAAAAGGGCACAATGTTCATAACTCCAATATCAATTCACTGGTCAGTTAGAACTGGTGTTGTTAGTGTTCTAGAATCATCTAAGGGTCAGATTTCATATTATATTCAGCACAGCTTCCTTCATTTGTGTGTTGATGGGTCTATAGTGGGTCTGATCTGCTATTAGGTGCTGTGTTGCTGCTACTATTTCACGTATTATGTTACTGTCATGTATTATGCACTTTCCACTGTATTTAATGTACTATTTCATGTATTAAGCTACTATCATGTATTATGCACTTTCCACTGTATTTAATGTATTATGCATTGTTTTTTACTATATATCATGTATTATGCATTTCTCTGTATTTAAAGTATTATGGATTTTCTTGTTGTTACTGCATCTTGTAAAGCACTTTGTGATGGTGGTCCACTATGAAAGACGCTACATAAAATAAAGATTGATTGATTGATATAAAGAAGCTCACCAAAAGTCTTGGGCTGGAAGGGACGTAGTACTTCAGTATTACCATAAGGCGGTCTTTTTCTTGTTACCCTATGTGCATGAGCAAGTGCTTGAGAAACAAAACTGAAGAACTCTTCAGACACCAGCAGGCATCTTCTCCACGTACAGTTTGAATGTGATATGATGTGTGGTGGCACAGGAGAAAGTATTTACAGATTGAGTTCATGTTTCAAAGCATTTCATTTACTTTGGAACAGCACACACCGGTACTGAAATCCTTACCAATTCACTGTAACCTTAGTCAGAGCTGGTGCCCTTCCTCTAGAATAAATCCCAACATTTAGAAGAATAGTTCTACTAACATTTTCAAAACTAAATTTTACAATTTAGGTGGTTTTATCACTAATTACTTTGTATGCAGTACAGGTGACAATAATAACTGCAAACCTGATTTGAGATAAACCTAATTCTTATTACCATAGAAATACATTTTTTCAAAATTAGATTGACTGTAAACCTATAACTCCTTAATGTAGGGACCCGCAACCTTTGTGGCAGCAGTTTCTGTTTGCGGTTCAACCATAGATGAATATGTAATTATGAGCGTTCCTGCATAAATGCGGAGACAGTGCAGTTATAATGAGATGTACGAAAGCTGCAGGCAGTTGCGACACTTACAATTGCATCAATTTGCAGCAAACCACAACTCAACTCCTGCTATTTCTTTGAACAATGTTGCACGACTCTTGCAACAGAGACCTCGTTAAAAAGACATAACAAATATATAAATTAGTATATTGCAGCTCTTTTCATTAACATATTTTCTCTTAGTACATATGATAAAATGTATACTTTGCTAAGTGTCACAACGAAAATGCAAATTGTGGTACGTTTGCGCTGCGACTGGCCCATCTTAGTACACCTACCCCTCAGTCTCTAACTAATTTCATGAGTCTTCCTCCCCTTACTCAAGTGCACAAACCCACTGCATTGAAAGAACTAATTCCCAAAATAGGAGGCTTGTTGTTAGAAATTAAATAATTTCCCTGTGGCTTTTGATCCATTGCTGCCAGCTACAACTGAACACCTCGTAGGCTAAAATAAAAATCGCTTCAGAAATCAGCAAGTCACTGTTGCCATGAACATGGATAAGTTTGTTATTAGCAAAAGAAAAGACAACAGTGAAAATGAAACAGAGTTATTGGGCTAAATTATTTAGTGTAACTGAAAAGCAAGGTAAGCCATATTGCCAGGTTTGTTTGTTATTGTCTCGTTATTCAGAATTCCACAAGAAGTACCCTGCAGATAGTGAAGACAGAACCTTAAAAACAAGGAATCCGAAACAGGATAAAATTACTTGCCGATTAACACTAAGTTGACCAGTGTCTTGACTGAGTCCCTCACATATCCTTTCATATGTGATGGCTTCTCGCAAGAAAATACAAATAAAAACATTAACAGTAATTCTAATGGAAATTGCCTATACGTATGCCCATGTATATTGCAGCTAGGGGTTAAGATTATTATTTTGCAATATCGGGCCTGCTATAAACATTAGGTTAAACTGAAAATAAAGCCATGATAAAAGTTTGGTTGTGCACCTTTGCCTTAATTGAAATTTACAATTTGCTTTTCTGTAAATTTAATGCAGTTTTCAAAAGATTTATCCCTAAGTGACCTAGCAAATCTTGACTCTTTCAATGTAACTTACTAGAAAGATTACAGAAAGATCACTCTAAGAAAACTAATTGAACAGTTCCAGAGTTTTACACTTAAAATGGGGGACATTAAAAATAGACCACATGTCTGGAATACAAAAGTTATAAAAAGGAAATAACTGCTGGAAAGGTCATATTTTGTTTGATGGTGTGCAATCAATAACCACTTTATCAAACCCATGGGCTAGTTGACCTTTAATCACTTACAGCTCTAACCTTGTCCACTTCTGTTTTATAAGGGAATTGCAGATGCTTTTGTAGATATAAGACAGAAAACCAGCAGTGAATGCAACTCCTTTAATAAGAAACAATTACTGCTTCTGAACAAAGATGTGGCTGTAGATTTTGAATAATCTCATCTTTGTTGTTTGCTTGACAAAATCATAAGAATTAAATTAAATTCATGAAGCACATCTGGGTTAGAGCCGGTGAAATAGATGACTAATACTAACTTCTACGAATAAACAAATAAATCCAAGCATTGGTACTACAGTATCCACCACTTACACCATACAGGGTTATTCCGGGCAGCCGTTTACATCAGGCAAATAGAATTTGCCTTTTGCCATTCCAATTGCTTTCAATAATAATAGTATATTTCAGGCAAACTCCGCTGTTTGGATCTTGTTATGTGGCATTCACATAGATTTAAATAACAAACACACTGCTTATACTGTGGTAATCACTCTTACTAATCCATCAATCAGCTGTTTTCACCATGTTACCTTGCCATTCACATAGATTTCAATACAAAAGGAAGCACACATTACTATAGTAAAAGCTTGACAGATGGATCAATCAGCTGCTTGCACTTCGTTACTGAGCGATTACCCCTGTACTGTACCTTAGCTGTTTAATCCCTGTACGCAGTGTCGGGTTGACAGTTTGAAAAAACAGCACTGACTGCAACAGCAAGCAAGCATGGGTTGGAAAGAGAAAAGGAAATCATTTCAGGCCTGCTTTCCTGCAATATGGATGGCAGTGAAAAATGTGACCCGCTAGTGATTGGCAAATCAAAAACCCCACATTGTTTTAAAGGAGTTCACCACCTGGCTGTGGTTTACTGTGCAAACAGAACTGGCTGGATGACTGGGGACACTTTTATGAATGGCTACGTATGTGCGTGCTGCGCTTTTAACACTGCAGCGTGCTATGGAGCAGCGGCCGGATATAGAGCTGAATTGAGATATTTTAGAAAACGCTGACAAAGTTTGCCCTCCATACTTGCAAAATAAAAAGACCGTCCAGATGCGTATCAGAGTTCTTCGCTGCAAATAATATGCAGTAATGTAGTCTACCTGTAATGTACATTTCTGCACTGGCATTACTTTTTTGCACTTATTTTTTCTTACATTTTCTTACATTTTTTTATTAGTGTAATGCGTGTCTTAATAAAGATTTGTACTGGTGACTGGGGGACACTTTGAATGTCAGGTTATTGTGTGGGAGTTTATACCCTCCACTGGTTACTGCAGACAAATCATGTTAGCACAAAACGTGCCCGTTCTAAACGGTGGAGACTGTACTGCTACCCATACTAAGCAGAATAATTTGATAATGTTTTGGCACATACCGTAGATATAAAACAAGCTTGATTTTCTTTTTTGGCTGGTGCTATATTGAAAGCTTCACTTATTTTTACACTTTGTTAAAAAGGGAAGCCTTGACTGGCCAACAAAACGGCTAAAAGTAGCAGTAGGGACGAGTAAATATTTCCCCACTGTGCCTCTCAAAAGTCTACACTTCCATCAAGAAACAGTAACTGACGTTTCATTGCAGGGATGCAGTAGCTGGTCCTATTGTATATTCTGTGTGATCTCAGGAACAGGAAACACCCTCCCGCCACGTCTGCCATAGAAAGGAACCCCAGTGAGTCCACCGCAAACACCCCCCTCTCTTCCTCCATCGACCACTACAGTCTCTCGATGCCCCTAATGTGCTTTGAAGTGACGTCCATCTGTCACCAACAGTTCCTCTCAAGCCAATTTCACTCAGATGCGACACAGGGTTTAGGGAGAGGTGACCAAACAGAGTCAAACAAAAAGGTTAGTGTGTCTGGGCACAATCAGCACACAGAAGATGTGAGTAACCCTCTTTGTAATGTCCTTCAACAAGCTTCACAGAGGGCCTGAAGACATCCAGAAAAGAAGGCTGTCTCTGATGGTCGAAAGAAAGAGGATTCCAAGGTGGGGGGTTGTAGGCTCTTTTCTAACTTGGAAACAAATGTTCTTTAATACAGCCATGAATATTTACAAAGAGCCTGAACACCCAAGCAGTCGTTAGTGGCGGCAGACTATTCTTACTAAGTGACTACATATGGCTGTTAAAATGTAATTAAAAAGCAACTAACTGCTGCATAATGTATTTGCTTCATATTCTCCCTTCAAAGTTTTCTGTTTGACTTATGAACCCCTGTTTTAATGTCTTTAGTGTACTTTTAATCCATGCTTTTAATCCAACAGTAATATATTGCACATGGGTACCATATATATATATATATAATATATATATATATATATATATATATATATATATATATATATATATATATATATATATATGTATATGTTTTTAAATTTATAAAAATGCACTTTTATCATTCGCTTTTAGCAAGTATATTTTTGCACCGTTCTTAATATAATCCTTTAAATATAGCATGCCTTTTTTCACTGGAAAGATTTTCAGTATTAATAAAAATAATCATAACACAATGTGAAATATTTCTACCATTTGATAATGAGAAATGTTCTGAGACAAACTGTACCTTAAGAGTTAAGCCATAGCCAGTGCTCGCATTAAGTAGGGGGGCAGGGGAGGCTGGTCCCTTACTTCTTTTTAGGACCCCCTCTTATTTAAAGGGGGGGGGGGGTGGCATGTTTTAGCCCCTTCTTATATTTTCTGGGGAAACTCAGTTTTTTTGTAACTTAAGCAAGACAGTTATCAACACCATGGAATTAGCTTTACGTTTACATGCTTGCGGGTGGGTGTATATAGAGGGGCCGATGTAAGGATACGTGCAAAGTGATTTGCAGCTGTAAAACACCCATATTGCTGCCAAAGACGTGTTGAGCTAGCGTAAAGTGGGACTTACACTAAAAATGCGGCGCATGTAAAGAATGGTTTTCACCTGCCGTTCTGCACTAGCTATCAAATTAATCATTAATCAAGTGATGTTTAAATGTATTCAAATTAAGAAACGAGCATAGAATTGGGTGGGGATCTAAAATACTATGCGGGTGAGATGTAGGAATTTGCCCTGCACTTGGGCAATTGCTGACCCTCTAAAAACTTTGCACCTCCTCTCACAAGGTGCTGTATGAATCCACACACCTTCAGAGACCTGTCACTGGACTCTGATGGCTGCTGTGGTTGGCTTTTGTTTAGGACAGGCAAGAAGACATTTTGTTTGGGATGGATTGTCCTCTCTGCTTGCCTCTCCAGCGGTGCCGGCTGTGATGTGGATGGCGGTCCTCCTCCTGTTCCTGCTGCATGCCTGAACTGTGTTGCGAGTTTCGCTTTTGTTCACAGCCACAGGTCCTGACACCTTTTCATCACCTGGTTGACGGTCCTCCTGGTAACACCGACAGCACTGACTTTCTCCACTATAAAGGACTATATAGCCTCTTTGGTAGGATAACTGATGTTGGCTGAGGCTTTTCCAAATAACTCAATTGAGTGACCTCAGCCATAAGGACTCTCAGATCCTCATCAGAAAACTTCTCTTTTCCTTTCAGTGTGCCAAGAGGACTTTGCTGCCCTTCCTGTGACATATTTTTCATGTTCGGTTTTATTTTCGTACTCCACAAATCTCATACAGTGCCTACTGCTCTCTGCACTCCTAACTCACCTCACCTCTGGGCTGTAACTGCGGCCACTAAATACCCCGATTCACAGGCAGTGCTTATTGCGACTCATTTTCATGACTGCAGCTCGTTATTTGTGCGTGATGAGTAATCTGCACTGCTCTTGAGCTTATTTAGGCCAAAATAATTGCCTGGCCGCTAGGCAATTTGGATTTTGCTGTCGCAATTGTTCGCTCTGTGCCTATCCGTACACCAGCCCCATAATGTTTAAAAGGGAAATAGCTGATTTTTATAAACTGTATAAGCTTTTTGTACATTTAACATGTTTTGATCAGGTGACAATAGAAACAAAACAATGAATTGTTATGATCTGCAATAAATACACCCAATGTTTACAAAATAATTAATATGCAAGAGATGTGGCATTCTTAATTAACTATAATAAATACAGTATGACAAGTCTAGTACTTTCCAAATATAGTTTCTATCATTGATATTACACAATATTAATCAGGAAATAATAACTACAAAGACTAATTTACGATAAAAGCAGAATTTTTGGGAGAAAACTCCACCCTTTATCAAAGCCAAGCTCAATCATTCTAACAATGTGAAAGTAACAGTGTTCTACAGTATCTAGATAACACACAGACAATCCATTCAACAACAAGTGAAAATAATAGCGTTCCTATAACCTGTTACCTTTGTAAGATTTCATGCCAGTTTCTCAGTGACATTAATTTGCGTGAAAAATATTCACTCTGCAGTGCTGAAAACAAAGGTTATTCAACTTCCAACACTAAATTATTCACCATAATCATCTGTTCCAGACATTAACTTGATACATTGCAATGGTCTGTTTCCTAAAAATGAACCTGGCTTTTTTAACGTAAGTAGTTTTTAATCTATTTTAAATCGTAGTCACAGCATCTGTGTTAATCAGACCACCACAAGCAAAAAGAATAAGGAAAAACAATCTTATTTTACATTTCATTGTGCAAACCAATCTTATAATGCAGTATCATAACTACTTGGACGAGCTGGTCTTCTACGGTACAGTGCAGCCTCTTTATGTAATCCACTTGCCAATCCACATTTATTTAAATTCAAACAACAAAACTCATTTTCAATTGTGTTAATATATGATTCCTTTTTTTTTATCGTTTTTTTTCTTCCACAAAAACTGGTGCAAACTTTGCACTGTAGTCCCTTGTTAGTGAATTTGATTGTGAAAGTGCTAAAGCATCTTGTGATCATGTGTCTAAAAATACTGCGAACCACAAGTCAAGATCAAAAGCTTTATGGTAAGCCCAGAAACCTGAGGCCATCAAGTTACTCTTGTCAAACTTCAAGGGCAAATAACTTGGATAGTTTATTTATGCACAGCAGGGTGAAATGGTCTGACATTCAGACTGATGTGGAACAGTTCAATTGTGCAGAGTATTTCATGCAATCATTTCTTTATGCTTTTATTTCAACATAAGTACATTGAAATAGTCTCTGCCATATCCAAAATGTCTTTAGCAAATAATTTAGTTAATAATATCAGTTACTTTTCCACAATCCATTAAAACTGTGTTGATTTTTTATTGTAACAATTGAATACATGGCATGTATTTTTATTACAATATTGCTGCAAGTTTGATGCTTAATGTATTCAATAGCCACAAACTCATTTGGTTCATATCAATTTACCCTAAAACAAGCGATATTGTATAAGTTATGAATAAGCATGTGGAGCCAGGAAAAATAGGGGTAATAACATAAAAAAAGTTGATGAATTGAAAAATAAATACAGTTGCTGTTGAAGGACAATATTTAATGACATAATTTAAATTATTTTAATGTTGCCCTGTCAAATTGTAAGGCTCTGGATGCGATTAAATTACTGCTAGCCGGGTTTAGAAGGTACTATCTCTTACACATTCTGTGGTAGCATAGACAGAAGTACTTGAAGAATATTTCTGACAACTATGACAGGTTTTGTTTTTTCCATTTTTAATGCACACTTCTGCTTATATCACCTTTTTTGTTTCTGGTGGTGACATTTCTCATAAATCAAAATGCCTTGTCTTCGTTCTTTCAACCTTGGGGGGGGGGGGTGACACTGTAATGCTAATGCACAAAAAGCCCTTGATCATCTCAAAAGCACGCTCGCTAGTTATTCTTGCTCTTTTATACACATGATGCAAATGTCTATGGGCTCCATAACTCTATTTAATTTTGCACTTATATCATCTGAGACTGATTTCTCCCTCTTTTTATCCTAGGATTACATTTTAATTAACTTTTTAAATAAACAACTTTGATGAACTGATATTTTGCCATTTTATGCAGCATTTAAATAACTGCACACAGTTTGTTTGCACGGCGGCAGTTTTTTCTTCTCTTTGAATAAACGGTTCTTTGAAAAATGAGAATAAAACCAATGAACCCCTTTAAAATGAGAGGCCAAAGACTGACTGGGCCTGGAGAATGAACTAATTCCTAATATCTCCAGAAGTTCACACTGATACTTCTTGTGCTACCCCTGCTCTGTGGAGAGCTATACAGAATCCAGTGATTCAGTCAATTACTGAGCTTCCATGAGTATTAAAATTCATTAAAAAAAAAAAAAAAAAAAAAACATAAACAAAAAACAAACAATCAATAATGCCAAATCAAATCTATTATACAAAGCTACCTACTCCCAGTGATGTTCTGTGAGAGCGTGTCTGGAACAAGGTGGTCTCAGTTTAGCCCCCAGTGTGGTCCCCACAGTTGGCAGCCTCCTTTTTGGAAGGAACATGTCCAGAATGACAGTGAGTTTTCAGGTTATTGCTCAGTTAAGAAGAAGGGGAAGTCATGATGTCTACTGGTACTGTGAAAGCCTGTACTGGTTGCTCGTTTTCTTTTTTTTTTTGAGAACTAAATTCACCAGCACCTAAATAGCAAAAAAATAACATGATGGTACAGTTTAAACTTTCAGCACTGAATTTACAATGGGATGAAGTCATGTTACAATGAGTCGCTGAATTTGCAGAATAGGGGGAAACAATATTTAAAAATCCTACACCATCTTAAGGGTAACACGCATAATCTGGTACATTCAATTCAGGCACAGCATGAACATCAAAGTTTTTTTTTTGTTTTCATTATTTGAAACCACAATCACAATGTATACTCTCCAGACAACTTGAAGGACATTTCAGAAATTCTGACCTTTTTAAGTCTGACTCAGTCTACTCATATAAAATGCTCAATATTACTGAGTTTTCCTGTTTAGAAGTGACTTTCTTGCTTCTAACCAGAAGCAGCTGTGGTGTGGAGCCTGCTTAATCTCTCAATTGGCTCTCCACTGACGGAACCACACAAATGGCTAAATTGAAGCTGTCATTCATTAATTAGGTGGCATGTTTCGTTGGCTTGTGGTATATTATTTGGGAAGTTGACTTTGGTTATTTTAATGAAAAAAACACAAGGCAAGTTAGTAGAAACAACTGGGGCAACCTTGACCCCACCACTTTTACAGTCGCGCCTATTTGCTTTGTGCTGGGCAAGGTTGCCTCAATGGTTTCTTGAAACTTGGCTTGTGTTTTTGTTTTTGTTTACATGGCTGGGCACTTTTGATAAGTTGGTATTTTTTCACATTTCCAATGTGATTTTGTTTCAGATATCACTTTTTCTTTCACTTAATGGATAATAACAAACACATTAAGGGAAAAGCAAAATTGTTCAACCTATATTGAAATAATGTATTGCTGTTTGGATAGGGTAAATGTAAATATTAGCTTAGCCTGTTGAAAGGGTTAAGATGTGAATCTGTGTAGCACAGATTTTATGTAATTGGAGTGAAAGTATCGCTAGTTAGGATTCAAATCCTGGAAAGTAACAAAGAATAAATACTTTGTTACACTACTTAAGTATTTATTTTTGGGATCTGTACTTAAGTACTTTATTTTGGGATACTTGTACTTTTACTCAAGTACATTTGTTTAGAAAATATTGTACTTTTTACTCCACTACATTTCTCAGAAGCATCTCGTTATTTGTTCTTTCAGCACACTGACTCGTGCTGGATTCTGATTGGGTAAAGCAGAGCCGCATGCGCAGTGTCTGCTTGCTTTGATGATGACATAGTATGTTGATACCCAACCAGAGACCGCTTTGATTTTTAAAATAACCAATCAACAAATACAACGTTTAGCTGCGGAGAATGCACTTGAGGCTGTATGGTCTGGTGGTTAAAGAAACAGGCTTATAACCCAGAGGTCCATTTACCGCAGTATTCCATTAGTAATGCGGTTTCCTCAAAAAACATCATTGGTCTGTTCAGACTCTTTTGTTTAATCCAGGCGGTGGACCCTGTAGGTACTTCCAGTTGCAGCGTAAATAACAATGTAACACAGTACTGTATTCAATTAAAATATTCTACATTCTACTTAAGAACGGAGATTTTCTTCCATCAAGCAAGAAAAGGTCAATAACATCAGAACAGAATACATTCTGCAGGTCTGCAGGACAATTTTTTTTTTTTTTCAGCCGGATTTCCATGAGTAGAATTTAAGGGTGGCTACTTTTTACCTCTGATACTACAGTACTTTTAAGATATGACACTTTTGTCCTTTTACTCAAGTAGTTTTCTAGAAGGATACTGTTCCAAGTAACAGTACTTTTACTCAAGTAGCTACTTTTTCCACACACACACGCACACACACACACACACACTATATATATATATATATATATATATATATATATATATATATATATATATATATATATATATATATATATATATATATGTGTGTGTGTGTGTTAACCTATTAAGTTTAGTTTGGGGATTTCAAGACTCATCGACTTATAATCAATCAAGCACAATGGAGTACTCATAGCATCTGTCTTTTGATACAGAGGATTCTGAGGATTTCTTGTCTATACCGATCATTTTCCTACAGCTCCTTAAAAATGGCAATGCGATTCCAGCAGGGAGTGATCGAGAATCTCTCTTCCTTCTCTATTGCAGTTCCATTTCAGCAGAACCAGTTCAGCGTCTTCAAACAGACAACAGGCAGTCTGTCTCAGAGCAGGTCATCCCCACAGCCAGCACCTCTAACCAGCAGCCAGCCATGCCAGCTAGTGAAATTCAGTATCAGCCTTCCTGATATTTAACGAAATAAAATCATTTATGCAGCCTTTTGCCGACACACTATTTTCGGTCAGTACCAACCTGTCAGATAAAAGGGTGTCTACTATGGAACAGCAGAAACAAAGTTCAGTACTTTAAAATCCAGAGACCTCAGATTACTAAAAATTAATAAAAGCATTGGGGGGGATTCATCCTTGCCTTCTCTATACAGAGACGTGCTGTGTTCTGCATATCCTAACCGAAGAGCTGAACTAGACTCCTATGAATATTACATGGTGGATTTATCTGTCAGATATGGAGGTACCATGTTTTCTGATTATCACAGAGCTTTTTCAGCAAAAGCATCAGCTATTCTGGCATCCGATAAGGACATAATTAACTGGGCACAACCTGATTCAGATTTATTTAATAGGGTTTTTTGGCGTTCTCAAAGCCAATGCATGTGAGGTTTATGCTTCCACAGCTCATCCAACATCCCTCTGCCCAAAAGCAACAATAGGGTCAACCTCCGAATCAGTTCCTAGCACCTCCGTGTCTCACTACCCAAACAGAGCCTCCTTTCATAATCCTACCCATGCTTCAACTCCTGCAGAGTTATCCTCAAGGCAAGATAAATACAGGCACACAATATGATTCTCCAGAGGGTGACAAATATGCAAAATTTTAATACTGGTTTGTGCTAAAGCAGCAATGTAAATGCATTCATATTTGCAATACTTGCGGGGATGCCCATTCCAATACAATCTGCCCACTAGCTCGCAAGTGACTCTCTCCAATGCTCACAGTCTCCACTCCCATAAACATTCTGGCGCTATCCAAAAAACTCCAGAATCACCCTGACACCAATTTCACCAGCTACTTAATCAATGGACTAAAAAACTTTTTTTTCAACCGTTATAATGGATACTTCTCAAAGCTTTATGCTGGATACTTCTCAATGCTTACCACGTTCCATTTCTGCTTCATTTTCTTGATGATTTTTTATTGATTTCTCCTCCTTCAGATCCGCCAGCAGAAACAATTTCTAATCTTTAAAGTTTATTTTCAGTCGGCATTCCGCTTTAAGAAGAAAAAACAATTGGCCCCCAGCATTTCTAGGAATAATTCTAGACACAGAAAAGATTGAATCCAGCCTACCCGACTCTAAACTCAACCATATTCGTTTTCTTATTCATAACTTTCAGATCAGTAAAACAATTAGGAAATGTGCACTGCTTTCTTTGCTGGGTCATTTCAACTTTCCAATTCACATTATCCCCCGACTACTGGTGCTCGCAAAAAACGTGGACTCTTACATTAATATTTCCTTAGAAGCTAGGAAAGACATTAAAATGAGGTCTGCTCTTATTCAGCACTGGAATGGTCTATCTATGTTCTATGATGATTTAATTTGAGCACCACATGACCGGCTTTGTTTACAGTCGCCTCATCTTTAGGATTTGGAAGTCTCTTAAACAATCAATGGTTTTCCAGTACATGGCCACAAGAAATCAAAAATCTATCTGGACATCTAAAATCCACAGCTCTTCTCAAAATATACCCAATCATTATTATTCTACTGTGATAATATAGCTACAGTGCACATTGTAAATAATGTCATGCAATTACTGTGGTGGCTAGCATGGACTTCAGTTTCCAACAATTTCCGAATACAAGCTCGACATCTACCAGGTATTTATAATAATGCCGCTGATGCTCTTTCTCATTTAAATATTTCCAATCTGGTTCCTACAGCTCCTACAGCAACTGAATCCAACTATCAATAAGCTACTTAATTCAGCTCAAGCTTACATGGCTTCAGCACTTGCCCCTTCGATCAGATCCTCATTCTCTACAGGTTGGGCTTGTTATGTAACTTTCTGTTCCCAAAGCAGGATTCATTCTACTCCATGTAACCAGAATTGGATCATGGCTTTCATAGTTCATGCAAAAGGACTCTCTACATATTGCACCAGCTACTCAAATCCTGTTGGTCAGGAATTCAACACCTTGCTTGATGTCTATCGCTTGTCCAACTATACTATCAATCCCAGTTGTTCATCTCCTCTTGTCAGGAATTTCCAAGTGCTCTCCGACTCTATCTCCTGCTCGCCTGCCTAACTCTATAGACATTCTCGGCAACTTGATTACTATTCTCCACCAAGGCATTGGTTTTCTTCATATCTCTCCACTTTGTTGTCCAGAGCAGGACTTCCCTCACAATTCTACACACCTCATTCATTCAGAACAGGGGCAGCCACATCAACAGCAAAAGCAAATATCAACCAGCATCTAATGAAAAATATGGGGCGCTAGACCTCATCAGCAGTTGAAGATTATATTCGTTCTTCATTCTTCAGTTCACAAGCTTCTTCGTGTCAGGTTACCTCAGTGACGGTAATCCTTCTTCTCCTCATGATGGAACCCCCTTCTATATGTTGGGCCTTGAAGAGGCGGAGCCCCTCTCTATACATATTTTATATGTTGTCTTTAAACACTACATCTGGGGCCTTGAAATATACCCCATACCCCACCCCATGACATTATATAGAGTATATGACACGCACGACCTATTCCCCTTACAATACATGTAACATATAAAATACAGACGAGACAAAATGAACAGGCAGCAAGTCCTGCAACAAAGCAACTGTCCGGGTCGTTACAATATATATTTTTAATTTGAAAGTAAAAATATATGAAAGCACGACAACATTTATGTACAAAAATCTTCACTAATATACAATTGAACAAGAACTATTGAGTATTTACTTTACTTTCATACAGTATTAAATGGCAGTGTTTATATCTGATAGTGAAAAATAGATAAATAAATATCAAGATAGATAAAGAAAAAAATGTCTATGTATTGATTTATGTATTCATTTATTTCAATATGTTTTATTTTTACCAAATATATAGGCTATCCTTCAGCATAGCTAATTCTCAGAAATAAATGTATGTTCCTTTTTGTCCAGTGGGGACCACAAATAGTGTTACTCTCATCAACCAGTATCGAGATGAATGTACTTCCTTGCGCCAGTAGTAACCACAATGAGCGTTACACTGACAGGAACCCAACTTTTTTCAAAGGTCAAGATCACAATCTCACAATGATGATAATCATGATGACGATGATGATGAGGAGGAGGAGGATGAATGACGACTCACAAAATCTCCAAAATATAACAAAGTCTCTTTCAATCTAATTGTGTAGCACTGATGACAGTAACTAACACAACACGCTTGCAAACTGAAGGTTATAGTTTCAAATCCCACGCATGTCAGACCTTTTTTATATTTATATAAGAAAAGATATTTGTTGCAGGCAAATGTTTCATTTTAAAACAGAAATAAGTAATTTAATATAAATGATATAGATGTCACAATAGGTGCGTGCCCTAGTATATTTCCATGTTGACAAGTTAACTGTCCTGTAACATACATATGAGTGGATAAAAGTGCCTGGGGTCTGTAAAAAAAAAAAAAGAAAAAGGAGGACATTTTTCCCTTCCTTTGGCAACTTATTTCTCTTACTGTTTGACAGGTATTGCCTTTTTTTTTACATTTCTCCTAAGAGTGTTGAGAACTACAAAAAGGCACAAGTAAACTGCACGTTATTACTTTATGAAAGCGTGTTATTTGGCATCCTTTGTTTTGTAGTTAATTCACTGGGGTAAAGTAAGTCCTACACAATTTATTCTTTGCTCCTGGGATATTTTTCTATTTTAACGAGTTACATATTGTAAGGTATTGCTATAAAATAAAGACACACACACATGGGCCACACCCCCTGCCCCTGCTGCCATGCTGTCTCTGCCTGCGTTCAGAGCAATATAATGGCTTTTATTACTTTTTGAAAACAAAACACAAATATACACATAAAAATGGATAAATAAAGGTTAAAAAATAACAAAATTATAGTATTAATAAGATTTAGGGAGGAATCTTTTAGGCATATATAGAAAATAAACACAGCCTTTAATGTTGAAGCAATGTCCAAAGGTAGGTATGTCCAAAGCTTTCAGTAGCTTATTTTTAGGCAAAAACAACCATTTTGGCTGGATGTGCTTTTTCATGTTTATTTGCTATTGCACCATCAAGCAATTATGATGCGACTGGCTTTGCATAGGTTCAACAAGTGAAAGTGGGGCTGAAAAGGAATGGTGTTTGTATTAGGGAAAGTGTAACAGGTCAGGTTTGGGGCAGTCTGGCAGGGCAAAGCCTGGCATTGTTCACCCACCCCATGCTGTACCATAATGACTGACAATCCTGGCTTGAGTTCACAGTGCTGCCAATCCATCAGCTCTCATGAGCACTTACCATTTTTAATTAACCACCATGGATTCACTTTTTTTTGGTTTTTCCAGGAAAACAGCCAAGTCAGAACTACTTGTTTATAGACCTATTATTTAATGTAACAGAGAAAACCCAATCTACTGAGATTAGGCGTTTCTCCCAGGATTGATTTGGTCCAGGTTAAGATAAATGGAGACAGACAAACGAATGTGCAGAATATTTTATAAAAGTACTGTTAATGTATTGGGTGTTTTAAATAGCATTGGCATTCAGTTAATCAGTTAAAACCAGTGTACTAACAGACCAATAGCGATAGCACTTCAGATTATATTACCTGACAGTCCCACAAGGCACTCTTTCAGTGATTTATATTGAAAGCAGCTACAGGAATGTCAGTAACATGTAATTACAGAACGTGTGACTATACCATCATATTGTGACCTTAATGATTACAGCGCAGCGTAAAACAGGGCTCAGTGGAATGAATAACGGTCGAAATCTCAAATGTTATTTGACAAACACAGTCCCACTTCTATCTTAAATACTACAAGGGATTTGTTAAAGTGCTGTACTGTACCGACAGCAAGACTTTGTTTTGTGGTGCTACTGCAACATTTTTGCCTTATACTATTAAATTCTCTGCCAGCTTTTAAATGCTTACAACTCACATGTCTATACTCTTTAAAACTGCATAAGGCTGTTTTAATTGGTTTGTTTGTTTATTTGCTTTACTTGTATGTGTGTTTGCAATTCCAGAATACATCCCCCTTAGCTGTATCTTGCGTTTGTCTGCTGCACCCCGTGGCGCTCATTAAAACAAGATATGCCGCTTCAGTGAGACTTTCATAGTGCAGTAAGTTTAAAACCAACCAGAGAAACAATGAGCAGTAAATAGGTAGCATTTTACAATAATCAACCATTCTTATAAGGCTGCTCACGTGAACACGGGTGGAATGCATTGCAAATGAATGCCTACCTTATTGAAATTTCACAGGATGTAATTACAACTCTGCACTTTGATCAGGTTAATAATCTGTAAGCTGTCTGATATATAAAGGCTCTGTAGAAGCAACTGAATATTACAGCCACAGAGTTCTAACCCATGGAAAGAAAAAACAAAGGACAGCAGCAGAATTCATACAGGAAGCTACAGAGCAGCCATCCCACTCTTTCCTTGGACAAAAAGTTCACAGAGCTGCTATGTTTAGCTAATAAATGCTACACTTTCTGTTAAGAATGGTGGTGAATCATACAGCTGTCTGCTAGCTTCATGCTTCCTCCAAACTATTAACAGCTGACATGAGACATCACAAATGCTATAATAGCAGTGTTCTTTACCCTTTCTCTCACTTCTCTCTCTTGCTTCACTGTTACTTATTTCACCAACCATCAGTTTGCGGCTTCTCCTTGAGTATACCCTTAGCTGGGCTTGTTGTGTGTGTTAGTTCCAACGCAAGATGGAAGCCGAACATTCTGGCCTCACCAGAATGGCATTCCTACCTGTCAACAACAACATATTCTATGGCTCCCGGTTTCAAAGTGCCGCATGCTGTTACACAGTCATGTAATATATATATAATATATATATATATTATATAACTAATATATATATATATATATATATATATATATCTATATAGATTAAGTCCCGCATATATATATTATATATATATATCTTATATATCTCGGTATATATATCATACTGACGTTTCGCGTTATTACTTCCGTATTGTATACGCTAGTGGTCTTATAGATATAATGGACAGTTTTTGTATAATACACATGGAAAAAAAATGAATCAAAAGAAACATAATTAATTAAATAAACACACATACAAATACATGGTGGAACATAACCAGGTTTGGTACATACTTGGCCATTGAAAGCGTTTGTTTACAAAATAATTCAAAGAAAATACATGCATTTCCCAACTAGCTCAATACCCCAAGTTTTCTTTGCAGACTATATATATATATTAGTAATTTTATTCTAGAAAAACGGCATTAATGCAAAAAGAGGAATTTGCTTGGTTTTTCAATTTAGTCTCCTTATTATAAAATCAAAGCTAAAAAAAATGCTGGTGGGGATTAAAATGAGCTCACCGCTCCATTGATCCAATTTCTATATAATGTAAATAGGCATTTTTAGTAATATGTTGCATTTTTTTTTTAATTCTCCAAACTCCCCCCCCCCCCCCCCCCCCTCCTTCCCCCACAAAGATCTCAATGGCAGGTAGACAATGGCAAAAGGAATGTGCACAGTTTGCGTCTGAGGCAATTCAATGTAAACTGCATCACTGTCAGAACTGGAAATCCATGTTATGACTATGTTTTTGATTTTTAAAATAAAATCTGTCTCACTAGATGAGCGGTATAATACGAGGCTCTAGTGGCTGTAAAGTAGTAAAGCAGAAAGATCTACAAGTACAAATGCAAATCTAACACTAACGTAGTGGCTGAAACATTCTGGGTGTTTTTTTTTAAACAGAATTTAGAATCTGATGTATCCTCGCTGCGGTGACGTCTTGCTGTCTGCTCTAGTGCATAGGTCTTGACTGCAAAATGTTTATCTTACCTGCTGGACAGCTGCATTCAGGCGGCGCTTCCCGTGCAATCCTGATTTTTGCCAAATGTTCGTATGATCTCTGTAGAATAATAATATACTGTATTTTTTTTTTTTATTTTTTTTTTTTTTGCATTATCAAGTAGAAAAAGAGTTAAAAAATAAAAACCCCTGTCATTCCACCATCTATTAAAACGAATAGTTGATGTAAGCCTATTTTTACAACTGAAGTTATACGAGATTACATTTATAATAGTCATTAATAAAAACAGGTATTCATAACAGCGTATATAATCCATATACGTTTGTATCGATGGAAAGAATGGTTACGTACCTGCGCCAGAAGTTCATCCACTCTTTCTTGCACCATATAATTTAGCTGATCCACTGAAAAGGCGGGGGTCCGGTGGTGATACAACTCACCTTTTCCAGTTTCTAACGCAAAAACCCTATCTTGGAACTCTGAGGTTCTTACACTGAGAAGTATACAGTATGCTACACACAGAAGAGACAGTATAAATGACAGGACATTGAGGAAACTCCTGCTGCAACGGCGCTGTCCATCTGAGCCAGTTTTACTCTCCATATCCACAGCACGTCTAGTGTCTCCTTCTTTAAATCCTGCAGCCGTCATGTTATAGTTCAATAATATTATAGAACCAAATTTAAAATACTGAATGTTAAACACCCCTTTTTTCAACAGGCCAACTGATAAATAACTGATATTGCTAGACACGACATTTACACGTAGGAAATACGCATCACTACAACTATGTATAAGAAAATGAAAAGACGGAAGTCCACGCAGCGTTGTAAAAATGCCCAGTGGAATAACCCACGCGCGTTTCCAGTTCTCAGAATAAATGTTATTTAAAACCTGTCACCGGGGGGAGACCCCTGCCTGAGCAAACTTGTTGCACCTCCCCACCTGATTCCAAAATGACAAGCAAGAAACAGAAAGCTGTGTAAATGAAAGACCTGGAGCTATTACTATTAGGTGAATAGAACACGAACACAGTAGTGTCAATTCCTCTTGCAGAGTAACTATACTGATGATCAGTCTCCCCGCTACCCACAGTAAATACTGCAGCCCGCCTTCAAGTCCCCCCTGCTCAGTGTCTCATTAACATAATTTATTACAGCCTGCACCTCGTGCACTTCTGAGTCTGTACAGTATATATATATATATATATATATATATATATATATATATATATATATATATATATATATATATAATATATACGTGCTATGCACGATACGGCGTGTCGTCGTCAGGCTGCACTGTGAACAGACTTGAAGAGCACCCTTTTGAACGTTCTACAAGCGCGTTTTTATTTAATTATTTTAATGTTTTGGTGTGAAGTGATGTAGAGCTTTGTCGCTAATACTTGTTTGGCTTACCCTTTCCAATTACTTTTGCACAGATAGTTTGGCAACTGCAAACCGTGCGTTGTCATATTATTATGTCATATTATTATTTATTATTATTATTACGTATTTATTATTATTATTATTATTATTGTAAATGTGGTCCTTGCCTTTTCAAAGTATTGTTTGTTTTCAGGCTGGATGATTACACATACATCACAGTTTAGTTAGCAATTATGTCCCTTTCTGTTAAGTGATTTGGTAACTACTGTATTTGATGAAAGACTGAGTTGGTAAATCAGCTGGAAAACCCTGTGGATTCAAAATGCCATTATGAACTAACTGGTGGTTGCTTCTGATTGTATGATAGTGCTTCATTTGCACTGCCAACCTACGTTTACAGATATAGTTTGGATAAAAAGGTGAGGACTTGGACTTTAACCAAGGAGAAAAAAAAAGAGTTTTCTAATATTGTGTAAAATTGGCCTTTTAATACAAAATCTGAAATATGAACTAAACACTTTTTAAAGTTCATGTTAAAAAGCTTCAGCTAGCAGCTTCTATGTGCATGGTAGTTGCTTCATGCTAGTTCTGGTAAACCATAGTCTAATAGAGCAAAGCATATAGAATATGGTTCATTGATAGTATATAAACTTTGATAATAGCCTCCCAAAGTATTCACCTCTTCACTTAATCTTACACTGTTTAGCAGTTTGACAGACTGTCTCTTAATGACAGAAGAAGCCTTTCTTCTCTGGGCTCGCAACCCTACTACAGGAAAGTGGAAAATTAACATGCAAGTTTACCATGGTTAACTTTTATAAGAGGAATATGAAAGCCTATATTTCTTCCATTCCAAGATGGTGTCAGGTAGTGGCCAGCAAAAAAAAAATTAAAGCAAACAGTGGCATATAGTATTTAAAACAACTGAACGATCTATTGAAAAGCCATCTGGAGCCTTTTAAGAATTGTTTATTTATATATCTTTTTTATGAATTTAGTAAGGTTTTAGTAGCAAAGCCACACTGGGGTTATTCAAGGAATCTTCAACTAATGATGTCTTAGCAAGGGGTGAATAGCCTAGTCTTCACAACATGTTACAAAGCTCTGTAACACTTCTGTTCATTGAAGGCAAATTTTACAAGTAATGCATTTATAAAAATCAATCATATTTTTTTTTTTAGGCACACAGTATACAGTAATATATTAGGGCCTATTATGACGCAACCATAAAGGCAAACTATAAGAGAGCAATAATAGTACTTTAATAAAATAAAACCTAGAAAGAAACGACTCAGATCACAAACTGAACGGCTTATTCTATTCTTTGTAAAACAGTGAATTGGTAAATGCCATGTAAAGTGTATGTCTAATTTATTGTATACATGGTCTAACCGTGTGCTAACTGAATTGGCAAATTATCGAATTGTTAAAAAAAAAAAAATTGTGATTCATGGTGCCTTTCTCAACAGTCAGCTTTTTCCTAGTACCTTTCACATTTATTTCTATAATCCAATCTCACTCCTAGAACCCCAGCCTCACTCTATTATATCATCAGTCAATCAAATTTATTTAGTACAGTGCCTTTCAAGCCAAGGCATCCCAAAGAGCTTCACATTACAAATAAATATACTAATAATAATAATACAATAAAATATCAAAAAACATCCAAAAACTAATGGGGATATATATATATATATATATATATATATATATATATATATATATATATATATATATATATATATATATCCCAACCCAATCTACAAAAAGGCCTCTGCGTAAAGATGTGTTTTAAGCTTTGATTTAAATGCATTTATTGAGTCAGCTTTACGGATTTCAATTGGAAGGTTGTTCCATAGTACAGTGCATAATGACTAACGGCATTTCCACCACAAGAGCTGCGTTTTATCATTGAAGTCAACAGAAGCCCAGCATCAGCAGATCTCAGCTGGCGTCCAGGGACAAGGTAAAAGCATATCATTAATGTAACAGGGCCATTTCCAGAGACTTTGTGCACCTATATTCTGAAACTGCTGTAAGCAATGGATTAGTTTACAAGGTCGACCAGCCAATAGGGTGTTACAATAGTCCAGACGGGATAAAACAAACGGATGAATTAAAATTTCTACGTTAGATTCTGCAAGATACAAATTGACTTGCGATATCTTACACAAATGATAATAAGTAGACTTCACTACAGTTGAAATGTGATGCTGAAACTAAGAGTAGAATCAAATAAGACTCCAAGACTTATCACAGCTTGTGAAGTGCTGATAGGGGGTCTGCCAAAGTTTACACTATGTAACACAATTTTTGTTCCTGGGTAGTAAGTGTTATTTCCTAATTGCTTATGCCTCAAAAGTATAGAAAATGGCTATTATTCCCCACAAACTTTGCTTTTGTGACCAGGACAGTGATATTTCAAAATATCACTATTTCCAGTGGGAAAATGAGCAAATGTGTGTCTTTTCGTTCACATAAAGTGAGAAAAAAACAACATATGATTCCAAATTAACATGTATTTATA
This sequence comes from Polyodon spathula, assembly GCF_017654505.1. Lineage (NCBI taxonomy): Eukaryota > Metazoa > Chordata > Actinopteri > Acipenseriformes > Polyodontidae > Polyodon > Polyodon spathula. The sequence goes on from NC_054534.1 coordinate 69,667,011, forward strand.
CTAAAGTAATACAAAAATGACTACAAAAGATTTCTAAATACAGTATAATCGTAAATCTTGAAAAACTACTCACTTCTAAATCTTTTGTAGTCACCCTGCACACCATGCTGTAGTGCCTTTACTAGAGGTAGTTCTTATAAGCCAGTGTGCTGAATAGGGTAAGGAAAAAGACAACACACAGTTGCATGGTAAACATAACTTAATTATTATTTAATACAATACATTTGGAAGATGTAATTTAAGTTTTTTGTTTTTTTTTACTCCTGAATGGGATAAATAAGGTAGGTCAAAGATGCACATAAAGTAGGACCAGAAGATACACAGACGAGATAAAAGTTTTTTTGTTTTGTTTTGGGTTTTTTTTCAAGGAGAGTCATACATGTATGGATTAATTTACAAAGGTGAAGTTGTACACTGGGATCAATAAACAAAATAATTACTGCTCTGAAAGTAAGTGTGCTTATAAGTAATACAGCTAGATGGGCCAAATTGCCTCTTCTCATTCCCAACATTTCTGTTTACTTTCTTATGTCTAAAAGCAATATTTCACCAAAGGGTTTACAACAGGGGGTACATAGATGATGATGTATCTGATGCCTGGCTATTGTGGTATAATTCTTCTGGGAAACTTTGAGGTAATGACACTTCAACACTCTTGATATATCTGACCCACTTACTTCTATGGGGATTTGGAATTGGTTTATAGGAGGTAAACATACCAAAGGCAAGCTTCATCATTTATTACAATTTGGAATGTTTACCTCCTTGTAAACCACACTAAAAGATTCCATTTCATAAACTACAGAAATCAAAAGCTGTAGTGTATCGTGACAAATCTTAAGGCAATGGGACAATCTGATTGGTTGTAAAGGTTGCATTGGTGTATTATGAAGTATTATCTGCTCAGTATAGAAATTATTTATGCTGCAATAAAAACCCTTAGGCACCATTTTACGTCACTGTGAATAATACAGTCTTTGCTAGTTCTCAGGAATTGACACCAACCAGATTAAAACAGTTATGTCATGCTGGCAGTTGACAAGAGGCAGTGCTCAAGCTCATTGGCTCTACTAGTATTGTAAGTATTGTACATAATAAAAGAGGAGAACCAGTTGCTGTGGATCTGTGTTTAAATATACAGAGGTTAACCCTGAGAAGAATGTATTACTGCTTTATATTAAAGGGCACAATTTAAGCTGGTTGAGGCTGCACATTCAGGCAATACGTAAAATGGCTAGAGAGAATAACATTTTTTGTGTCCTGATCGAATTAAAAAAGGTCTCCACATTCTGTTTAATTTTCCTAAAATTATATTTCCACTACAAGTAGTTTATTGAATTGGGCCTATAACTGTCTATTGTTAACACAAAAACTGTTTTAACATATACAGATGCAAAAAAACAAAACAAAACAAAACAAAAAATCACAAATTTGAATACATAAAATGCATTATTTTACTGGTACGGTAAGATTAGCTTTCTAACAGTGAATTTAATTAAGCAATAGAACCCTGCTGATCAGACATTACCCAACTGTATCAGAGAGACCAGGTCAGCTACCAAGGTAATGCTTTCCAAGTTAAAATAATTACAGTTGTAGTCTATCTTGTTGCTGTTATAACACTAGTACATTTTGACTATCTAGCACTCTTTCACTGCTTGTGGCATACTGTCTTGGATGCTCTCAGAGCCAGATTAAAAATTTTACATTGCAGTCATGCTTTTTCATCCCTTCCTACCAAGGCACAAAAGGTTTTTTAAGCATGTTTTTGAATTATTATCTATGCATGCTCAGGTACTGTAGCAAATCATTTAAAAAAGAATGAAATGATACAGTAATATTATTGGTACCAAACAAGTGATTCATAGCCATATTTTTAGAGTCGCACAGAGGAGTTAATATAGTGCTGTGGTGGTATCTGGTCTTGATGGTATTTCTACTTGAAGTTGCCATGGAACCTGTTATGGATTGATGGTATTATATTACAACATTACAGTTATTTGTAATGACTATTTTTAAACATTTGGGTGGCAGTGTATGTTAAAAAAAAACAAAAACATAATAGTAACTTTTTAAGGCTTATGAAAGATAACTTGGGGGAAAATGTTTCTAGTATATACTCAACCCAGGAGTTGTTTATTTTTCTGTCCGAATACTGATAAGGCATTAGTTTGTCCACATGACTACATTTAATCAAGAAATAGAAAACCGCTTTATGTCTCATGTTGATTCCCTGGTCTTTAGTGCTTTTAATTTAATATTCCATGCATAGACACTCCTTTTATTAGAGAAAGTATCAAAAACAGTCCTAATTCTTAACCATCCATATAAACCCTTAATACAAAACATATATAACACCACATCACCCCCTTAGTTTCCTAAAAGTTCAACCTCAGAGTTTATAATTGAAGTGCTTGTTGTTGATGTGTTTCTGAGGAAATTGTATAAACCTGCTTTCTCACTTGCTTGTGCAGCCTGGTTTTCTTTATGTTCCACATCTGCCTATTCCCATGCACTGTCCCTCTTTCGTTCACCCTGGACCCCAGTGGATGCTGGTTAATCGTTTGACCATGACGGTCCGTCACATTCTATTTTACCTGTTTAAATATCGGAATAGTGATTTTATCCTCTGTTTTTTTCGGGATCTGTTCTACTTGCAATACAAACAGAAACACGATTTTTTAAAACTTGAAAAATGGCTGGGTGTTCAATTGTTGGTTGCATCATTTTACAGCAAGCATCAAGATCAGCTTCTCACCAGTTAAAAACAGCTTAACAAATAAAATATAACAATTGAGTAATTACAATAACAAAAAAAATGTTTTTAAGCTGTTTACTCTGATGCTCTTTTCAGACTAAAACATATCTAACCTTTTTGTAGTCGTTTTTAAACGTTTAATCTAACAGGGTCACTGAGGTTTATTGATATATTTTTACATGATACATTTGATATGTTGTACAACAGCACCACCTTATGGGCACGTCTTTACAAATATCGGTGTACTCTGGAGACCTAACATAAGAAAGTCTGAAACAGTTTTTGAATTGTTTCATGCAGTAATTATTCTGTAACATCTGTAGGTAAGTCCACTGAATGAAAATCACAGCAGTGATATGTTGCTGACTGTGAAATTTTTGAAAATGCTGTCAGGTGGAGAAGATGTAAAATATTTAATATTGCATTATTGCATTTATTATCCTTGTCTCTGTGAGCAGAATAGAGAACTGAGGCTTTTGCTCTTTGCTTTAGTAGTGTATTTCAGCAATTATTTTCCCTTTCTTTAACTTTATTGTTAAATATAAACGTACACTTTCTGTCTCTTCTGTCAACTCAAATTAATTCAACTCAGAAATTCTTGATAAGGTGGGTCAAATGCAGATGGCTACTTTTAAAGTTGTTTTTATTTTGGGACAAAGCCAGCGGCAATATACTTTTCAGAGATGCACTACTGAGCAATGACACGTTACAAAGGAGCAAGTGAGTTTTGTTTAATTTCATCCCACATGAAACAGGTGAAAAAATTGCCTGCAGCCCTTACAGACTGTCTTGATGCGAGCACTGATGTCACAAAGAATGCCCCGGTAATAATATGCGTTACTTTTTTGATTGTTACCATTGCTTTTGTGAGAGTTTTAGGTTTGGTAAACCCTTTGTGATCTGCCAGGTGACAAACACATTTCTGAGTCTCAAAGCCAAAATGGAGCCAACGGAGCAGCTGCTAGGCAAAGCGCACAAATAGGCATGCTGAATTATTTCCAAGAGAGTTGCCCCCAAAAGCTTTTTATGTTTCACTGTTTTGCCCACAGAGAAGTTCTTGCCAGTAAGGCTTCCATGAAAACCATGGATGAGGTTGAATCCACAGTGAAAAAAAGTATCAACACCATTGTGGCAGAGCAAAGCTCTGCCCTTTTTAAGTTGGCAGGGATGGGGTTAATTTCCCCTACCTGCCTGGGTTATTATGTTCAGGTGGCTGGGATTGATTAGTTGATTAGGTTAATTAACGATCAATCAGCTCTCAGCCACCTGACGTAAAAGGAGGCCTCTGCTTCTCATTGAGGAGGAGAGAGCTGAGGAAGCAGGTTGGTGTTGGTGTTGGTGTTGGTGTTGGTGTTGGTGTTGGTGTTGGTGTTGGTGTTGGTGTTGGTGTTGGTGTTGGTGTTCCTGGAAACCTTATTTTTGTAAGTTTTGTTGTTTTTGCTTTATTTGTGTTGGAATACTGTTATTTTTGCCCTTGTGCACTTTATTTTTGTGTTTATTTATAATAAAATTAGTATTTTTTGAACTGCAGTCTGTCTCTGGGCCTCTAAATACTCGCCAGCCTGCCACATTTTGGTGTTAGAGTGGGATAGCGCCACCTGGGACAATTTTTTTTTTTTTTTGAGAATTATTATTATATTTTTTTAAATGGGAAAGAAGAGCAGACAGCGGCAAAGGCAGGAAAAGCAGCAGCTGAAGAAATGTAAGCTGCTGCAGCCACCGCTGGAGGACCTGGCCAGCCTCTTCCCCTGGTGTTCCTGGTGCGGGAAGGAGGACCATCGTTGGTGGTCCTGCCCAGATGTGCCACCAGCAAACTGGTGTGGCCGGTGTGAGGAGGACGACCACAACTGGCAGGATGCCCCTACAACCAGGCCCAGGAAGAGGTGCAGTGTTCACCCTGGGCATCAGGGGCCACCCCACTACCTCCAGCACCACCACCTTCACCACCATCCCAGGAGATCTGGGACTGGTTGATGCACCCTGAGGCAGACCTCGTCCACGATCTCCCCATAGGACTGTTCTGTGGCGTTGAGATGGGGAGAGGTGGGAACAGTGGGAGGAACAGCACCACCTGGCATCCTTCCCAGGGGTTGCCCTCATGGTGGTTAATTACCTGGCGGTAGACAATGGAGATGCCCCAGTCACTCCAATAAAGAGGGTGGAGATGCCTTCCCCGAGAGCCAGAGAGGGGTGAGCCGCCTTCCCGAGAGCCCAGAGGGGAGGAGGCGCCGCTCTCAGAGCCCAGAGGGGAGGAGGCGCCGCTCTCAGAGCCCAGAGGGGAGGAGGCGCCGCTCTCAGAGCCCACAGGGGAGGAGCTATTGCCCAAGGATGCCTGCCTTGCACCGCCCAGGGATGCCATGCCCGCTCCGTTCAGGGATGACGCATCCGCATCGCCTGGGGTTGCCTGCTGCTCTGCTTCGCCTGGGACTGCTGGTGTCTCCTTTTTTTCTAGGGTTGCCGAGGGTCCGCTGCCGCCGTCGCCTCCCGAGGGTCCGCTGCAACCACCTCATCCACTAGAGGGAGCCGGGCCGTCGTCGCCGTACTACCTTGGAGATCGGGGGCCCCCTCAACCAAAGAAGGCTTGGGGGCTCCAACATCAACCCCGCCCACCACCACCCACCAAAACAGCCCACCCAAGGGACATAATTGGACTCTGGGGGGGGGGGGAGTTGGCCAATTGCGGCCGATGTATGTTGTACATGGGGGGAGGTGTGTGGCAGAGCAAAGCTCTTCCCTTTTTAAATTGGCAGGATGGGGTTAATTTCCCCTACCTGCCTGGATTATTATGTTCAGGTGGCTGGGGTTGATTAGGTTAATGATCAATCAGCGCCCAGCCACCTGACATAAAAGGAGGCCTCTGCTTCTCATTGAGGAGGAGGGAGCTGAGGAAGCAGGTTGGTGTTAATGTGTGTTGTTGTTGATTTTTTTTTTTTTTTTTTTTTTTTTTTAATTTTGTGAATCCAGTGAAGGCATCGCCCAGCCTGGAAATCTTATTTTTGTAAGTTTTGTTTTTGCTTTATTTGTGTTGGAATACTGTTATTTTTGCCCTTGTGCACTTTATTTTTGTGTTTATTTATAATAAAATTAGTATTTTTTTGAACTGCAGTCTGTCTCTGGGCCTCTGTATACTCGCCAGCCTGCCACAGCCATCAACACTAGCAGTGTATCAGTTTGCAGAGAACTACAAGCCTCTGGCTAAAGTTTTGCTTTTCTTTTCTTGCCCTCATTCCCTATTACGGTGCTGAGAGGACATTCAGTGCTCTGCGCTTTCTGAAAAACAAGCACTGAAACCGCCTGAAGCCCCTTTCACACTACCACTCCTACCTGGGTCCTGGCTACCAAAGTCACAATCCCACGTAGTGTGAAACCACGTATCCAGGTTAACCTGGGTCCCAGCAACCAACCTCAGGATGTGCGTCGATGCGCTTTGACCCGGGTTGAGCAAGGCAAAATGCATGTCAAGTAATGAGGGAGACAGTCGTCTCCAAGGGGAGTGGGTAAAACCCAGAATGGTGGGACTTGGAATAAAAGTTTGTATTTTCCTATAACAAAATCATATCTTCATATTTTCTTTTCATATTAGAAACCCTTTAAAAAAAATTACATCAAAATGCAACAAAAGACTAATTAAATTACACAAAGTTGGTGTATAAACCAGGTATATTGTATCACACCTATAAGTGTTCAGAGGCTTTTGTCCCACCATGTAAAACCAAGTCCCCAAAATAACTTGACCTTACCTTGCTAGGACTAAGCATCCCCTGTTAAACTGCAGTAGTTTTGTCCTGGAGAATAGCCTAATTCCAGCAAATAGGAAATGCAAATCAAGTACCTCCCCTATATGTTCATTTTATCCAGGGACATTAGGTATTAGTGCAAGCTGAAGTCCTCTGACTCTGGACTGCCTGTTATCCCCAAGAAAAAGTGCACCACACTTGGAGAATGCTCGTTTAGCTTCATGGCTCCGACTCTTTGGAACTCTCTCTCAACTTTAGTGCGTGATGCTCGCACCGTCGCTCGCTTTAAATCAGCTCTCAAGACCCACCTGTTCTCTTTTGTTTTCCATGCTCGTTATGCCTGATATCTGCTATTAGCTGCTGTGTTGCTGCTTCTATTTAATGTATTGTTACTATCATGTATTATGCACTTTCCACTGTATTTAAAGTATTATGCATTTTATTATATTGTTTATCATGTATTTTGCATTTCTCTGTATTTTAAGTATTATGGATTTTCTTGCTGTTACTGCATCTCGTAAAGTGCTTTGTGATGGTGGTCCACTATGAAAGGTGCTATACGAAATAAAGATTGATTGATTGATTGATAGCGTTCCAAAGCTTTTTTATTCATTTTATTTTTATGTTTTTATGCTATAGTTTAATTTTGTGCAGTGTATTACTGCCAGGGTACTAATCTGTTATCAATGATGATGACCATAATTGCACTAGTCATTATACTAATGAGCCACTGGCTGTTGATCCTCATATGGAGTATTTTTATTCCTCAATCTTTGAAGTACTGTATTATTTGAACAGTGGCTTTTAATATCAAATCCTGGAGAATTTCTATGTTTTCCTTAGATTGTTCTGTAGGATTGGTGTTGTGTTACTTACAATTACTACTAGGGGAGATGTTTTTAATTTGTGTGCCTATTATCTAGAAATTTGCTCTTTTCATGTAGTTTATTTTCTAGTAAGTTAATAAAGCTTAAATGCTGACATCAACGAAGTCCTATTTGCAAGAGATACATCAAGCATTAAGAGCATTCGACCTTGAAGAAGATGCACTTTCTGTAGAGTTATACATGTCCTGGAGGTATCTGGGCTCCACAAATTGTGGAAAAATGTGGACTTCCAAACACACAGAAAGAGACATTTTTTGTATGACCTATGGCGACATTCAAAACATACTCCTGTCAAGGTGAGAACTCTAAGGAATCAGTAAATGATAACACCGTGTAACAATTTTTTTTTCTTTTTTATTCCTTGGTAGTAAGTGTTATTTCCTAATTGCTTATGCCTCAAAAGTATAGAAAATGGCTATTATTTCCCACAAACTTTGCTTTTGTGACCAGGACAGTGATATTTCAAAATATCACTATTTCCAATGGGAAAACGGGCAAATGTGTGTCTTTTCGTTCACATAGTCAGAAAAAAACAACATATGAATCCAAATTAACATGTATTTATACTAAAGTAATACAAAAATGACTACAAAAGATTTAGAAGTGAATAGTTTTTTGAGATTTATGATTATACTGTAAATACTGTAGTAATGATATATAGTGTAATGATACTGAACACCATGTAAAGATAAATAATAACCCTATACAGTACAACATTGCATATCCGAGCCCCTGTGGACTGGGTCATAGGTGGATATGTTAAAAAGTATTTGCAAACATCTATAGAAAAAGCATTTCCACATCCATAAATAGGTTAGCGAACAAAAACAACAAGCAAATTGCTTTAAACATGGGGAGATTTTCTTGATTTAAAATTAAGCAAATGTAAACAAGATTAATTACAAACACAGAGCTGCTATGCGGTTTGCTATAAGCCATCTCCACGCAAAGCTTTTTAAAAAAAGAATACAAACTGTAAATGTACAGTAACCTGCAACGGATGGCTTCTTTCTTAACTCTAGAAGTCCCTGCCTCCCTGGTTCTGCTTTCTTAATATCTCTGTCATGGTACTTTGCGTTCTTTCTTGATATTGTCAACAGCCGATAAGCAGCTCGGTTTGAAAATTGTTCAAACCGCGCTTATGAAGTTTATGAAGCTTGCTTTGTTTAATTTAAATGCATTTAAAAGCTACAACACGCTGCCATCACCTGCAAGCGTGCGCACCATCACATAAACACACTGCACAAAAAAAAATGCTTTCTCGACTGGTGTATTGAAACGTCACCTCTAGACGTAGCTGACTGACATGAACACAGCCCACCTCGCTTAAAGGGGAACGCACCAAAAGAAAGAGTGGAAAAAACTGGAACCTATTTTTAGATTTTAACAACTCCCAAGTATTGCTTGTTACGGTTGTACTCTTAGTATGTTACTTAAATTTACTATCAAATGTGTTTCAAACTGCACTGAAAAAAACATTTCCTTAAAGTATGATTTACATGAATTTAACTGCCCCTGTTAATCACTAATTGATTGATTGTGTTCACTGTTAAATAAAACCAAAATCCTGCAAGTTATATTTTACTTTTGTGTGACGGGTAGGTGGCAAGTAGATTTCTAGCATTTTGTCTTTTGGTCAAGAAGTTTTTTTCAGCCCTGTAATGATACTGTCATTGAAGATGCGACTATTACTGAAGACATGTCAAATACCATATCAAGAGGAAGGGGAGTGATGTCCAAAAAGAGAACCTGATATACTGTAGTACAGTGTGTGTCATAACGGTCAGGGCAAGTACAGTGGGTTATGCTCTGTACAATTCATACAGTGTCTGTTATTTTTGTTTTATATATTAAAATAGCTCATTTTAAAACTATTACCTCCTGGGTTCATCTCACTGTGCACATTTAGCATTACCATACACCCTCACTTGTTGAGATCACCAAGCCTTGGCATGCCTGTTGGTCACTCGACCTTCCCACCCAGTCTACTGGAATGTCCTGGAAAGACTATAAAAATAGATCTATACACTAGAGTACTGTCTCACTGTACTACTGTGTGCATTACTCTTGATTAACAACACACTTGACTCCCTTGCCTCTGTACAGATACCTATGTATTTTAGGTACACCTCTCACATCTGTCAGGCCTACCGTAACTTTCAGTGTGTGCACCAGATACCGCGGAGTTCAAGAAAAATCATTAAAAGACAGGTAATAGATCACTAACTCCCCCCTCTCCCCAACCCTCTACATACTTTTCTTGAGGTCAACAATTGCATGCCTAGAAACAATAATATCAACTAATTGAGAACTGAAACCTGATGGTGCACTTCCAGTAACGAATAGAAATGTGCTTACATAAGCTCTGCAATTAATTATGTTTAGGAGAAACTCAGCAAGCGCTTTCATTACAGTAGGGCACTACAAACAGTTTAATTTGCTGATACGTCTTCCCCCCTCGAAGCAAAAATGGTTATCGTCAAAATTCTGATTGAAGAGGATGATTGACAGGTGGTACATCAAATACCAGAAGTATATTTGATAAGTCAGACTCATATTAACTGGTCTCTCTGTGTGTGTGTGTGTGTGTGTGTGGTGTGTGTTGGGGGGGATCTGGAGGGGGATTGAGATGTCAAGCTGAGACAGCTACAAGGAAAAAAAACAAATGGGAGAAAGAAAATGATGCTCTTTGAAGTTAGGAGCTAAGACAGTGATGGAGGTAATTGGGTCTAACTGGTCTGAGTGATGAAGAGCTGTAGATCTGTACTTGGGATCACCCCCTACTGGCAGCTCATTGAGCGAGGAGCCTCTTAATTGGCCCTCTCCATCCATCTGAGCGGTCTTTGTTATTATTTCTTAATAATTTCTAAATTATTTATGCTGTGGAAAACTGTATGCAACAGCTTTCTGGACACAAACTTAATTGAGTATGAGTAGATGCTTTTAGAACTGGTACAAACGTCATCACCAACAAATAGTTCTTCATTTTTTTGTTACGTATTGCTAATAATTATTCAAAATTAGGTAACTGCTTAAAACATGTTATAAACTGGAGACTCGCCACACAGGCTTGCTCGGGTTCTTTTGTCTTTTTTAATCACGACTACACACACAGGATTCAAATGAAACCGCGCACTTTTTAATTACAAAAATAAATAAAAACAAAACAAACACCTAGCTCTGTTTTGAGCAATAACTAACCACAACAGGACAGCTAAGATGTTTACCTGTGAACACACAAAAAGGCACACTTTTACACAGTACCCTTTTTCCCTTACGGTTGAACACACCATCAACCAGGCCTTCCATACAGCAGCAGCCCTGAGCACACTGGCTGCTTTCTTTAAATACCCTGCATCTGACTCTAATTTACAATGATCGCCAGGTGCAGGGAATAATTAATAATAAAACAATTAACAGAAATCTAATTAAAATAAACCAATGTGCATTTGCACATGTTTTTAGGCAGGGAGGAATCTAACCCTCTCCCTGCTATCTTACAATGTATTAGAATTGAATATTTTTCATAGTTGTTTATTGAGTTTGACTTGCTCTGTAACTGTGGTAGAGATGTGGAGCTTTCGGTCAACTCACTACTGAGGTCTGTTACTGGTTCTTCTGGCTTCTTCAGGGTATTATAATGGTATCCCATTCATTTTTTTTTTTCAAACTTGTCTGTAAGGGTATGTGACCTCACTTCTCCAAGATGACTGTGTTTTCTCTTCAAGGAAAGCTATGGGACCTGATTCTATATAGGTAAGCAATAGGGTAAGGGTGGTGTATTTCCCTCTTCAAATTCTCTGTCCCAAGAACTGAAAATGTAGCCTGTGGAACCAAACCATACAAGCAACAAGAACAAAATGGAGATGCCTCCACTCTGCTGAACCTGACTAGCAAGATTAGAGGAAAGAAACAGCAAATCATTTTACATTAAAGGAGACTATGGTTCAGAAACACATATCTTATGCTTTTTTCCACCTCTTGGGAGCCTCCAGTTAACACTTACCTGTGCAGATAATAATTATTTTATTACAAATGGTAGGGAGGCAGAAGAAAATACAAAAGGTTAAACACATTAAACAGGAAATAATAATTGGTAACGTTTTACTTAATTACCAAACTCTCTGAATGCAATTGAGATGCAGCATGCAGGTTGTATTCATCCACATTACACTTTACTCAACGTCACAGTCACTTTAAAAATGAAATGCCCTTTTAAAGGAATGCCTTCTTTCTGGAAATAAAAATGTCCCTTATCAAAAATAACAATGATCCTGTTTCCCCACAGTTAAAGCTGGTAACAAAATTAGTCTCAACACGCCTAGTTTTTAACAATTGAAATTCTCAAGGTTTAGATTATACAATCTCATACAATCTTTGAACACTTCTTAGGTTTGACCACTAGACGGCAGCAAAAGACCACAAATGATCACAATGATAACACTCAAAATACTTTTACTCTCCTCCCAAAAATGTCAGTGGTGATCTTGAAAAACATGTGTAGTCCGCAAAACAAAGGTGATTGCTCCAGTATCTTGGTAATTACAAATCCAAAATATGTATTAAATTGAGGTTTGTGCTCCTTTCTTCATATATTGTCTCATTTAAACAAATTACAAAACTAAAAGGAAAACTATTTCTTTGAAAAACAATGATAGTGAAAAAAATATGTGATCAGTGTCTTTAATAAACTCTTACTAGATAATGGAGAGTCTGTGTTGCAGTTTACAATTTATTTAGTTTTCTTTCACTAGCTATATCAGTGTGTTGCGGGTCTGCTAACAGCAGTTACTCACAAACCAGTCCCCGCTCTGGAGCTGAGGCTGTCAGCTTCAAACAGGCAAGGGATTCGATCCAGACAGGAACAGGGATTGGAGCACAGTACAGTAGAATTGATGACAATCTGATTCACAGGTAGGTGTAAAAAAAATAGTAGAGGTGTCCAAATGCTGCTTCAGTAAAGACTCAAACTCACTGACTAGCTGTAAGGTTTCGACATAATTTCCACGATTCAGGGAGTCATATATTCATCATGCCCATGAAATGCCAGCTCTTGTTCTGACATACAACACAAATTAGTCTTCGCAAATTCTCACGATTCTGATGGGCTTTTTCATTGTGTTGTCTGACAGCAAGTCTCCGTTGTTTGTTTAACTGCAGATCAAAGCAAGCGTGTTCACATTTTCTGTATACATGCTGTTAGGTGTTGCTGGCTAGTTTAATGAATTTTGCAGGCATTGTGTAAATTATTTAAATCATTGTATCCTGCCTTATTCCACACACTCTTCTCATTAATGAAAAGTAGACATGGCCAAAAGTAGAAACGTCCACTGCTCCCACTCTTCCTCTTGGAAAGGGCAGCACACCACCTTGTGCCCGAACTCCCCACAGGCAAGGCATCAACCATGGTCCTCGATGCCACTGAGGAGGTCCTCCAGTCCGCCATGCCACTTGGTCTGGGAAGCATTGGGGTTCCAGCGGATCCAGTTGTCCATCTTTCTGTCACCTATCCTTTTCAATCCTTTATTTTGACCCCCCCAGAGTCCACAGCTCTAAACAGCAACACCGGATACAGAAACATTTACAACCATGGCAACCCAGACAACAACCATGGCAACCCAGTCAGCAGAAAGATGGAGACAGACCCTCCTATACACTTAGCTCTGCCCCCCATATGGAAATTAGGGGCAGAGCTTACACACACTTCGGACCAAGGGAACACGCACAGACAGGAACAATCACAGGGGAGACACAAACACGCACAAGCAGGCTAGAATTACACACACACAGAGGTAAACACAGTGGCGGGAGGGAAATGCAGAGCGGGAATACGGGGAAGGAAACACGCATCACTACAATATATAAAATCACACAGATGATTTCTGATAGACACAGACATTTTATTTTTTGCCTTCGAATACATGCAAAAAAATGTTTGTCCCAGCACTACTTGTTATATAAACTGAATACTGCATCAGCATTTATAGAGTGGTTTAGTTTTTTCCCTGATGAGGATGGCTGAAAATAACCACAATCTCCTTCAGGCGGTGAATAACTACGCTGTTCTGTGAAGGTTCATAGTCTATTCCCTATTTATTACACAGTAAAGGACACAATTGTTGTATAAGTAGAACACAAACCCTGGTTCTGTCAGTTACACCGAAAACCTATATTGTTTAACTAAGGAATCCACATTTCTCTCAATCAGCTATACTGGCAACATCCAGAATGTAACCATATGGAAAACTTTTACACTTCTACATAATCCCACATAATATACAGTAGCATATGTACTGTACGTCTCTTTATATACAAAAACATAATAATGTACGTCCAGCCCTGGCTGTGTAGATATGCACAGCAATTCCCCTGTTTGTCCCCTAGTGGGCAGCTTTGATCCAGCCCCATTTGCCTCTGGAAGAAGGTTAGCTTTGTCTTTGATTTTCTGTAGACTCGTATGTGTTTCTAGAAATGTATTACCCTTAAGAAGCCCTAGAAAAACATCATCCTCATGGCAATTAACTCCACAGATTGAATCAGTTAGGTGGTGTTGCCACTGCATGTAGGCTTAAAGTCTGCCATTCTTGTGCTGCACATCTAAAATTATAGTTGTGTTGACCGATAGATGATGTCCCAGAGAAAAAGAACACTGAGACACTCTCAACACCCCCAAGTACCTTAGTTTATACAAATCAGAAGCATCAACAGAAACGTTTTATTTTGTACGCATTTCAAATATTTGGTACATGTTCTAATTTGACTTTAGTATGTGTTGTAATTCAAATTTTTACACATACCAGTTTGGCCAATCAGATCCCTGAAAAAGAAATTAGAACCAATTAATTTAAAGAAAATAGTGCATGTAATAAATTATCCAATTAAGTCGCCTTATATCTGCCATTCCCGCCCAATTCATGGTGGTATATGGATTTGGCATTGGGTAAAGTGTAGTGAAAGGTGGATAGACCCGGACCCTCCGAGATGAGCATCAACCACCGGTTTCAGAGCCTTAGAAATCACTTCAATTCAGTGGAAACCCCACTGTAACTAATATGCAATTTTAAACAAGTGTTGAAAGATCTGACATTGAATCTAATATTAGCTATAGTAACTCAACTATTTTAGTGTAAAACTGAAATAAATATAATTAGAAAATAAAAGAAAAACTGAATGTGTACATTATTAATACAAACTGAACCGTGTCACAGTCAACATTGTCTGTCTCAAGAAGTCGACAGCACTCAGCAAATCTATACTTGCACCGTAAAAAAAATCTCTCGCCGCCGTGATTATAATTATTCATTATTTTTTAAAATGTAATTAATGAAATTATTTAATGAAACTCTGAAATTAAAAAGATGTTATCCCCAAGGTGATTGTCTATTCTAGTAATTTCGCTGCATGACTGTAAAATGACCAGTCCCTATGTAGAAAACATGTAGTTCATTTACATTTATTTAGAACATGTAGTATTTTGTGTATTCTGATTGGTCCAAATCAATATGTGTACTAAATATTTGAAATGCGTACTAAATAATACATTTTTGACCTGGTTGGCCTTCCATACTATAGAGGCCACAGTGATACATTTAAGTTCTAAAAGGTCACCAGCATGTGATGACTGAAACAAAAAACAACAACAGGAAAACATAAGTTAGGATAACTGAGATGTTGCTTTCTAAAGCCTCAGGATAAATGGGCACTCTGCCTGGAACCTGTTTTGCTAACATTATAATTACTAAAATTATTTTGATGTTTTTTTTGTTGTTGTCACTGTTGTGTTAAGCACAGTTTTTGTGATAATTGAATGTTTTTTTTTTTTTGTTGTTGATATGATTTACTGTTTAAATTATTTTGACATTCAATTAATACTAAAGTAAACACTTAAAAAATAAATCTAACACATTAAAAGGCCCTCTAGCTACAATTGATAAATAATGACAGCAATTGTAAAGAATTCGAGGTGTATCTCTGAAAGACTCAAAGGCAGGTGAATAGGTAGCCATGTATTGTGTATGCACTCTTTGAGATAGTGTATTTATTCAGTTAGTCTTAACATATCTAAATACCACCATCATAAATCATTTAAATGCTAACCTCCCAAATTTTTTTCATTTTTTTACAGACGGAAATAAACTAAACCACCGATACCAATATACCACAACTCTTTCCATTTGCAGTGAATGACTCTAAAGCAGAGATACCCAGGTTGCATTTCCAGTAACAGCCCCTCCCTTTACATCTGGCAGATGGTCAAGCTGCTGGACACCACTGATCAACACTGCAGATGACCTATATCTGGGACAGGAGAGGGTGGCAGAGCAAGGAACTGTGTGGCACACAAAATCAATGTGAGAACTGAAGACAACACAGATAATGAATAAAGCATTACATTTCTTCTGGTCACAAATGAAAAACAAAACAATTTGGGAAGAATTGCAATGGTGGGAAAACAAAGATAGGATTTGTTATATGCCACCCTCATATTCTCTGTTACTTTGGCAATGTGAGTTCTGTGCAAGCCAGCTTGTTGGTGATGCAGGAGCAACAGACTCCATTACAGTTCACTGAATAGCCACAGTTGAGAAGCTCCATGAGGGCATTTGGAGTAGGCAAGATACTCATCCAATTAAAAGTGAGATCTCTTTCAACCACAGGTCACCCATGTCCAACATGGTCCGGTATAGTTGGTTTGGCTTCCAGTGCACGTCTCCATATGGCAGCCTGGTAGCTTGCCCTTTGTATGTGCTACTTTAAGGCAGCTCTGCATGGTGTTAACTGGTTGCTCTGAAGATTTCTGCTGCAGAAGAGTTTGTAACAGCACTCATTATCAGCATCGCCTGCTTTACCATTAAAGGAAGAGACAAAAACCTCACAAGACTTGACTAGTTCTTTGCTAATATCAAACTGCTAACCCAGTTTGCTCATTGACTTGCAATATCCTGCATTGCTGACAATTAAGTCAAATAAGGTTTCGTCCCCTTTCCATGGAATGCACTGGTTGTGTTGCGGCCTGTGAAACCATGCATTCCAGGCAGAGCTCCACACACAGCCAGGCTCAAGTTCTTGCACATAGCTTCTACATCTATAAATCAGCTCTGTGTTCTTGTTCTTGTTCACATCTACCTGTCTTTGGATTATGATTCCATTAGTGCAGTGTGTTGTTCCAGCTCCTGAAAAGGTTTCCTCAAGAATGTAATTGTTGTCCCAACACCATGTCACAAAGACCCCTGGCTGAACATTGCTGTGGAGATATACTTCATTTTCTTATAATGTAAACTGCTTTCGAGCCATTTATGTTTCCACTTCCAATTATTTTGTGTAAGAGGTGGAATGACCAAAGTGTTTGAGCAATTTCACCGTTCGAGATCATCTTGTGAGTCTTTCAATATTTGTTTTGCAGTTTTCAACTGGCCATAACTTGTGTTGTAGATGAAATCCTGCCCTAAAGACAACACTATTCTATTACAATGCTGGTGATTTGGAAAAATACATTCATAGCAGTTTAATGATACTAGGCAGTAAATACTAGGACAGCCACTCAAGTTATAGGGAGCACTGTAACAAAAAAAAAGAAAAAATAAGCAACTTAAATTTAAAGTGGGTGGAAAGTGTTTTATAATCACCCAGAAAATATATAAAGTTCTGATTCATTTTGTTGTGCTGGCTTGCTGGCATGTTATAGAACACTTTCTTTGACATTCAGTGTTTTAATGTAGTTTAAACCATGTTAAAAACTGTATATATAAACACACATATACATGCACACACGCATACATTATTATACATGACTATATTATTTCTTTTGGTGACACAGTATTTGTCAGGTTGAGGTGAATTTTTCAGGTCCCAGTAAATGTATAGACTGTCAGCCTTAATATATCAGAAACATTTTTATTCACTGATATGTTAATATATACGTACATTTGTACCTGTAATAGGAGTATATTTGAGTTTATTTTACTTACTTCTTTCTACTGCTAGTTGGTATGCATTTTCACTACATGGTTCACTATTTAACTAATAAGGTATGACAACAGAGAAACACATTTGATGAACACACTTCTAAGGGAATACACCTAGTGCCTCTAATTACCTTAGTAACCTGCCTTATTGAAATCATGATATGATATTCTAAACTAGTGAACTGTTTTAGTTTATGTGCTTCAATAACAATAGGTGTTCCAAGCCATTACATAATACCTTTAGAATAGCAGAAGCATAAGGCAGTTTATAACTGGAGGTCCTCATGGTAGCAACATGTAAAAGGTAGCTCAAATAGGTTTTCTTACCCAGGTATCATTAATGTTATTTGGTTTACAATTATTATATTGTTTCAATCTTTTATCATATCCTTGAAACTTTGAATGTTTGAGCTCAGCCTAGTTCACTGCAATATTTTCCCTGCTGAAGACCATTAAAATATCCTTTTAATTAGCCCCTACAAGGGTTTTTTGCATCATTAATGAGAAACCAAAGGTAAGAGAGTGAGACTAATTGAATTGATAGTCTGACCTGTTACCCCTGTGCAAGTTTCCCTGCTGGCAATTGTGAAGGGTTAGTTGAGTTAAATATTGGGAAAATCTTGCTATGAATGCTACTGTATGCTGAGCTCAAACTTTGTAAAAAAAAAAAAAAAAGTTTCAAAGATGTTATAAAAATGTAAACAAATAGATTTGGAAACCAAATAACACAAATGATGCATCGGTCAGAGAATTATACAATTGTATACACCCCATTTAATCTACGTTTGATTTAATATTATGAAATATTATCTATTTCCAACTCTCTATACCCTGACTGCAAATTTGTCATTGGGATATCATTACAGTAGCAGTGCGTTACCCTTAAAAAGAAAAATAACCATTAGCTGAACACAGCTTTATCTGCAGTGGCGAATGGCTAGATTTAGAGCAAATATTGCATTGTTCCTGGTATGGTAAAACACCCCTGACATTTTACTATAATACAGCAATTGTCAATGTTTATTAGTTTATTCCACTGTGATACCATTGGTGCTGGTATGTCAAAATATAAAAGTTACCACCATTCTACCCATAACTCCTGACATTGTAACTTCCATTTCCCTACTACAGTGTCTAGAATAAAAGTCAATAACACATCTGCTAATGTTTTAATAAAGTGTGGACAGATGTCGGTTTTAGAGCTACAGTATATTAGTATCATTCCAGGCTGAGGTAACCTTCTCAGTGATTAAAGTAAAAAGGTTACGATGATTTAACAAAGAAAATTAGATACCCTGTCATTCTTCCTCTGTTAATTGTGATCAACTGTGGGCCGGTTTTGAGATGTGGACATATTTAATCTGTAACATCAGCTTCATAGATAAAAAGGCATTACAGTCTAGTCTAGAAAAAAACACATTGAACGTAAAGTTTAACATGCATAATCTCTTCCATGCATTTATCCTAATTGACTTCAGTTGTGGTGGATGTCATGAATGAATTATTTGACTAAACAGTTTCCACATGCATTACTGTCAATGTACACTTCACTTAATAAAAATATCATACATTCTGAAGTATAAGGCACCTTAGTTTATAGTTGAATAAAACAACTAAACAATTTATTTGAATTTAGTTTACAGATTCCTGAAGCTTCTGCTCTGTTGAGCAGAATGATAACAGCTGTGATAATCTCAGAAATTCAAAACTACTTCTTCATTCATGGAAACAAATCCTTTTTTAACCCCTAGTGATACATGTAAGAGCTTGTTGTTATAGAGACTCGCTCGACCTATACGTTTATTGAAAAATGGGTACTGTTAGAAACCATGGCATAAATATTAGACTTTTGTCAAAGATTTTAAATATTAAAACTATTAGCTGCAAACTCAACTGAAATGATCATTGAGGCTTTTTTATACAGTAAAGCACAGAGAGAGAGAGGAACAAGGTACACTTGTATAAGTACAGGACTTCACACACATTTCTATTGAACCAAAGTCATGTGTTATTTTTAATAGTTATAATGCAATACATTCTTGTCTAAGGACATAGTTTGCCTCTGTGACAGAAAAATAGGCCTGGTATGATTTGAATACTGAGGGAAGGAGGGAGTTAGAATAAGTAATGTTGTAGCTACAAGCCCACTAGGCCCTGTCAATTAAAGAAAATTCTTTGATTTTTTGTAATATAAAAGTTTGCTACTTACAAAAATAATAATAATGAATGAATAAAAAAGTTGGAGTTGAATGCTCGAGGACATGGTGTTGTCGCTATTCAGCAGTGGTAGTAAACACATAGCAAATGTGGAGCGCTACAAAGAGTTCTAAAAAGCAATCCGACTCGTACAGTACATTTGAGCCAATAGCTTTGGGAGTCTTCCTAACTAGAAGATTGTTAATAATTGAACAAAGTGAGAATTAGTCTTCAGAGGTTCTGCAGCTATGTGATGTTTCCTTTGAAAGTGAGTGAAAACTTTTGTGGCAACAACATTTTCTTAGATTCTGTGACGTTCATGAGCTGACTGTAAAATAACAGAAGAAAAGATTTTACTGGAGTTTCAAAAAGCAAAATGTTTGGGTTTTGCAGATGGTTGAATACAAAAACAAGAGAAGCACAGGCTTTTACATTGCAAAAATGTGGCTTTATTAGTCTAGATGCCTAGATACCTTTTATTCCATGGTAAAAAGCAGCCATTTATTATTACATTAAACAAAGCTACAATACACCATATTGATAATTATTATCAATGAGGGGAGTCTAATCCACAATCCAAACAAGTATTTATTTTGGGGGGGGTCCCATTTGTGACCAAAGCAATAACACCTTGTAACAATTTTTTTTTTTTTTTTGTTCCTGGGTAGTAAGTGTTATTTCCTAATTGCTTATGCCTCAAAAGTATAGAAAATTACAGTATAATCTCGAAAAACTACTCACTTCTAAATCTTTTGTAGTCATTTTTGTATTACTTTAGTATAAATACATGTTAATTTGGACTCATACGTTGTTTTTTTCTGACTTTATGTGAACGAAAAGACACACATTTGCATGTTTTCCCATTGGAAATAGTGATATTTTGAAATATCACTGTCCTGGTCACAAAAGCAAAGTTTGTGGGGAATAATAGCCATTGTCTATACTTTTGAGGCATAAGCAATTAGGAAATAATACTTACTACCCAGGAACAAAAGTAGTGTTACGTAGTGTAATAATACAAAATATATTTTGTCATGATTAGGACAGGTTTTATTTTAATAATGAAAAAATAAATGATAAAAAGGTGAATGATAAAAGAGGGACCATAACAGACTTATTTCATGCCATGTAGTAAAAGATTCATTTTTCACTCTAGTATTGTATACTAGAGTGAAAAATGCCAATTATAAAGAACAATACTTTGTACCTTCTGATCAGCATCTATAAACCTGATATTAAGGTGTTGATTGAAATTTCACTATAATATAGTATATTATTTCTGCACACACAGACAGGATCTCAATACACTTTCCAGCGAGGTATGAAATATGAGTAATGTGATAGGAGGGATTATATCGCATGACATTCTTTAATAATACATTGACGATGAAAACAGCTGGCATAGCACAGCTCTTTCAGCTAATGGTATATGTACAGGTCTTCAAAAATCTCAGACACTGTTTTCATTATGATACCTTTACACTGGTTGTCTGTATTGTGCCATGTGCTAGTGCTTTGTTTATTGTGTCACACTACATCTAACAATTGTATAATTATTATGCTCTCTATGGCTTTCAAGTAGGTTTTTTTTTTTTTTTTTTTTTTTTTTTTTATTGTGGTTTTCTCCCAAATTTAGTATGTCCAATTATTCTCTGTATCCTCATCTCACTGCTTGCAACCCCCCCTGCTGACTGAGGAAACAGTGTCCTCCTAAACATGCTCCTGCCATTCTGTCATTTTTCACACTGGATCCACAGTGATGCCACCAGACCTATAGACCTATGCTGGAGGACAACACAGATCTGGCTCCAATGCAGAACCTCAGGTGCCCCACAGGGGTTGCTGATGTGCGGTGAGCTGTGGATTCCCCTGCCAACCTAAGACCTCCCTACCAGGGCAGTGCTTGGCCAATTGTGTGCCGCCCCCTAGGAACTCCCAGTCATGGTTGGCTGTGATGTAGCGTGGATTTGAACCTGCGATCTCCAGGCTATGGGGCACATCCTGCACTCCACATGGTGCGCCTTTACTGGATGCGCCACTCAGGAGCCCCTTCAAAATGGTTTTAAAAACTTAAGACGACTGTTACCTTCTAAGCTTTCAAAATGATACCTATATAATGGTAAAACACAATTTGGAAAACAACAATCCCAGATTTATTTTTTATTTTTAGTACAAATTTTTATACATTTTACCCACATTTTAATTACTTTTACCCACATCCTTTTCCATTTGAAATACCTCATTTGATTGTTGCCTTGCTGTGCAGTGCTTTTATTCTGTAAACCACTGGGGACTTCAGTAACTGTAGCAGTTTTTCTTCTTACAAGTAGCAGGTTCATGTCTTGTGCGTGAGTTGTGACAGTCAGTTTTTGGGGAAGAAAACTGGGTCCCAAGGGTTAAATCTACTTTTGAGAAATGTAGAAACAGTATGGCAAACCAGGTCTGCCTTCTAAGTGCACAGACAGCTAAAAGAATTGTATTTCAGTTAGTGTAAAATTGAACATGGTGTGGGACACTGTAGCTTTAATTTCCAGGACGAGAAATTTACACTAGGTGTCACTACGCAATGGCCTAAACTTTTCAGGAGAGGAGAACAAAGAAAAAATCATCCTTTACTCAACTCATTAGCTGTGTTAAAGGTGTTTACTTTTTTTTAAAGGAATGAATGTAGAATACCTTTAAACAGACAACCCAAACACTGGCCAATGTAAGTAAATATTATATGCTTTTGTTTGGGAAGTTTCATATGAGAAAGTTTGGTTTAAACATCAGACATTTCTAAAGGACAACAACCCACACAAATTGTAAACCACAAAGAACTATTGAAAACTTCAGAATCACAGTATTTTTTCTTTTTTTTTATGAACAAAAGTTAGGGCTCTGTTTTCCACACAATAGAATGTTTCTGATGAATGCATTCATACAATGTCTCATCTTTGACAAAGAAACCTGACATGTTCTAGCATGTGGGGCAGCCAACATGCATCTACTGTTTTCTTTAAATAAAATAAAAATAATGAAGCCCCTTCATTTGTGACCATCATGAAACTCTCTCTTCTAGAGTTTATGCTGGGTTTGTTCCTTGTTGAGAGAGGCAGAATATCAAAATGCATAAACCTAATAGAACCTAATACACTGCCTCAAATGCAGCATTTCAGGTACTTCATACTGTTGATTTGATGGACAACAACACCAGTGCCTTCTGCCCGTTCTGTTGTCAATTCAATGCTTGTCTTATTTTTATTCCTTGAGGATATTATCTTAATGCTTCGGATACCACACCTTGAAAACCGAGTGATGCGAGTTATTTCACTCAATGTTTTTTCTTCTTTATGCAAGTCAAGGTTGTTATAATAGTAGAAACACTAGTGGAGGCTTGGAGTAAATTATTGATGCTCATAATGCAACATGTCTAACCCTTTTGCACAGCAGTGTGTGTGTGTGTGTGTGTGTGTGTGTGTGTGTGTGTGTGTGTGTGTGTATATTAGCTCAAAGAGATTTGGAAGGACACATTGCTGCTAACAACCAACTTACACATGCAAAATCTATTGAATAATATGCTGAATATCTTATAGTTGGATTTTTAACTATGGTTTTACAAGGACCCCTCGATTACAAGAAGAAATACATGTTTGTAAATGTGCTAGCACCTCGTTTACAGCCTATTGCTAATTCACTTCACACGCATTACCAACTCCGGAAATCCAGAGCTATAAACATTCACACACCTGGCTTGCTGGGTTTCAGCATCTGCTCATCAATAGGACTTCTTGACACTCTCTCCCGTTAGACATGAAACCATATGGTCACTCTAAGGCACATGCAAAAATGTGGAAATATGTCAGTTCATTGCAAATGAATTAACATTTTATTTTCCACAGAGAACAAATATTACGAATTGCAGTGCTTATAGAAAATAAGAAACTGGTAAAGTATGTAGTTAGGATCATAGATTTTGATATAGAATTGATATGTTGTCAATGTCATTCTTTTCATGAGGCACGATTGCATTTGATGTAGACTAAAGTAACCTGATGCAACGGAGAATAAAAGCAAGCTATCACTAGGCCAGTTTGGGAACACCACTTGTGAGTCATTAACGCCAGCTGTATGGCATTCTTTTTTTTTGTATCAGAAAATAAATAAATGACAGGCAAATAATTAATCTGGTGAGAACTGATGAAACCATTCCTGTCTGAACTGGAATTTATTTTTTGCATAACATGAAGGTTGACAAAAAGGTGAGAAAGGCTTTGGGGAACATCCACTGATCCAAGAGCATCTATACACAAACTGAACACATCAGCATTTAAACAACCTGCTATAGGAGCATCCACTGTTCCACAACTAAACTGATAATTTCATTTCATACTCCTGGTATATATTCTGTTTAGATATGTTCTTAACCTAATGTTATCAATTGTTAAAAATAACAGTCTTCCATTAAACTTTCATATATATATATATATTTTTTATTGTTTTTTCAACCCTGGAGCTTGAACTCTTTGTAAAGGAATTAAAATTAAAAAGTAAATTATATTCTGAGTGGCGCATCCAGTAAAGGTGCTCTGCGTGGATTGCAGGATGCGTCCTATAGCCTGAAATCGCAAGTTCAAATCCAGGCTATGTCATTGCCGACCAAGACTGAGGATTCCTAGGGGCCTTCCCCGGGTAGGGAGGCAGGGGAATCCACGGTTCACTGCACACCAGCGACCCCTGTGGCTGATAGGGCGCCTGCGGGTCTGCAATGGAGCCATTCAGATCTGTGTTGTCCTCTGGCACTATAGGTCTGGTGACTTCGCTGTGGATCCGCAGAGCAAAAAATGATGGAGTGGCAGGAGCACGTTTTGGAGGACGTGTGTTTCAACCTCAGTTCCCCGAGTCGCCGGGGGGTTGCAGTGATGAACCCGGGATAAAAATAATAATTGGGCATTGCAAACTGGGGGGAAAAAAAACATTGTTGACAACTAAATTAAAATAAAATATTGTTCTAAAATAACATAATACAAACACATGTGAACTTTGTTCATCACAGCGGAGGCTCGGGAAGCTACCCCCGGGCCATTCAAAAGCTGCTGTAACAACAATAAAACAGAAAACTAAGTGATTTAAAGTTTGTGTGGATATCGATGCAGATGTTTTTATTCGACAAATCAAAAGTCTGCATGTAAAAAATATTTTAGTTCTGTGCTTATTAACTATATTTTAGTGTAGATTTATTTTAATTCAACACAGTGGATTCAAAAGTGTATGCCTTTTCAAGGCAAATGACTAACCCTTGTTGTAACAATACAATAATAGGATGCTTTCTGTAAAATTGACTTTGAAATATTTATTTTTAACAAAAAAAACTAGAACAGACTTTGCACTTTGATTAGTAAAGGCTGGTACACACTAGATGCAATGGGTCGAAATGAGTAGAACCTATACTTTTGATAAGTATCTTTCACACCACATGTGAGACGACAGACGACGCAGGAGCGGCACTGGAGCAATGCGAAATAAATAGGATTGAATCCTGTTTTTTGCTATGTGTCATGTGTCAACTAGGGCATTGAGCAATCAGAGAACAGCTTCAATACACGTGTCCATCAGGATGAAGCAGTATCTAAAATGACGGAGGAAACAATAATACTTGCCGCTGAAAAAATACCCAGAGCTTTATGACAAAGGGCATCACAATTATAAAGATACCGATTTGAAAGACAATATATGGGAGTCCATGTCGAAGGCACTGGATAAGCTGGGTGTGTACTATGATTTATTGTCATATATGTTGAAATACCATCAGAGAAGACATTCGTAATTTTCAAGTCATGTTGACAAATATGTACCAGTCTTGATCATAGTTTTGTCAATAGCAATTTTGAACAGTTGTATAGATGTGGCAGTTTTCAAACCTGTCGCATCGTCTCTGTGTCACTTCTGGAGTGCATGGTCATGTCACTGCGACAGTGTCTCGTCACCAGTTTAAAAATCACAACGCGTCTGGTGTGTGGAGACCTTAAATCTGGTCTCAGTTTTCTCTATGTGACTTTGGTGCAGTCTTTAAAGTGGTGAATTTACTATGTGGCTGCGCCTGCAAAACTGAGTAAAATATGGGCTTTAGAAATCACTTTTACAACACAGGAATTATTAATCCTCATGTCTTTAAACCAAGGAACGTGTGAGAATCCTCTATTCATCCCCATGCACCTTTTCAAAGACCACACAAGCAAACAAACACGCCCACTAACAACTGACAGGAAGTTTGAAGTCGGACACTACTTGGGATGTAAGACTAAAAGAGGCAATCGAAATGGGCTACAGGTCAGAATTAGGAAATAAAATCACTAGTGGTAATCCTTTCAGATCTGCTTTAGTCTGTCAAAGATACAGCACTGATCTGACAGAGCATCTAGACGAAAAATATCCAGATTAAAGCAACAAGGCTACATTTATATCCTTATCTTTTTTATACGCTTTGAAAAGAGCCTTAATGAATGAGGGTGACGTACCAAGGAAGGGGAAGGATGTCAGTTCAGAAAACAAGATAATCCTGTCTCTTTTGGGTTATGTTTTTGCTACAGCATATTGTATAAAGGTACCCAGGGACACATCTAAAATTGGCAAATTTAAATCCAGAGGGTATATTTATAAATATATTCAAAGTAATATAATCTTTATCCCTTTGAAAAGCATTTCTGTATTGTGAATTTCACCAGTGTGAAAGACATGTACTGGACTAAATTTATTTAATAGACTTATTTAGATTTTATGTTTGAGGGGTTTATTTTAAAAACACTGTAAGCTAACTTTGAGAAAAATGTACTCAATGCTTTATTTTTGTACTTTAACTTGTTGAGTGAGGTTGTTTAAGCAGAATTTGAATTGTATTTTTCCAGTGTTTTATAAGCAGAGATGTACTAAGTTACTAAGCTTTGAGAAATAGAAACACTGTATTTCCAGTAGTGCTCATATATACCGTACATAAAGTAATGGCGGTATGATATTTTATAACATTTATATAACTACAACATGTTTGCCAGACAGTATTAGAAGCTCACATTTCCACTGCTTATACCATCCCTGCTCTGTGGATAAATAAGAAGTGCTCCATTCTCCATGGATGCATTTAATCTATGTCATACATACATACTAATGCTTTCAGCACTTTCATTTGATTTTGAATAACACAAAATAAATATAATAGACTGGGACTAGCATTGCTCGGATTTAAATAGATGGCTTTGATATGTATCTCTTAGCAGGCACACTGATACTGTCGTTTTCATTTAGCACTCCCGCTGTAATTCATGCTGTTTCCTGCTGGCAGCCTTTTCATCGGCCATACTATATTTCGAGTAGTATTCAATAGACTATTGCTTTCAAAAAGCAAGACAGAGACATTACTCTTTTCCATCCTTCACACTTTCTACTCCCCCTCACAGGTCTTTTCATGAATGACCTCCATTGTGCTCAATTAGATGACTGGGACTCTTTTTTATTTTTAACCATGTGTGGCCTTTTGTTGCTTGTGGTTCTGATCATTATAATGTGATTCGTTCTTGCTGCCAAGAGGCATAGATGTCTCCCATCTTTCTTTCCTGAGCAACTGCTGAAGTTCTTAGCTTTGTAGTTGAAACCACACACTGTACTACTAGATGCACTTTAACGTACACAGTTAAGGCTTTTGATTGAGGGTTCCCCAAAAATGAATAATACATTCAAGCGATTTGTTACTCATTATCACAAGCCTCACTGTCTAACAAATTTTTTTTTTTTTAACTTACCCATAAATATTTACCTTCAATTACCCAGCAACATTCCCCTACATACAGTACGACACCGTATTATTGTGTCTATTAATCTCTTTGTTTTCGAGACTGTATTTCCACTTTCACTCAGTATAAGTCATGTTTCCTGCCACTGCACTATATATTCAGTTTCTGTGTTTCATGTGTTAGGACCTCCACTGTAGTCTATACAACTCCAATCTATGTGATCTTAATGTAACACAGAAAGTGAGTGGGAAAAGGGATCTTTTAACGCTACGGCAGAGTAAAATGACCTTTACTTGGGTGAAAGTTAAATTACAATGAAGTATGGAAACAGCAAAACAAAGGGTCTAAGTGGAATAGGGTTTTGCCAACCAGAGGTAATAACAAAATGTTTTTTTTTTTAAGTGACATAGCCAATTTCAGACATATAAACCTTGTTGCAGACTGCATGTAAATACTTTTAAAACAGGATCAATTTAAGCCTTTTTAGTAACATTTACAGAAACACTAATGATTTCCAAGGGTTATTCTCTTTTTTTTAAATGTATTTACACATAGGATTTTGTCTGAATCTTTTCATTAAACTTGATTGTCTCCAATGCCAAACATGTTTTCAAAATACAGTAGGTAGCCAAATCCAGCAAGCAGATGAAAACCTTATTACTGGTAATCTAATGGTAAAGTGAAAAAAAAAAAAAGGTGGTGCAAAACAATGCAGCCTATTTAAATGTTAATTGTTGAATTATGAGCAGTATCACGGGGACACACCTATAACATATTCATTATAATTTGAGTTTGATTTTATCTAGCTGTGTATTTGGTTTGCACAGGATAAAAGTATATCTCTTTTTAATTATGGTATTTAGTACTTAAAATGTAATTGGTGTCTGCTGCGCTTGAGCTTCTGTCCCAGTTACAAGGGGGTCCATTTGTTTAATTTGCCAGAGGTTTAGTGAAATGGAAAGTACCTTTTATTTAAGTAATTTGAGTTATTTCTTGTGGTTTGGGTGAGTGAAGATTGAAGAAAAAGACGAGTGCTGTAAGCCCAGTGTATCTGCCAAAGTTTAATTAAGCATGAAGCCTGGTGTCTATAATTATATCTGAATTGTTTTGATAACTTTGCTGTAAGGGTAGACTGCTCCTGCTTTATGCAAAGTAATTGCACTTCTGTTGCTTAAAATGCACAAAAACAGTGGTGTTTGCAAACATCCATTGACTGCAAAGCTGAGAAGGTTGTTTCTTTCCAATAAAGGTGGAATGCAAACTCTGGCAGGTGATGATTTAGTACCTGCTTTCATAAAATATATGCTGTCAGTATATGTTAGACACTGGATTACAACCAAGATCATACTGGACTATCGGGATACACAAAGACTTATAATTTTGAAACTGCTCCACATCCTCAATTACTATGGATCCTGCAACATGTTACAACTGAAAGGGCATTTCCCTCATTTGGGGAAAAAAAAAACAAACAGCAGAAAAGCTACTATGAAAATGCAGTATAAATGCAACTGCAGTAATTTAGAATGGTATTTGATATTTGAAATTGATATATGAATCAGAATACAAAGGTAAACTATAAATAATTTAGCATATGATTACACAGGAGTCATATAAAATTATATCAAACCATAGCAGTTAGATCCCATGCTTTTTGGCTTTTATAGATGTACCTTTAACTGTTGTTTTAAAGCATCTAGACCCTGTTACCCAGATACAGTAGAAGTGGTCCTGCAAAATGTGTCCACCCATGGACTGGCATTATCAGCAAGGTTTGAAGAGACTGATAATTCTTGACTGTGCTCCAGGTGCTATACAACAAAGAACAAAAGAGGTAAAAACAATGGCTGTAAAGTCAGACATCTCAGAGGCTGCTTATATGTGTTTCAGGAATGATACATTGCAGCTCAGGAGGTTGTGTATGTTGTCAGAATATGCATTTCTTTACTCTTCTGCCCTGTTCTTATGGAAACCAATCATGATTATTAAAGCCATGGTCAGAGAGCCTGCAGCCATAGCTAATTTCGACTTCAGTAAGTCAGTGTCAAGGTATAGAATGGAATTAAGGGCTCCTGTAAGATGGACTGTGTGAAATAGATTTCGGTCCAGTCAGTACTGTAAAATTGTTGATATTCACAGCAAAACTGGTCCTTTTTGCAAAGGCTTTCATTGTGCAAATATGCCAGACTGTGGCTCGTATTGTACAACACAGGGAGAACTGAAAATTCAAGCATGAACTTGTGCATCAGCAACAGGGCTGATCAGATTCAATCAGGGGTGAAATTTACTCTGTACTAGGACCTACTTCATCTGTTTTTCATCCAATGTGGATGCATTCAATCCATTCACACAGTCTACTAGCTCAACGTTTCTCAAATGCGCTTTCATTCAGCACAGTTCACGTAGCTTGCATTCTGTTTCCTCTCACTGCTATTGGACACCATTAACGTCAGTATAATTACTGCATGTTGATTGGCCAAGCTTTCATTCTGATGAGATCTAATTTTGGCAAGCGTCACAAATATCTGCCCGTTTCGCTTTGTGTCAGTGCTGATTGGTCGATCAGCGAGAGAAGACTTTAGCCGTGTGATGTAAAAACAGTAGCGTGGAGAAATAATATTTTCTTAAGTGCGGAGAAACTATCAATATTTGAACAAACATTGGTGCACATAAATTTGAAAGTATTGCACAGATTTCCTTGCCAGTATGTTCTAAAATGGCAAGGGATTAGTGGGACAGTGGAATTAACATAAAAAAAACAGGATCAACAAAGTGCTGCTTTAGATTTGGTGAGTCAGGGATACAGATGTATGTGCGCGTCATGCTTTCCAAACACTGGCCCAGCTTGCAAGGTAAATGTTAAGAATTTATTTATTTGCATTTTTATAGTGCTTTTTATACAGTAATATCTCAAATAACTGTACAGTACATATTAGAATAATCAAACCACAATACATTTGTGAAACATCTACCACAATCATACCATATAAATAACATATTCAAACAGTATGAGAGAGAGAAAAAAAAAAAAAAACACAAACCCCCTTTCAAAATGTTCACCTTTTGTTGCCTTTTAGCCTGGAATTAAAATTAAAACCCATCCTACCCCACAACTTCCAAGTGAAAAAAAAAAATTCTAGAAATTTGTAGAAAATTAATAAAAAATTAAAACTGAAATAGCTTGGTTGGATAAGTGTCCACCCCCTTTGTAATAGCAATCCTAAATTAGCTCAGGTGTAACCAAGTCTTCAAAATCACACACCAAGTTAAGTGGCCTCCACCTGTGTTAAATTGTGATTTCAGGATAAATTCATCAGTTCCTATAGGTTCCCTCTGCTGGGTAGTGCATTTCAAAGCAAAGACTCAACCATGAGCACCAAGGCACTTTCAAAAGAAATCCGGGACAAAGTTATTGAAAGACACAGATCAGAGGGGATGGGTATAAAAAAATATCAAAGGCCATGAATATCCCTTGGAGCACGATCAAGATGATTATTAAGAAGTGGAAGGTGTATGGCACCACCAAGACCCTGCCTAGATCAGGCTGTCCCTCCAAACTGGATGACCGAGCAAGAAGGAGACTGATCAGAAAGGCTACCAAGAGGCCAATGGCAACTTTACAAGAGCTACAGACTTTTATGGCTAAGACTGATCAAAGTGTGCATGTGACAACAATATCCCAAGCACTCCACAAATCTGGTCTGTATGGTAGGGAGGCAAGAAGGAAGCCATTACTCAAGAAAGCCCACCTTGAATCCCATTTGAAGTATGCAAAAAAACACTCAGGAGATTCTGTAGCCATGTGGCAAAACGTTTTGTGTCTGACGAAACTAAAATGGAACTTTTTAGCCTAAATGCAAAGCGTTATGTTTAGCGCAAACCCAACACAGCGCATCAACCAAAGAACACCATCCCTACTGTGAAGCATGGTGGTGGCAGCATTATGTTATGGGGATGTTTCTCATTGACAGGGACTGGGGCACTTGTCAGGATAGAAGTGAAAATGAATGGAGCAAAGTACAGAGAAGTTCTTGAGGAAAACCTGCTGCCCTCTGAAAGAAAGCTGAAACTGGGATGGAAGTTCACCTTTCAGCATGACAAGGACCCAAAGCACATAGCCAAAGCTACACTGGAACAGCTAAGGAACAGTCAGAGTCAGACCCCCAACCTAAATCCAATCGAAAATTTGTGGCATGACTTGAAGATTGCTGTCCATCAACACTCCCCAAGGAACTTGACAGAGCTTGAACAGTTTTGCAAAGAGGAATGGTCACATTGCCAAATCTAGGTGTGCAAAGTTGGTAGAGACCTATCTCAACAGACTCATAGCTGTAATTGCTGCCAAAGGTGCTTCCACCAAGTATTAACTCAGGGGGGTGGAGACTTATCTAATTATGATCTTTCAGTTTTGTATTTTTAATATAGAATTTTTTTCTCAATAAAAACTTTTTCCCCTTAACAGTGTGGAGTATGGTGTGTAGATAAGTGGAAAAAAAATCCTAATTTAAATGCATGAAACTCTCAGGCACTGACACAACAAAATGTGAAAAAAGTTCAAGGGGGTGTAGACTTTCTATAGCCACTGTATATACACATATACACACACATGCATGCATAGATAAATATACTTACATACAAACATACATAATAATAATAATAATAATAATAATAATAATAATAATAATAATAATAATAATAATAATAATAATGCAATATAAAAGTTACATTAAAACACACTAAGACAAAAAAGCCATTTTGTAAAAGTAAGTTTTCAGTCTTGACTTAAAAATGTAACGGTTCCAGCTTCCCTGACAGATGCAGGCAGCGCATTCTACAATTTAGAAGCTTTACAAAAAAAAAAGCTCTCCCTCCCATGGTGATTTTGTTGACCCTAGGAAGAACCGATAGCCTCGCATCCTGTGGATCAGTAACTCTTGCAAATAACTGAGTGCTAATCCATTCAGGGCCTTATAAGTTAACAACTAAATCTTAAAATCAATTCTACACTCCTAAAGGAGCCAATGCAAAGAGGCCATAAAAGGGGTAATGTGTTAACTTTTCCTGGTTTTAGCTGAAATTCTAGTGGCCATATTCTGAAAGCTAGAAAACAACCCATTTTGGGATACCATAGAAAAGTGCATTGCAATAGTCAGTTCTTGATTAAATAAAGGCATGCATTAGCTTCTCAGCATCAGGTACAGAAATAGAAGGTCTAAGCTTAACTATATTTCTCAAATGATAAAATGATACTTTTGCAATTTTCCTAATCTGATTCTCAAATGATACATCAGGATCAAAGATGACCCCCAAATTTCTCATTTCTACTTTTAGTTCCAGCGATTTCAGAGAATACCATTGAGATTAAAATGTCAAGTACATCATTTTTTAAGAGTAGTGCCTGGAACATAAAAAAAAGATGTGTATTTTAGCCACTATTGTGCATGGTCTAACTTGGAAATGTTTGTATAATTTGTTAGGATGAGCATTTATAGGATATCTTAAAACAAAACTCCCTCTCTACAGCAGTTACTGCATAATGTAATATTTATTAATACTCATCATTTAAGGTTTAACTTAAGGGTTATATTACAATACATGACTGAGTGATACATGCAGAGGGTTTTTGTATTTTCAGCTTCTTTGTTTATGGTGAACTGGTTATATGGTATGATTTATTTTTTAAGGCTTATTTTGTATTTATAAATGTTGTGTGTACCGATATGTATACATTTTAAAAGTATTCACTCAAATTGTCTCAATTTATTTAAATTTTGGAGAGGCTAGTTTTAGTTGAGTCAATTTTTCTGGTTGAATCCAGTGTGTTTTTAAACCTTAATACTAACAATGCTAATAATCTTTATGGTAAATATTAATAATACTAATAGTCTTTATATTGAGGCTGCCACTGAACACGTTAAAATGATGACATGATAATCTAATGATGCTACATTCCCCAGTTATACTGTAGGTACCTATTGCTTTTTTTCCTACATCAGTTCTTTCAATAATAAACACATCAAACCAAGTGAAGCTAGTATTTCCAATACATTAGATACAGTGTGTATTTACAGCTCCTAAACTGCCAGTGACGCTGATATTTTAAAATAAGTCACAGTTGAACTCAATTCTTTCTGAACTGAAATCTTATATAATGACAGTATAATGAATTCTCATTGGAGTCTTTAAAATCTTAAAAGGAGTTGACATAGTTAACCCAAACCATTACTTTAAGCACAGTACTGAAACCAGGACCAGAGGACAAAGCTGGAAATTGCGTGGAGATAGGCTTAGAACAGAGGGAAGGAGACACGTCACACAGAGGGTGGTGCATGTATGGAATGGACTACCTAGGCGTGTTGTTAAGGTAGAAACACTTGGATCTTTACGATTCGATGACAAAGTACCGAGATCAGTCAGCTACTAGGAACCAGACAAGCTTAGATAGGCCGAACGGCCTCCTTTTGTTTGTAATTGTGGATATGGCCTACTCAAGGTGGATCAGACCAATACCAGTCTTCCATGAAATAAACCATTCACAAGATCTGGTACGGTCCTCATGCCTAGTACATATATTACTTATACATATTTTGTATCACTCTGTTGCAATAATGCTAGTGTGTCTGATTAATTTAAACTTAATGCCAGATTTACAACCTTCTGTAGCTCCAGCATGTGAAACATGAATCATTCTCTGCACACAGCACTTCAGTGATGAAGTGGTTCCTTTAAGGCCAAGTAAGGTCAAGGGGGTCTATACCTATCTTTCTGTTCTTTTGAAATGCGATCCACACTATTTTATTAAGCAATATCATGTTGGTTCCACTTAATTTGAGTTCCAGTTTTTTAGGTATTAATACAGGTCAAGATCAGGAAGCACCATTAATTAAAAAGGGGTTCCTTTGCCTTTTGCTATTTCACATTTGAAAACCAGTTGGCCAGTTCAATACAAGTTGTCATCCTCCTGTTACACATATGTATCCTTCATAACAGTTTTAATGAGAAATGCCATTTTCACATCTTACACTTCTTACATTATTTTCTTATATAATATTTTACAGTGCATGTAATTCCGACATGATGTCTGGCTGCTTCAAGACACTTGCATCAAATTGAGGGCTCAATTTCACCAACAACAACTAGGGTATTTCAGTACAGCATTCTTGCTCTATAAGCATTAGATTTATATATCCAATGAACCCAGCCTCAAAAGGCACCCCATAGCAAGTGGAGAATCTGATTACTCAACCATCTCTAACATGAAAAACATAGTTTTTTGTGAGGTTTCTTCTGAAAATAGCACAGTATTCTGAACTTCCTAAAAACATAAGGGTAACTGCATCTCTTTCCTGGCAACACATTCCATTGAATGCACTCTCATTTGTTACTGTTAGTTAAGGGGATGATTTTCTGATGCTGTTCCAAATCAAGGATATTGATGAATATTCACCATACCCAATAATATCGAAATTACTTAAATCGGGGCTTCCCAAACTGGAGGCTAGGAACCTGGGGAGCTACTACATGAGATGGCTTAACTGGGGCCACAGAACATACTATACATTGTCTGCCAATTGAAAACACCTGGGAAAGCAACATTCCTAGGATCTTTTACACAGATGCTGCTGTAAAGTGATTTGGATTGTTTGGAATGTAACACTTAACATCTTGACATCAGCTCTATAACAACTTTACACTTCGTTTCCACTTGTTGTACCATTATGCAATATTCATTGGGCTGGGGTCCTCCGTCAGGGTGCCTAATGTCATGGGGACAAGAAAGTTTGGGAACCTCTGATTTACATGATTCACACATTGGTATAGAACTGAATTCTCAAAGATAAGGACAATCTTGTGCACATCTTCAAATGAAAACTGACTGATAGATAAAAGTAAACCATGAATCACAGGGAGTTGATACTAAATTATTATTTATTATCGGTGCATATGCAAAATTGTTTGTTAGTATGTTCTTTAAGCAGAGATGATATCCTTTGACATGACAAGAACCATCCTTGGATCAGTTCGATTCTATAAAATTCCCCATGAATGACATTGGCAACATTTACAATGAAAATAAATCCCTTGACCCTGCGTTTTTCTATTCTGACAACAAACTTCAGTGGGTGTCCTTTTATGGTAATTAAGGAGGGGCTATTCTAATGTTTCAAATAGCATGTACTATAAGAATGTACCAATAATTAAATGTGCACTGCAAAAAAAGGTGTTTGTAATGACAATTTGACTTGCCACAATTTGACTTACCTAACTGTGGCAAAAGTATCAATTAAGCACAAAAGGGAGGATTATTTGCATTACTAAAGTTGTTCTAACATACTACCACCACTACTAATTAAACTATGCAAGTTAATATGTGCTTTGATTTTTGGATACTCCGCATTGCAACTATTAGAATCGCTACGCAGTAACATGACCTTCATAAAAAATGTGGCTGGTAAAAGAGTGTGGTAGTGTGCCCCACCCATGTGTGGATTTTGTGTTAACTGTTGCGTGTGGTGTGTTAATGTTGGTGTATAGCTATTGGTGCATGGGATATAAATGTGTCTGTGCAAAACAAGTAATTTAAATTGTAGAGTTGTATTTAGGCACAAGGATTGCACTTCACTTCATGTGCATTTAAAGTATTTAATAATATGTGAGCACGGGATTGTACAAATTAGTTCCCGTGCTGGGACAAGTGAATAATTAATGAGTAATTGAATCCCGGCACAACAGTATATATAGATGCACGTTTCACTCACTCGGGGTTGTGTGTTCAGGGCGAAAGAACAGGAGAGAGTGAGGAGAGTAAGGTAAATAAAATCAATTGCTATGTCATGCTGGAGGACCAGCACGGTACTTGTTTGTTTAGTGTTTGTCCCTGTGTGTTAGTGTCTATTCCTTTTGGTTAGCTGCCTGTTTATTCTGGCGTCAAGTGCCATGTGCTGTTTTTGTTTAAACCTTTTATTTTCATTAAACGCACTGAGCACCGCAGCGTCTCAGTTTCACCTGCCAGTACTGCCTGTCTGTGTACTCCTTTCTGGCCTGACGTCACCCTACAGCCAGCCTGTTCACAAAAATGTATTTTGTAATCAACTATTTTGCAACAGCTGGATTTAATATTATGATCATAAGGAGTGTAAACTTACTGTCAGAGTTTGAGTGGTCTAAATGGAGAACTCCACTATTTGTTAAGATTTTAGCGATTTATCAGTCAACTATTATATTGCATTTAGAAGGTATATGTATCAAACATGTACAGTATTAACAGATGAACTAGTTCTGACATTGATAGATCAGAGATATGTTTTGAAATCCCTGAGAGTTTCAGGAGAAGCACTGATGTAGCTCTGTGCCATGTCTTGGTTGCCATTTTAAAAAGGTTATATTAAGTTTCATTGGCCCTTGCGTTATTTGTTTCGATGTAGTACCATATGCATTTCTTCACATGAGATTTGCAATGGGATTACAGGAGGTAAGAAAGTGTATTTTTGTCTCAGTCAGGTTGAAAATTCTTCAATTTGTCCCTTGAGTTTGATGCATTTTCACCAATGGAACAGTGTTAATCCTACCAAACTAGTACTGGCCTACCCTCTCCAGGCTTTCCATGCTTGGAACGTGCATTTCCAAAATCTAGAAAACTATAGCACAATGATAAAAGTTCCATTTTGGGTGCCGAAGTCGTTGTAAACAAGTCTCATGAACCCATTGGCTTCTTGCCGCATAGTAGATTCAATATTTCCATGTTTGGCAGTGTGTAATAGAACATGGTGTATGTCTGTTTTTTGGATAAGGGTTACTAAACTATGTGATATAAAAGTAAGGTACACTGTAGTCTGTGGTACATCAATAGACAAGTAAGTGGACAGAAAATAGAGAGCAGGATTCAGATTTACTGCTAGTGAACACTGTGCTATAATTTACTGTCATTATTTCATGACTAGATGACCATAAATGTCTATAGTCTATTACCACAGTTAAGTATGTCTTTGAAGTGCTGCCCAGTAGCACAATTCAAAACAAATTACTTACAGGGAGCCAGTTATTATATAATAGAGTAAGGTATAAATAATGGAAAGGTATATCATTTTTGTGGGTTTGAATACAGGGAAGTCCCTTTCAATATAATTCACTCTAATCTGTAATGGATTTTGAATGCGTGCCTTGTCTGACTAATAGAATACACTACAGCAGACACATTTTATGTTTTTATTTTTATTTCAATTTAGTTTAGACCAATATGCATAATATAGATCATGTTTTACAAAAAATATTATTATTATTTTACATCCATACCCAGGTGCTTGGTTCAACAGATTGTTTCTTTTGGAGTCCATGGTAAAAAAAAAAATAATTCTGTGTGCTTTCTAATCTCACATTATATGGGATATGAAGGCTGTTTTTATGAAGGTGTTTCATCCAGAATACGACTCTTCTCTAATTTATATTATGTGATCCCTGATTTCTCTTCAGTGGTGAACAAAATCTGTTTTAGATTTAGAATGAATGTAACTGTGAAATACTGAAGAATGCAATAGGGTTTTAAATACGTATCATATTTTAACACACAATTGTACAGTACATTATTGTAGGATGCTGCGCCTGCCTGCCAGATGGTTGTTCGCACACAGAGACTCCCTCAACAGTCAATACCACAAAGAAATATATAGTACACTTGTAAAATAATAATAATAATAATAATAATAATAATAATAATAATAATAATAATAATAATAATAATAATACAAGTTAACAATCCTAGGAGAACTTAAAAAACAAACCACAGCGCAAGGTATTTTCTTGGAAAGAGGCCTTTCATCACAGACCACACAATATATATATATTAAAAAAACATCAAAACATAAAACCAAAAATAAAGAAAAGAAAGTATAGCTACTAAGATTGGTCAAGGCAGTTAGCACGAGTATTTAGACTTGCTTTGGTATGTTCACAAACATAAGGTGCCTTAAAATTTGTTCTGATACTATATTGAAATACTAAACAGAAATGCAAAGGGTTTTGTGCCAGTTCAGAGAAATGATTTGTCATTGTACCAGTACAAGGAGATTTCGCAATGAGGCAACACTGAATATGCCACCTCCACAAACAGAGTGGCATGTTTAATGGGCCCTAGCTTCAAGGTATCGGTGAAAGAAAAAGAAAGTATCGGTGATAAAGGCTAATTCTTAGAAGATGGGATTAGTGTAATGTTAGCAGCAAGGACAAAACAAATAGTCACATATGGTGAGTCCTGTTGACAGGTGCAAGATTTTTCAGATAGTATGGAATGTAGACTTAACACTTATCACCTGGAAGATGTCTGTTTCAGCTTTTTAAATGAACAGGTGAAATTTTAAATTACACATAGCATGATGACACACTGTGACAGAGCAAGAATGAATTTTGGTTATAACTCTCTCTCCCTGCCTGTGAGGGCGTGGTGTAAAGCAAACAGTGTGCCCCGGACTGGATGGATTTGGCAATTAATTCAAGGCAAAGGTGGAAGTCAGCCATCTAGAAAGGGGGCAGAGCCACAGTACACCAAGTTAACGCCCCAGACGGGAGGCGATGTGGCAATCATGGATTGGAGGAAAAGCAATTGCACTTAACAATTGCCAAGGGGGCGTGGCTGAAGCTACAAAAGGGGATGTGGCAAAGCGAACTGTTCCTTTGTTATGGTTGCGAGAGAACCCCTGAAGGACCGCAGAGTAACTGTGAGCAAGGGCAGATTTACGACTGGGCACATGGGGCATGTGCCCCGGGGCCCGGGGCCCCTAAGAGCTCTGTGGCGACAACAGTCCTTTCGTAGATATAATGTGAATTTGAGCTGATTCAAATAAAAAATGAACACTTTTAATCTAGGTTTTGTTTGGTGTGTGTGTTTTATATACAACCACTTTGAACTAGAAATCCCCATCACGGTCACTGGACCATACTGTCAATTTTTAGGTTTTAAACACATGGAAACAACTGTTATTTTCCCAGCGGTAACTAGCTCATCTCTCCTGAACACATTTTAGGCTTACAATCCTTTGAATATTAACTGTGCATGAAATGTCCCGTTAAATATTTTGCATAAACCCGCCCAACCTAATTATACGCAGTGTCAATTCGCTACTGAGCAAACTTTAGCGTGGCATCATTCAGTGACGCATGCATGCGCCTAAATGCTGACAGTAAAGCTAGCTGCTAGTTAAAAATGGATCGGCAACGTTACTTGAGTGGCTCTACGAAAAGGAAGTGAAAATTGGAGAAGGATTCCAAAGCAACTTCGCCGGAGGATACACCAGGTGATGATAAAATTAAATGTTAGCATTGAAAATGTGCTCTAGAGTGGCATCATGTCATTTTAGACCTAACAGTGCACTGTCATCACTTTGGGTGTTATCGCTGCTTGTTGCAGACTCTGGGTTGTTGTGTAGACAGACAGCATGCTGTGTTTTCATGTGGTTACATACTCTGTGTGAGTGTTTGTGATTGTTGCATTGAGGGCAAATAGTGTTGCCTTTCATGCTGAGGTGTGTGTGTGTGTGTGTGTGTGTGTTGTTTTTGTTTAGCAGATGTAGGGTCCTATGAAATCTATGTGATTTTGCATTTTTCCTGATTTCCATTTTAGTTCATAAAATTAAACACTAAAAACATGATACATAATCAAAACAAAATGTCTAATATGTGGAAAAGTTACACAAGGAGGCAAGGGGGCTTCGTGAATTGGTGGGTGGGTGACGGGTGGTAAGTTTGTGCCCAGGCCCCCGGATTTAATAAATCCGTCCCTGACTGTGAGTGGTTTGTGTTTGTTTGTCGTTCTAATTGTACTCGTCTGTCATTGTTAGATGGCTAACACGTACCGGGAGCTGTCGCTAAAGACCAGCACCAAACCCAGACAGCACGGCACATATAGCACTCACTCTGGACTTGTGATTGGGTTTGTGTTCTGTGTGCATTTATACTGTGTTTATTA
Source organism: Polyodon spathula (assembly GCF_017654505.1). Taxonomy (NCBI): domain Eukaryota; kingdom Metazoa; phylum Chordata; class Actinopteri; order Acipenseriformes; family Polyodontidae; genus Polyodon; species Polyodon spathula. The sequence continues at coordinate 69,707,275 of NC_054534.1, forward strand.
TTTCGAGACTGAGCCCAGAGGTTTCACTGTGCAGTACACATTGTTGCCAAACGACCCGGATTGTTTGGACTGTGAACTTTGTGGTCTGTCATCTGTTTAAGCACTGCATCACCTCTACACCTGCACACTGCAAACACTTATTTGTCATTTCTGAGAATGGAGCTGGGTGGCTCCCAATGAATTTAACATTTGACCAATTTTAACTTCAGTTACTGTGAACATGGTGGTGGTCTAGGATGGCCACCCCTGTCACCTGATCTGAATACCAGTAAGCAGGTTTATGAATCTTCTTGGAAGATAATTGCTGTTTTTGAAGTATCAATTAAAGTCTAATATGAATTCACTGTATCCAACAGTAAGTTTGTCAGCAAGTAATCTGCTTTCATGTGAGTATTAAACATGAGTTCTTTACTGCACATAACATTCAGAATTGTAACATTATGACTTTAGTCAATCATACAATCTTCAGAAATATAAAAGAGAGTTTAGGCCGGCAGAAATGTCAACAAAATGGTCAACATCATCTTCCATTAGCTTAGCTAAACTTTCTGAACATTAAATAACATTAAATGTTTAGCAGTGGATGGTTATTGAAGGTTATTCAACAGCTATCTGAATCCCACCCATTAAATCAGATATCAATCGAAGAATTGAAATACATTGGGAAAAAAAACCCCACTATATTTGTTTGCAGCAAACTAGTTTTGGCCTTTTTAGGGTAGCATTGGCTAGATAAGCTGATGTTGTTATATCTACATCATCTGACCACAACAGACATGCCCTAATTACACTTTCTACATAGTGTTGAGAGGATGTAGGGTTAAATACAATGTTTTGGTAACAGTATCGTTACCATGCATTTGAGATTGGGCAATGGCAGTCAAAAATGTATCTTTTGACATTGCACACATGAAACAGATTATACTTTTTTTTTTTTAAATGTATTTTTTTCTGACCTGAACCTTGACTGAAACTTTTTTTTTTTTTTTTTTTTTTTAGGAAATTGCAGTACTATACTTAATTGGTAACATCAGTTTTGGTCTTGATTTCTAAAGCTGTTAATCAAGTCCTGAATTCCTACATTTACAAACTGAAAATGAGGCTGCCTTCTCAATCATGTTGTCATTTCCCAAACTGCAGTAGGGCTGGCAAGGCTAATATTACAGATTAGGAAAACAGGTTATTTTCATGAACATGAAGAGGAGCTTACATATTTATATATCCTACCCTTGTTTTTCAATTATTTGGATAGATGGGAGCACATTTATCAAGGCACAGTATTTTCAAAATGTAACTGTTAATGTTAACAAACACCTCAGGTTTATGCAAGGGCTCAAGTTTTTACGAGTATGATTGAACATAGTTTTGCAAAATTATGTTTTAAGGTAGCCTATTGATATATTGCTGGGTACCATTAGGACAGCTTCTAGTGCACCATTCCATTTTTAAGGTAAGAATAATAAAGAACACACCTGACCAGTATCCAAGTGTACTTCTTCAATGTCATTTAACCCCATCATAGAAATGTACTGTTGTACAAAGGAAGCCCTGGATATTGCATTGCCAGTACTTTAAGAGTGTCTGTCATCTTAATATATTTGAGTTTCACATTAATGTTTAATCACCGAACTGTATGATTAATTTGTTAGCAAACCACCTTGTAGAGTGATAGCTCCAGGAAACTCTAATGTGGGTATGACATCAAGGTCATACCGATTATTCAATAGAGCCAAAAGAGGGTCCCAAAACAGACGCTGAAGCAATATGTGGCATATTCAAAACTAAATCTATATAAGACAGCAACTGAAAAGTAAGCTGTTTGGAACATTTCTGGAAAGTATTAAGTAATGCTTTTCAATTTTAATAGGTATTCGTAAAGCAAATGTACTGACTTGTTTTGCCATAAGTGATACATATTGTTTGTCAATACATCTACAAAGCAAAAACAGTCCAACATTGTTTATTATGGATCAGTATCAGTACGAAAACAAAGCACATTACAGCTTAAAGTGATTTGATCCCAAACCTTTGTGATACATATCAACCGTGTATGCCATGCAACTGCTAACACTAATTCATTTAATTATTTTGTAGACTACAGAATTTAACCCTAAAACTGCCAATCCCTCGACACCTTGACATTTAATGAAAATTCTTAATCCGCTCCTTACATTGAGGAACCGCGGTATATATATGCTCTTTTAAAGATGTGTTCAGTATTCAGTTCAGTCCCTTTAAGAGATTCACCTCCCTGGAACACTAATTTACCTTTCTTTGCTCAGACTTCTGAAGATAGCCCCAGATTAATTGGTAACGACTTGCAGATCCCAGACAGGAGTCAGCTCGTTACTTGCCCTTATTTTAGCAGTCAGCAGGAATTAAGTCTTAGCTCCTAAATGTAATCCTTGCTATTGGATACAATATCGCCATCCCTTTGAACAGAGCATGGTCCATGGACAATGGGTCTGATTTTTTACAAAATTGGTTTGATAATGAGTAAGGGCAGTCCTGGGTAAATGTATACACTTTTTGCAAAGTGTATACCATGTTTGCATGTTTGCAATAATTATCAATGGATTGCCATGAGTTTTATTCATTTTTACATTTTTCTATAAGGTTCTTTGAGTTGACTTTAAGAACGGATGTTCAGCTGTAACTGCTTTTTTTTGTTTGTTTTACAGTCTTAGTTCACTGTAGTCACTACAGATGTGTAACAAAGACTAGATATACTGGAGATATACTTTTCAACTGGAGGTACGTGTTCTCTTGGAGTACTTCTAGTGGTCATAGGGGGTACGCATGACGAATTAGAAATTCAAAAAGAAAAAGCAGCTCAACGGTTACAGTCTGACTATAGTTTCAAAATGCATCCACCGGTACACATGCATGATTTCAAATGCATATGGACAGCTCTGCTCAGAGTCCTTTGTGCTGCTCATGAAATTTGCAGGTTTCAACTCGTCGTATAATTTAATACTAATTAGTGAAGCACACTCTTTTTGCATTTTTTATAAATGCTCCGGTAAACATAAATAATAATAATCACAATACTCAGACTTCGGCGGTGTTTGTTTTACTTATTAGGTACAGTTGCATTTTAGTACCAAAAATAGAGACTGGTTGAATTTGTTTTCTGTGTTTGATACAGTACCGTACATCCAGATTATCTTGTGAATTGTCTCTTGAGTCAAAAATGTATACATTTCTTACTTGCAAAAAGAAAACATAAGAGTCTACAGAAACTGCAAAGCGACAGAAAGTTATATAAGTTGGCTTTAATAAAAAGTTTATCATTGATAGTTATTAAAGGTCTTTTTCTTGAGGTTAATATGTTTGATGTTGTAAGCATTTTAAATGGCACACAATTATGTTGAGATAGGAAGGTAAATGGTAACATGATAAACATTTATAGTGCAGGCTATTCTGGATTATTTCAAATAATTTTGCCAAAGAGATTCCAATATACTGTGCCTCCAAAGACTTGTAATTAAAAGTTTTAAGAATTACTGGTACTGTTTGGTATTCTGTCCTAAACCAGCAGTTTGTCAGTCCCAAACATTTGCAACATAAATTATATGTTAAATAAATGAAAAGAAAATTAATTTGTGAATCAGATTATTCTACCTTTTATTGTGTGGTACCACTCAATAAAGCGGGAATTGTAAAGGGTTATTTGAGCTGAAACTATCAGACTGAAGGGGTACAGTTATAAAAAAAAAAGGATGAAAGCCACTGCTGTCGGGTGATCAGAAGCTGTGCTATTGTAGTGCATGGCAACTATATTTCCCACACTCTCTAAACCATGATACATGTTTGGTTTTTCATCATATTTAAAATGTTTACAATAACATTTGATCAAATTTGATAGGAAAAAACTGAAACCTAACGTAAGCACAATCAAGGTACTGCACACCCCACAATGAGGATTAATACCCTTACTACATGTTTTGAAACAGATTAGTCCTGGAACAGTACTTTAAAATCCTTCCCTGTATTGGATAGAAAAACCATAAGAAATACCATGTGTTTGTTTTTCCTAAAAATACAGAAATCAGAAGGAGAAAAACTAGCAGGTTTTATTTCAGGCAATGGCTTTGTTATGACACTTTGTTTTTATTTCCTTGCTTGCGCTAGGGGCTGGTGGCTGGTTTCAGTGAGGTATAGATGGGGGAGACAGGCCTGCTTTACAGGTGACTGGCCTGTTGCCAGATGAACGATATGCAAGCCTCTTGAAAGTGAGGTGAGAGCACACACAAAAAGGGATAATTCCCTCACCACATGAAAGAGGCAGACGATCGGCAGTGTGCCAGGATCCAGCTACCTGGAGACAAAGGCTGTCACACCTTGAGTTTTGAAGTTCAGCTTGATCCAGAGTGCTGATAGATTAGGTTGGGGGCTAGGGGGTGGGAAGTATCAACACTGTGCTCAATGCTGCTTGCGTAAAACACAGCCTGTAATTAATCTATCCAAGAACAACATTATTATAATGCAAACAAGAGAAAGAGCATCCCCTTTGGGTGTGTTCTGTGGTTTTAAGCTGGAATTGATCTAAATAGTGGTACAGCGTTACAGGTAGCATTGATGTGACAGGAATTCAGAACAGTCTCTGTACAACAGTGGTCATACAACAGAAAGTGCTACGGTATTCACAAAGCAAGAGGTCAATTAGCTTGAAGCCTGAAAGAGACAATCAGACGTTTAATTTCACTGTGGAGCGAAGGCTAGCTGTTTTATTACCTCACAACATTTTTCCGTTGTACATTTTCACAGTAAATTTGCTTATTTTTCCCCCCTATTTCGAGAATATGACCATTCTTTAGCATGATAATCTGATTTTTATTTACGTGTTGGTTTTTTATTGTGCTTGCTGTAATAAATGTTGCTATGCTGTTTAAAAAAATGTGTTCCTATTATCTAGGCCTTTATTGTAGATAAAGGCAGTGGCGTCACTCTGAGTGCAGTATTTTACAATCATTAGCATTCAGTCTACTACTCCATCGAATATGAATCTTTGAAATTTGAACTTCCTATTGCCTTGCCATGTCTGACGTAGGAGTTATCCTGAAAATAGGCGTGTCTGAGTGATATGCTCATTAAAAACATTGTCAATAAAACATTCTCAATGCACAGAAACAAAAGTGTGGTAATCAAATGTATTGTTTTCACATAATTTTAGTAAGATTATATAACTGTGTAAGTAGAGTTACTTTATTAATGTTCACACTAGCATTTTACCAAATATGAACACAACAGTATTTATACAAAAGGCTATTCTTAGAGACAAAAAAACACATCTGCTCTTAAAAATGTTTATTAGAAATAAGCATGTGAGGGGATCCCAAGCGGTGCATCCAGTAAAGGCGCTCCACGTGGAGTGCAGGCTGTGCCCTACAGCCTGGGGATCGCAGGTTCAAGTCCAGGCTATGTCACAGCTGACTGTGACCAGGAGTTCCTAGGGGGTGATGCACAATTGGCCGAGCGCTGCCTGGGTAGGGAGGGCTTAGGTCGGCAGGGGAATCCACTGCTAACCGCACATCAGCGATGGCTGCGCCCGATAGGGCGCCTGTGGTTCTGCAGTAGAGCCTCCAGATCTGTGTTGCCCTCTGGCACTATAGGCATGGTGGCATCACTGTGGATCTGCAGTGTGAAAAATGACGTTTCGGAGGACACGTGCTCCAGCCTCCGTTCCCCAAGTCGGCGGGGGGGTTGCAAGCGGTGAGCCGAGGATACAGATAATAATTGGGCACACTAAAGTGGGGAGAAAACCAGGGTAAAAAATTAAAGACAACTAAATTTAAAATAAATAAAAATAAGTATGTGTCTTTAGCATAGACATACTTTTTAGAGTTCAGAGAAAAGGGACTAGTTTGCTCATGTTTTACCACCAACTGAGAAATTGTAATGTGTAATATGTGCAAAAGCTGAGTGTATATAAACACTGATATATTTTTGATTGTGATATTTGTATTTGTTTGCATTTTTGAGCCATAGTAATTTGAAAGCCTGTATTTATTGGGTCTTTATTTATAGAGCCATTCTATACTAAAATAATAATTATTAAAAAAAAAAAAAAACCTCTAAAAATAATAGGTTCAACCACAAGCCAGCACTTTAGTACCCACAATTATAAATCAAAGAGAACTGCATAAAATAATCTCAAATAAAAAAATAAATAAAAATGAATGGGTATTTGTAGAGAGGCTGCCATAATTTTCAAAATATATAGCACTAGCTGTGCATAACATGTGCCTATTGTATACTTCCCTAGCAAAAACACTGCAAACCCTGTATATAAGATGTATCCTGTATATAGCATGCAATTATTTTCCTACAATTGACCTTTACATATACTGTGTAAAGTGCATTATCTGTCCCCACTCTTTGACCTGTTAGACTCTGAAAATCAAATCTGAGCAGACCCCAGATAGAAAGTTAGCATTTCGTGCCAGCAGATAACAGCTTCTGCATCAATGGGAGGTTGTCTTGCATTGCAAACTTGCCCTGTAATGAACCTCTCTGTCTCTATCCTTGCCTCTGGAAGTGGTGCACATTCAGAACAAATTAGCTGTGAACTGAGCTGGCAGCACTGGAGGGTTGAGAGGATGACACCAGACTGGAGCTCAATTCTGTCCTTCTGTTTATATCCTTCTAATTGGGGTTCTGCTGCAGTATGGGCATCCACACACAGGTCTGGTCAGAGCTACAAACTGCCCTGTCCGCTCTCCCCAAATGCTGATAAAGGCCAGGAGTCTCCCTGGGGCAGAAAGGGATCTAAAACGCATGGCATCAGTTCTGGCCTGCAAAGCCCCAGTGCTGCTGGGCTTAAAGCTGGGGGCATCACAATGCCATCTCCATCACAAACACTCCCATCGATGGAGGCCATTCTGGCATCAACATTATAATGCCCACCAGGGAGATTAACAATATTCTGATAAAGTCCGTGGGATGTTGTTTCTAGCAATGCTGCTTACTGTCATGCTTTTTTTATAACAGATTTTTTAAGTAGATGCCTTCAAATACCAACAACATTAACTTGCCCTTTTTATTGGTGTTTGGAATCATTCTGCATGGTTCTGAATTCCGATGCTCCACTGGAAAGTCTGATTTTACCATTTATTCCGATAGCTGTCTCTTTCAAGCTTTTGAGCTAAACCCAGTCCTAGTTCTGGACTAAGTGATCTTTAACTGATTCCAAAAAATAGCGTAATTATGTGACCTTTCAACTTAATTCTTAATAGTATAGTATGGGCAGGTGGCACCGACAGAGTTAAAAGCTCAAAGCATAACGTGACATAACAGAATGGCCAAACTAAAGACTGGTCTACAATTTACAGTCCCTTTCAGTGTTAGTAATTTCATTTTGATTTAATTTTTTTCAGCTATAGGTTCTGATAAACAGATACCCATTCTGTCTCTTCTTCTTAAACATGTATATAAAAAACAAAAAACCCTAGTAGCATCATAGTTAACACACCACATTAACATACAGTGAGCTTTTTATTAACACAAAATGGCAGCACTTTCAAGACATCTTGTTTCGGTGGCCAATTTACAGAATGTTATGTTTGTTTTTGTTCTACTCTTGTAAACAAAGTATTTCTTTAATGGCCTTTATTAATTTCACAAGAAAGCTATTTAGCCTGATGTGCACCTGTATGTGCTTGTGTTTGAGCCAAGGTTACTATCCTTATACGTGCCCGAGCTGTTTGACCTGGCAATAAGCTCACCACTTAGCCGCTCATTGACCTGAAACAAAGCTTAAGAGGCCATCTAATAACAGTAAATACATGTACTGTTTCCCTAGTGGTAGTGCCACTCCATGCAATACAATTTGTTGTACATGATAAATAAATAATAGCCGTGCTACATATAGTATACTCTTACACACACACGCAAAGACAGCATAAAATGTCAAGCTTTTGCATCCTAAAGGATGCTGTGGAGTCTCCATGCCAACTGTCTTTCATCTGTCTTACAAAAATTATTTTGAAGTATGGAAGCCTCCTTTGCCCATTTCAGACTGAAAACCTAGGATTCACAAATAGCAGATGGCATTGCCCCTCACTCCACACATAAACGTTAAGTGTTTCCATCTATGACATAAATTTGCTGTTAGCTCTTACGGCCAGTGTTGTGGTTAGTAATTTCATTTTTAATTACAACTCAATGAGGGACAATGCTGGCACAAGGGTTTAACCTCAAATGGACCCTAAATCAATCAAAAAACCCAATTCACTTAAGATATTCTCTATTAATAAGTCTTCTAAGCACAGCTCCACATTGGCTGTTCTCAAATACAAGGTTCAAGAAGTGAAGACACATTTGGGTCTTCTGCTAAAATAACATTTTACTATACGTTTCAAGCATACATTTTGTGCTGTATTAGGAAAATGTTATACACATATGAACAATGCATGGAATTGATGTTAGTTGTCACAGGGTGTTGACTTTGTTTGTCCCTAACTTAAAGAGTAGGTAACTTCAAATTACATTTTCCCGGTTTAATAATCATATGGGTCATAACACACGGTATTTATTTATTTTTTTGGAAGGGTCCCAAATACTCCCAAATAACCTTACTGAAAACTACTATCAAGGTAAATAAGTGAATCTATACTTTGTTTCTCCATTACCATTTGACCACCTTTAATGATTGAAAATCTTAAGTAAAACTTATGTCCTTGTCTCGATATGATCCTTGTTCTAACTTAAGCTGAGACTGCGAGAGATGGTGACAATTAGTCTTGTGCTGATTGTTATGGGCTTCTTTTGATGTGGATCTTATCCAGTAAGAAATGGGCACAGACACCCAAAAACAGTGGAAGGTTAACAACAACCCAGAAGCCTTAATTCTTACTCTGCCTTGTAGGTTATAAACAATAAGAAATTGTTGGAAAAAGGCAGAGGGGTAATGTAATGTAATGTAATGTAATGTAATGCAGTAAGTCTGAAAAAAAGATAAAGATAAAACAGCGTGTGTCTCAAGTTTGAAGAGTATAATTGTATATTTCAGCTTGAAGAGAGAGATTTTTAAGCTTGGCAAACTGGAGTGACTTTGGTCAATGACAGATCACATTCCATCTGTTGTGCCTGTGTAGATGTTTTAATATTGCACCCCTGAAGTCATTCGCTGTCACATTTAGAAGACACACTGAAAGCTAGAATGTCTGTATATCTTTGCAGTCATTTGGGGTTAAAAACAATATGGAGTTTAACAAAATAATAATTTTAAAAAGTCTGGAACTGGTACAATAAGAAGATTACAGTGAATAATGCATTATTTGTTCTTATCGACAGCATCCTATCAAAATCTAGTACAATAATATAAAGCATATAACTAACAAACATAGATCAAAAGGAGTGTAGTTTATAACCAAGGCCCTGCAACATGACATGACATGATAAGGGCTGAGTATTGCTGCTAGAGCTTCTGCAAGTGCAGCTCCACATTGGACTTTACCTTTTAAAACTGACACGTATGGTGTGTCTGTTCTTTTGTTGCGTGGTATGGTAGGGCTATTAAGAAATCCCAGTAAACAGATTCATCCAGTTCTACTTAGTTTATGCACATATTATCTTTCAGCTAATGGACGAACAGAAATAAAGCCTATAGCTTTTCAGTCCTTTTAAATAGCAGTTGTTTTGGCAGACATTTAGCAGAAGCTATTAGCATAATTGTTTTTGAGCACAGCTAGTATACTGTATGCTGGCAGAACAGACAGCCAGCATACTGTTTCCAGGTTGCAGACAAAATCAGTACAAACAAGAGTGTGACATAACACCAGGATGATTCAACCATGGCATATATCTAAGTAGAAATAATGTTTTCGGTATTAAAATGAAGTTTTGATTCCCAGTAAATCTATATGAAAAACTTATCATAAATTTGTTTAGTTTCTATAATATAAATTGTTTGAACAAAGTATAGTCAGTCATTGTTTTTTAAAATCAAATACCCATATGAACAATATGTATAATAAAAGAAGAATCAAAGGTAAGGCATCAAACCCAAATCAAAATAACATACTCTCTTTTACATATCCAAAAGGACCAATTAACTTCAAAGCCACAGATAGGAGTTTAATTAAAAGGAAAAGCTGCATAGAGGGAAAGATAAGCTCCTTCTTTTCTAACAATTCCATTAGACAATTATACAGTGTGTGGGACAGAAACAAACCACATTAAACAATGTGACCCATCTGGCACATTTTCAAAGGTGTCAATAGTATATATTTTATGAAGGCATGTGGTTGCAACACACAGTGTCTCTAACACACTACAATAACAGTCCCACAGCTAATTTGGTTGAACATCAATTATTGCTCATTCTTTCCAAATCCTATATGTTTTTTAACTACCTAACCATTGTATAGCAATGTTAGAAAATAAAAGTGTGAACTCTACCTCCAAGAAGGTTTGAATCTCCAAACTTTCATTTCCCTTTTAAAATTAACATCTTTAAATGAACATGTTACTGGACCAAAATTATACAATTCTAGATTTCTGATTGATGTTTCTGACTAGCTGTGATTATAACAATTGCTGTAAAAGGGGTTTAACACTACACTTATGTTTAAAGAGTAAATAGCAGGGTTCTGAAAAATATACACATATAAAATACACATTCCTACATACTGTTACAACTGTTTAAAATACTTGCCTGTAATTTTTTTTTCATTGTTAACATCTACACTTATAACCTTAAAGTGTGTTTCAAAGCTCTTTTCAAAATGTCCGCTGTAGTGCACTGATAGTGTAAGGATTATTGCCCACATTTCAAACAGGTAACACAGCAATAACGACCCATGGTGTGGTACGGAACACTAAAGCCAGAGCACTTTTTTTGTTTGTCCTTATAAACAGGGTACATCTGTAACAAGGAGGCGGGATCTCATTTGGGGTAATATCAATATAAACATGGAAGATAAAGAAGAGGTTACAAGTTACCACTAATGCACAAAATAAATCAAATATTGGGGATCACTTCCCCTTTAGATTAACATTGTTTTCATTTACCTCCAAGTGCCACCGGCTTTCCTCTGTGCAACTAAAGTCTGATTCTGAATATCAATTTGTTCAACAGCTCATGTTACAAATTTGACACTGGGTTAGATGTTAAATACTGGTTGAAAAACTGGTGACATTGCAGAATCCAAATGCAGTGTTGAACTCTGTCAGTGTTTTTTTTCTTATTATTCTTTAGCACAAAATATACACAAGCCTTAATGTATTATGATGCATAAGTAGTAAACATTAATTAAAACCAATGATTACATCGATAAGTAGATAAGAGTGGGTGTACTTATTGTACTATACTTAGTATGCCAGGGGCTTTTTAAATGGTTTTCATACAGTATGACATGTTTAATTATTAAATTATTTAATTTATTGAAACATATATAGCAGTAAGTGAACATTTTATCTAAATGCTGTTGCTTGTCATGTATTTTTTGAAAGTAGTCCGTTAAGAAGCTTAACTCCTCAGAAAATACATTCCAAAGAAATACACTAAAATACCTGGATGCACTGTTTGAGATGATGAATGATCAATGCTACAGTTTTCACCAGACAGCCTTTTTTAATGTCTTCACATCCAAACAGCCCTTGATAACATTTAATTTCTTGTTCGTTCTCAAGTAGTCTTATAAATTATTTCAGTCGACTATGTGCTGAAAGCACTGGATATTGATTCCACCATACAACGCAATGAGAGACAGGGGCACTTTCTATAGAAAAAAACTGTGTGCTGAGATTAGTACTGAAGTGTGAGAGAAGCTTAATGATTCAGAGTAGGTTTTTAATACTTCACTCCATATTTTAACTGCATATTTTTTTCATGAATACTGTGCTTTTGATATCTGGCCCTTTTGTAGTGGGTGTATTTAATTAGTGACAAGCGTTCCTAAAAAAATCTAAACTAATCAAGGAATTTAAATAGTGGTCATTTTCTAAATTTCTAAAATAAGGAGGGAGACTCTGCATTTCATTATGATGTAACAAAACAAGCAGACTAAAAAAAAAAAGTAATTTGCCTTTGCCTGCCCGAATCCCTTTTATTCTAATATTAACTATATTTTCAAAGGCGCTGATCCTTTTGAAGGGAATTCCACATCACACAGCTGCACAACATGCCCTGCAGTACCAGGCCTTCTACTCCCACCCGCTTTATGCTGAGCAACACACACACAGAACCTTGCTGGGGGTAGACTAAGCTGATTTAAGTCCCAGCCCTCCTCTTTTCAGCGGCTGTCAGGGCTCGTTTTCAAGCTGTAAACAAAATCCTTAGCGTTATGCTGGGAGAGATCGCTTTGTTGCCTCTAGACCACCGTCATGCTTAATCGTAGGCCCGTACAGTGAGGTTTTTTGATTGCTCATTTGATAAGACAATAAACACTCGGCACACTGGCTCCTGATAGAAGGTGGGTGGCTGCTTTTTTTCACATACAAGGTGTTTACTTAGGGTTGGAAGAAGGAGCTAAATGATTGGTACAAGACAGTGTCAAATTAAATCTAATAAACTGTTAATTTATACATTTCAGTTCTGGAACGTTTGTATTTTTATTTTTATTTTTATTTTATTTGGTTTCTCCCTTGTTGTCTGAAGACAATTGGCAACAGCGACCGAGGTATAAGCCTTTAGTACCTATTGTACAGAAATTCTTTAACTATTTATTATTAGCATTGCCGGGGAACATTAACTCTGTAAGAAACCAAAATAAAGATATCTTTCAATACAAAAAAAAAAAAACCTTCTATTTTCTGGCAGCTGATGAGTTAATAATACGGACATCAGCATAAGACGCATATTTCTTGACCACAGCTTACTCTTTAGTTGAATGGTGTTTGCCTTTGAACCGTATGGTGCCAATTTCAATAAGCTGTCGAGTAAGGTGTTTTCACACAAAGAAAGTCAGAGGCTGTGCTTAAGCAACATTTTGCTAATCGCAACATGTTGCTGGAATGTGCAAGGTATATTTGTAATTGGACTAGTTTAAATTGTAATAATAAAATACCTTATTTTAATTCAAGTCATGTAGAACCCACCTTGATCGAAATATCAGACTAGACAACATTTCTAGTGAATACAAAGGAACAGTTTTATTAGAAATAAAACTAAATAAAAGAAAAGTTAAAGGTGCAACAACTATACTAAAATAATACAGAAAGGAAGAATTAACCAAACTAAACAGTACAGAAAAGAAAGTTTATACAACAACACCCCACTCCCGCTGGTTGATCAGCAATCCAACACAATCTATGGGAGATTCCCTTACAGGTTCCAACAGCATTCCTGACAGCTATTTAAGATGAAGATTAGTCTTAATAGGGGTATCATTAGTAACACAAATATTTACTTTTATTAATATTTGATAATCAAAGCATCGTTAAATCAGTCTCATATATACAGTATAGTTTTGGTTCAGAAGGCAATTCTCACTCTTGCAAGATAAAGACGCTCTTTACATCCAGACAACCTATCGAGAATTATCTATTATCAACTAAATTTGGATTCTAGCCTTAAACGCAGAATGATAATTGCCTTGTAAAACCCACATCAATTTGTATAAATCATGTACAAACAGCTACTATATTGTTCATTAACTTCAAAGCATGAATAGAGAGCAATAATACCTTTCTTACATTCTACCTAAAAGAAAATGTTAATTTTACTTTAAGGTTTGCTTATTCTCGAGTTCATAAGAGGTAAAACACTACTCGTTGAATACTTAATGGGCATTTTCTGCCTCCTCCAGCTGATCCGTGACTTCAACAAGACAGGCGCTTGGAGGCTCTCCTGCTGGCAAGGACAGGTCCAGGTTCCAGGTCTGCCTTCCTCGCATTTCGTCTCCACTTCAGGGTATGAATCAAATGTCTTTGCAAAGAACAAGAGTCATTAACTGTTTAGATATTCCACTGAAACAGCAATTCCTTCACCAATATGTGCACTCTTCGTCCGGGTATGTCTGGGATATTCCACTGCAAAGCTCCAGCACTGCCAGCTCAATAAATTGAATATATTTCAATTTATGTCAACTTCAATTGTTCATCCAGCTCTTTCTCCGGTGATCAATCAGGGCTAAGTTAGAGATTTGATTACAAGTACTTCCAGGATTTTAGACGTCTTATGCAGTGGACTCCCACACCAAGGCAAACACTAGAATAGTTATTGCATATTAGAGTGTCCGAAAACAGCATCTCTGTTCAGGCTAGTCGCAGGCTAGATCTCCAGATTGTCATTTAGCTGATGGTGGAGATAAGCCACTTGTCTAGTATTTAGTTTACATCTCTTTTAAAAGCATTCTTTGTCAGTGGGGGAGTTCGTGACCAGAAACCAAGTAGACATAGAGAATGGCTTAGGACCCCTCTTTGTATATTTCAATTCTGTTAATTTCATACACAGAATGATAGTATGACCCACTCTGACGCTACATTGCTAAACAAGAAGGGGGAAGGTTCTGATTTGGTTTCTTGTTTTTTTTGTAGTCTCATCAAATTATATGTAATTATACATCTGAATGAACACTGAGTTGTCCTTTCTTTATGATATGCAATCTCACCCAGCTAAATTCTTTAAATATGCCTCTGGTTTTTGATTGTGTTCATATTACTGAAAATAATTTCTTAGTTTCAGGTGTGAATGCCTAATCTGTTATAGAATGAATATACCCCCGACAACTTAATGCAAACCAGTAAACAACATATGTAATAAAGAGGCATTAGCGCAGGCCTTATCTTAAGATTTTATCCCATTCTACTTAACAAGTTCAATTCCCAGTTATTATTGGATTTAAAAACATTTTAATTAAAGGCCATTGAAAATAATCTACTTTCTTCAAACACTTACAGGTAAGTTAGTAGTGACCGGTATGTCGGACCAGGTCCGACATTACAATTTTCCCTTTTCCGGTCTGATGTGGGACCCTGTCCGACATCATCAAAAAGACATCAAGCATAGATCTCTAGTCGATTTTTCTCTGGAAAAAGCCTAGAAAACCTTTCATTGGCCAAGTGAGACCGATAGGAGCCAAGAGAAGCTGAAAAAAGGGGGGTGGGGAGGGGCAGATCTGAGAAATACACATAGACCCTGCACCACAGACATAAACAAACAAGACAGCTGCTTTCGCATCCAGCGCTCAAAGAATATCACAGACATTATAGTAATAAAACAATGACTTGGATCGCATTATTGAGGAGTTAGGTGATAAAATGAGTGACCAGGAGATGATTTATAAGTATGCACGACTATGAAGAGGTATGTGATAAATACAGCTAACAAGAATATAATATGTTAAAAAAAAAAATGCATAAGTGACTTAAGAAACAGTAAGTGCAAAACGTTTTATTATTATATTAAATTAAATTATATTAAATTAAGGCTGGCAAATGTTAAATTCATATGTTTTTACGTATCATGTATCAAACTGTATCGAGTTTTGTTTTATTTGCTATTTATTAGCTATTAGCTGTTTTTTTGTGTTCTCAGTACAATTGCAGATCTGTAATGTGAAAGGGACGTATTTTCGGTACACTTGAAAAGATGGAAGTGAACTCAATACATTTCGAAGTGTACTCAGCACACCTCCAGTCTGAAAGAGAAACGTTCCGAGGAGGTTTACACTGAAAAGCGCCAAGCACACTTGGTAAGTGTACTATACTCAGTACACTTACAAGTGTTCCCAGTGTGAAAAGGGGGAAAGTAATTTACTGGCATTATTTTGCTAGCTCAATGTATTTTACATGTGGAATATACAAGAAAAATAAAATAAATAGCAATACTAAAAACACAATGCTTATTGCAAGATATCCATTAAAATGGGCTTATGATACAAAACTTGATCAGACCTGGTAGGGGGTTATAGAGCAGGATGTCTTGGAAGTAAATAAATGTAACTTATCCTTAAAGTCTCTATGGTTCACCCCTAAATATTGGAAATCTATAAATAACCAAATTATAAAGGTGTCATGTGATATTGCCAGCAACTTACATAAAGCTCTGAAGTATGAAGGCTCACAGTCTGCCAATACTCCTTTATGGTGTAATGGTGGTATTGTATGTAATGGCAGGCCGTTAAATAGTGCTGTCTGGGAATCCAAAGGTATATCCAAACTAAAACATATTTTTGAAGATGAAGCAATAATGGTGTTTCAACAATAAAATCATAAATGTAATATATCAAACAAAGACTTCTACTTCTACTTACAAATTAGATCTCATCTTACCAAATTTCTTGAAGAAAAAACTACAGAATTAGAAATTACTTTAATGGAAATTATAGAGAGAAACTCACACATTGCATCCAATTAAACCCAAACCGCACGATATGTAACCCAATTCAGAAAATATGGGAAAGAGATATTGAAGAACAATTGACCCATGAGACCTGGTCCTGGGTATGGAAGGATATGCATAAAATATCAAAATCAGTTAGAAATAAACTAATACACTACAAGTTCATACACAGAGTGCATCTTCCACCTAGAAGGTTAAATATAATGGGGGTGAGGGACTCCGGCACGTGCTGGCACTGTAATCAAGAAAGTGGCTCATTTGTTAACATGGTGTGGTCTTGTCCAAAATTGTTGAGCTGCTGGTCCCTGGTAGTGGATACTTTAACTGAGATTAGTGGAGGAGTAGTACGGCGGGACCCAAAGATGTGTCTTCTTAACTATTTCAGTGACAAGTCATGGGACAAATATGTGCAAAGATTAATACCAGTGGGATGTGTGACGGCAAAATGACTCATTGCAATCAACTGGAAGGATATTGACAAAATTACTGGGAACTTATGGCTTCGCTCATATTTGGAAATGCTGATGCTTACAAAAATGTCCTGTAATTTAGCGGATATGTATAGTGAAGAACATATCATTTGGAAACAAATAGTACAAATTATAAAAGACATCTCAGTCTACCCTATAATAGATCTTGGAAATTGTGGACGAGTTACATAAACTGCTGCCTTGTCAGGGTTTTTTTTTTTTTTTTTTTACTGTTTTTTTCATTTTTTTTTGTTTGTTTTTTATTTTTTTAATTTCTTTATTTAAACAAAAAAACAAAAACAAACAAAAAAACATGTTTATGTAAACAACAAGCCAGTTCCCTCGGTTCCTCAATAATGTATCAGTCTAGCCAATGTTGTTCTTGAAAGCATACTTTAAAAGCACGATGACATCTTCAAACAAGGTAAATAATGGTCTTTCAATTGACCAAACTGGAATCACTTGGGGGCAGTGTCTGGGCTCTAAGGGGTATGTGGCCATTCTCTTCATGTTCTGCAGGAAGAACATCATGACCTGGACAGCATCACTCAGTCACAGTTCTGCTGGAACGGCACTCGCTGTGCTGAATCTGGAAACTACAGCATCATTGGGACAAGTGTATACAAATTGAAAGACAATACGTTGAGAAATAATAAGCAGTTTCTGGTCACTCTGGCATGTACAATGCACACACTAAGGCAGGTTTTATTTCAATAACTCCTGCGTACATATTCATTGATAATGTATAACTCTGAATATAAAAGTCTGAAATGTCACACCCTCACATGCTTCTTGTTCTATCTGCTGGTGCAAATCAAATTATTCCTTGTTCATCTCAGCAATTTAATATTGTGATCCCAGTATATTTAATTCTCTGTCCTGGTTTTGTTTGACATCACCAGCTTTCAAAATAACAATGAAGGCATTATTACAACAGTAACACACTAACATACCAGTAATTTACAGCCTCAACCCGTTAATATCCATTTTTCACATTCTGATTCCCCAGACCCTAGCAGAAATTCTTTATAGGTGACTGGGAGATGACTGGTTTGAAAATACTGTTAAACTCTGTGTGTGTACAGTACTAGCAATGTTATTAGAACCTGTTTACCCAAATGGATTTTGTATCGCCCATCCACCACATCAGAATTGCGTGAGTTTGTTGGGGAAAGCACGACCAAAGCTTTAAAGAAAAATTGCAATTATAGTCTAAGTCACTGATGAATAAGATTAGCTTGTCAACACCTCTAGTGGGAAACCATGTGTATATTATTAAGCAATAACACAATACCGATATTGGCAGTTGATATTTCTTTGTTATGGTAGATTATGGTAGATCACCAGTGTACCTTTTCACTGTTGGCCAGTGTTAGATCAAAAGCTGAAAGGGTTTTGTAGACCAGAGATCTGTATTGGAAAAAGCTGCCACCATACAAAATGACTAAGCCCATGAGGAACTCTGTTTGCATCGTGAAAGCAAGTGATGATATTAGGTGAATAATCCCTCAGTACAAACTAAAGAGGCAACACATTTGAATAATAGTTTTTTTTTTAAATACATGCTGTACCTAAAAGGTATTCAGTAACAAAGGTATAAAAGATCTAGATTTAGTAAAATCATAGTAGATATTTGTAATGATTCTAAGCTACAGTAACAGAATGCAGCCCCTTTAAGGGTATAAATGAAGTTCAGCTCTGCCCGTTTGGATGACAGTTTGCAGTCAGACAGTGAACCAGTGCAGAAAGAGAGAGCACTTCAAGCTTTGCTTTAGGACCAGGTCAGAAGAGGTTTGAGTGGTTCGATTGAATTATTTAGGACATTGTAAGTATGAAGATCTTGACGTGGAGTGCCAATCCCTGGGATACATGATCAGCAAGACCCAATTGTGCTTGAGCAGTGACACAGGCAGACAAGCTGTTTGAAGCTCCATTAAGCCTGGCTTGGCCTATGAGAAACAGAACATGGAAGACTGGAGCTGTATTCTCTGCATTTTTTGTATTTATAACGCAGCTTCTTTAATTTGTCATATAAAAGTGACTTCAGTAGCTTGCCAAGGTCAATTGTATCCTAAGTTGATTACAAAAATTTAAACAAACAAAATTATTAGACACTAATAGTGCTCTATAGGCATTTGAAAGCATTTAAAAATGTTGCGGTTTGAAAATTAATCCTTCATACTATCCTCTGTAGCTAATCAATATATTCCCAATGATCACTATTAAACAACAAATGAGCTATGTCACATTTCAAAATATGCAAGCAGTTCTGTGTTTGGGTTATAAATGCATACAAACAACACATATTTACTGTAACATAGTTATTCTTCTGATAATGTACATAAAAAATCAATGTACAAAAAAAAAAAATCTAACAAGGTTATAGTCACCAGTGTAGTTGATATATAGTACCTGTGTTGTATATCCAGTTAATGTAGTTTTAGCTTTAATATGCCTGTTTATACAATTCTTAACTCTGGATTGTGTAGAGTAATATCCATGTAAGCACTGCACACTTAGGCATTCACTTATCACTGCCATGCATTGGTGAAAGGAAAACTTATGTAATATCAAGTTTGGTATATTTGAGACCTTGTTCCAACCATGTCCTTAATTATTGAAAGGATCAATAAAGAGCCTTATTCTGACTAAGGAGAAGATTCAGTTTAAATTATGTGCGCTGCCTTAACTAAGACAGGATAAATTTTGGTATTAAAACAAAAATTCACAATGCTGCCCAACTGCTTGGTATTAACCAAATCCCCGTTGAAATGCACGACGCGATATCCTCTACTACAATCTTGTCTTGTCTTTCAAAAACCAATGTAAATCTGACATCATCACAAGATTGTTCTTTTCTAAGTCTATAATCAAGTATATTGCGTACATACACATGTTTCTAATTGCAATACACACCTGATTACCAGGCATTACCTTGGGACCATTGGGTCAGTTGTCTTACCTTCCCAATGCATCAGGGGTCTACTAAAACTCCAGGCCAGAGAGAAATTTTAAAATAAACATACATTTTTCCAAATCAGAAAGTATTTCATATATTGTAAAGCCATAAATATTTGCAAACCTTTTATTGTGCGTTTTTCGTTTCTGAAGAAAAAAACATTTTAGGCATGAATATCAAATTCCACAAACAATACATGCTTTGTATGTTGCCACCATTTTTATAGCAAAGTAGGTTTTATGGGTGTGATTCGTCAAATATTTTTGTCACAAATATTTATGGCATTATAGTATTTAATTTTGGTGTATTATACCAACAGTGCTGCAGCGTTTCAGCTAAGCCTCTGCTTAGCTTCACAAGAGATATCCAACACTGTTGTTTTAATTGATGGGTTTAAAAACTTTAGAGTCCCTCCACAATGCTCTTGTTATCCTCTTGCAGTAGAGAAGAGAGGATAGAGTGTGTCTGGCTAGATCCTGCAATTGCATGGTAAAGTCTCATCCACACCCTGTCTGTGGTTTCATAGCAAGTGGGAGGAGCAGGTTTTTTTTTTTTTTTTACACAACACGGATCACAAATCCCTAAGGAGCTCCTGCACTGCTTGAAACTTACAGATAACTGAATTATTACTACTAGGGGAGGTGTTTGGAAATGGAAGAGATACCTTCCTCTTGGTTCCCAATCAATGGTATTTGTTACATGCTGTTTCTGACCAAATTGAACAACCCTGGACCATGGTGGCTTTAAAGACTATAAAAGCTCCTAGTGGCACCACATCTCAACCTGATAATATAAATTATCACAAAACAAAGGAGAGTAAAAAGCATTTTACCCAGACCTTTGAGAAGTTTTCATGCTAAAGAAAATTCCTGTCTATTGTCACTAAATATGTGTTAACTCAATTACAAATAATGAAGTACAACTGAGAGGAAAGTTGTGGATGAAACAAAAGGTTAGGGCTAGATTTTAATGTTAAACCAGAGCAAATATGTTTAATAATGTTAGACTCACGTCTTTTAATGGAAAATTTTTAAATACTGTGATTTTCATATTCAGTATATACCAACCCCCACTTCCTAAGTTCAATGTGAGTATGTCAATACTTTTGGGCACCATTGTACAGTGTATGTTGCATTTCTACATATGCACCACATCTGCTTTTCTACAATATGTTTGTGTTAAAGGGATTCAAAATGCTTTGCAATGTACTGTAAGTATAGTGGCATACAAATAAAACGTGCATATTACAGTGCTCCCACTTTATATCACAGTACAAAAAAAAAGGCTGCCTTATAAAGGGGGAGCACTGTATATAACAGTAGATTCATTTTGAAATGTATGCCTTATTCTCCAGTGCTACTGTACACCATATTCACTGTTGACCCACAACAGGTCACAAATCAAATCCTTCTGTGTGAACGGGAGTCTTCAAAGACAGCAGTCTACATAAAAGTCTTTTTCCCCATACACTTAAATATTTTTGTCAAAACTTTAACAGAAGCAATAACAAATGCATTAAAGTTCTCAGATCTGCTAGTCAGCGCAAGTTGAAATACCTTCTCCAGATTTTTTTTGGTTTTAAGTAAGTCCAAAAGCATCTCAGCTTAACAAGATACTATACAAAATACCTCTAACTCTAATCAGTTCTTTCCAGGCTGCCCCCAGGGCCCTAGACATGCTTCCATCCAGAGACTACCCCTCCGGTTCAGTTGAAATTCCTAGTTCCTGCCATTGTGCCAGAACAGACTTTCATCAATAAGTTACACTTTATCACCGTCAGTCATTAACTGGGAATAATTCTTCACCTTAGGTGATACTTAGTTTGTTTAGCGAAACAGTGTCAGGGTGCCAGAGAATAGCATGCTTTTTTAGCTAAGACTCACCACCCGACAGTCTTTCATTCCTTTAAATACCGATTAAGAACGGTTAACACTAGAACGACCGCGTTTATATGCATACCGAGAACAACCAAGACCAGTCAGTTTGACTGCCGTATAAAAAACAACTTAAATATTATAATTAAAGGACAAACAATTGAATGTAAGCTGTAGTTTTATTCAGGAACATCATATAAAGCATCTACACAACCAAAACACTGTAAATAAATGGACATTTGAACAGAGATATGTTTACATACAGACATATTACACAAAGCACAACCTCAAAAAACAGTAAAAAATGAAACAAACAAATATTTGAAAATAAATTTGTGAATATACAGGTACATACAAAACTTTACAACTGAAATGATGTAAATAAGTATTACAAAAAATAAAAATAAAAGGGTTTACATTGCCTACATAACAAAGCCCATATATGCAACCGAAGCTCTGCATTTATACACAGACATACTATAATCAAAATTACATGAATAAATAAACATTTGAACAGAATAGGCTTCATTTACAATCCTGTGCTTTTCAAAATATGCAGTGCACTTACCACAGACTGTCTTTGCGCATTTGGCACAGCTATAAAGAGTAACCCAGGCTTCTGGCACCAAATGCTCCACTGGCATTTACTAGTTCAATGAAAGCTTCTAATTCCTCGAAGGGAATTGACCAGGAATCATCTTGTAGTTGTCGGTGGGCTTCTGCTTCGGTGCAACGTTGTATGCGGTGAAGCGTATGCATGTCAATCAATAGGAGCTCTCATCAATGTTGCGTTTTGCATAGGTCGTGGGCCCTGGAACTTCCCTCAAAATATCATGTCCACCCCTTCTACCTGCAGCTTCAAAACAAGGATTTATAGTGTTCCAAACAGTGCCATCATTACCAGACTCTTGAGTGCCAGGTGGTGCTGGAGCTGCTGCTGGAGAAGCAGCTACCTCAGGTGAAGTAGCAGCTAATGCAGATGAAGTGGCTGGCATCTTTGCAGGGGCTGCCACGGGATCTCCTGTGCCCTCTTCAAGCACTTGGTCCTGGCACTTCACTGGCATCCTCCTCACTGTCACTGCTGCTGGAAGATTCATCTTTGTAAACCCAGTTTGCTTCAGAGCCAGATTCGTCATTGTCCGTCTCTGATGCATCACAATCGTTGTTTGGTAATCTCTGCAGTAATTCCAAATACTGCTTTGCTGTCCTGCATCTTCTGTGATCCATTTTCAATGTGTATTGGGGTAACAATGAATTTCTTAGAAAAATGAGTGACTTGTATAGTAACCAGAGTGTAGACAGACAGCCGGGCGTCGTGAGCTGTCAAGGCTGATTGATGGGCTATCAGGAGGCTCATTGAAACAATAGAAATGTCAGAAGACCTTGTTTAAATCTTTCATTTTGTAATAAATCTGCACATCAGTGCTTCACCTTGCAGTCCTGTGAATGTCCATTTTCTGGTCTGATGTCACCCACAAGCCATCCTTGTGACAAGGTGTGACAGAGAACGAATGAATCCTAGTCAACAATCTCCCTCCCAACCTGTGAGGGTATGGTATAACAGGAACAGTGTGCCCCGGACTGGATGGTTTGAAAGTTCAATCCAGGGTCAGTCAGAAGTCGGCCATCCAAAAATGGGGTGAAGCCACAATACTATAAGTCAGCTGCTCACTGTGGTAGGCGATGTGTCAATCATGGATTGGAGGAGCCGTGATTGCACTCGCTACCAAAGGGGCCGTGACTGAAGGTATATGAGAGGATGTGGCAGAGCGATCTGTTCATTTGCTATGGTTGGGATAGACCTATAAAGGATGGTAAAAGCCAAAAGTAACTGAGTTTTGCCGTGTTGTATCTGTCTGTCTATTAATTGCCACCTTAGAGTTCATAGAAGACTAAATCTGAGAGCTGTCACTATTCAGCCAGCATCAACCCCAGACTGCACTGCACTACTGTTTCACTGTTAATGTATGAATCACCACTTACACAAGGAGCACTCACTGTTGGGATTCGTGAGAGTGTCTGTGCATAGGGTGTGTTGTTATTATTTCAGGACTGAACCCTGTGGTTTTGATCACTGTGTATAGTCAGTCTTATTATTTAAAGGAACAGAGCGTTGTTATTAAGCACTGCATCACCTCTACACACCTGTGCGCTACGAACCACTTTGCCACAGAAGGATTTAGTCAGTAACAGCTATGTAATGTTCATTATAAGTAGGGCTTCTGTTCTTTTTGTTTTTTATTAATTGTATTTTTGGTTGCTTATTTTTAGCTATTTTCAAGTTTTATGTAAATCTTTTTTTTCGGGGCTTTCATTTTTTATATGCTGTTATACTAGTAATTTGGCAGTACTTGCACACTTAAGTTGTACCTTCTTTCCTTTGCTGTCTTCCACAACAAACTCCCTATGGTCATGGGCACATTCTTCTGGGGTTTTTGTGTGTAGGCATTTTTGTACATTTTGCTACAATTCTGTTTTAAATCCTCCATATCTTAACGTAATACCTCTTTAAATCCCACTATCAAGCCTCCATTTCTGACTATAATCTCATTTTAAATCTCGCAAGCTGTGTCTCCAATAGAAATTTAGGAATGTGCTGTCACTCAGTAGTTGGGGTGGGTCTAAAGTATTGAGAACGAATCAATGATCGGGACAAGTCAGCACTGGGAAATGTATTTATTATTATTTTTGTAGTAGGTTTTATTTTTGTAATGGGAAAAGGGTAAAGCCAACGTGAATAGATAAACCATTTTCACAGTTTTTCCGGTGTTTTCTGGTGTTCATTTGTTATGTTTTATCGGGTTTTATCGGTTAAAACCGAAAATCAGAAGCCCTAATTATAAGTCACGTTCCAATAAGAAACTACAGTACAGTAATCTGTTGCATTATCTTACTGAGGTGGGACCAGAGTAAGGGAGGATATGTAAAAAGGCGGATAAATCGTACCATTACACACAGCTGGAACAATTACTATAGTCACATAATTATTGTTTTGAAATTCAGCTTTTATTAGGGAGCTCCCCTAAATCCCTTGTTTACTACACAGTATTAATGCTTGTGACAGAGTAGCCGTGTGCCATGTGGGTGCGTGCATTTGCTGAGTGACAGGCAGGACAGCGAGAGGTTGAAGTTGATATAAAAACTTTGGTAGGATCTACAATCCCTAAACTAATCTTCTCTGCTCAATAATAAACTAACGTTGCTGAAGAGATTGATCATGTTGGATAAACGATTAGGTCAGATATGTAACGGATTACTGTATTAGAAGCAACTAGGCTTACACTTTTGTAGAGAGTGATGTCTCATCTTCGGCTATTGACATTTACATATTGAAAATTTTATATAAGCAGCTTAAATAAAACACGTTAGCTACACATAAAAATTCCAGAGCAAAAATTAAGCTGGCAAGGATTCAAATAATGAACAATAATTTTCATTTATAGATTTAATATATTTTTTGACAATTTCATAAAATGGTTTGCCTTTATTATAGTACCTTTAACACAAAAATATGTTATAAAATTGTTCTGTGGTTACCTCTAGTCTTTCACTCTTCGTATCACAGACACTACCTGTGTGGTATTACTTACTGATGTATTGTAACCATGTGTGGATTCACGATAGCTCATTCTGGCTTTCAATACTTCCCTATGCAATTTTGATAATAAATTACCTTACAAAATTAGAAATTGTAGAAAGGTCAATTTCTTCTGCTCTCTGTCCCATACTTGTTACCCTCACTTCTCAGTGGGCTCCAATTATGGCGTCTGTAGTGATATGCACATTGAATCATGGAATAGCATTATTGAACCATGGGATTGATTGTCCTATCCTTCTTTTTGCTATCCTTGCCTTTGCCGTGTTTGTCCGGCACTGCAGCTGCCATTATTCTGCGCTCATGTCATTTCGTTCTATCTTACAATGCTCCCCATGCAATCTGCTGCACCTGGCCAGGCAATTCATTCATCAATATTCTCACTCTCCTTCAACAGTGTCCGTAAACTCTCAACTGAAGCTGTAAGCTCACCATCGCAAGTCGAGCAGTTTCCGGTTTCAGCTGCTAGGGTTCTCCATTGTCCCAAGAGTGTAACTCTCCAGTCATTACAGATTTTGGTGAACATAATTATTTTAAAATGTTTAAATCTTTCAAATGTTTAATTAAAAAAAAAAAAAAAAATATATATATATATATATATATATATATATATATATATATATATATATATATATATATATATATATATATATATATTTTAAATTTTATTTCTATTTTGGGGAAATTTGTTTTGATGCTTTGCTACACCTTGCTGCTTTGTGCTTTGCCATCTCCAGTTTTCCTCAAGCCACCCCTCACTCACTCACTCAAATTCTTCCAGATCATCAATCATTCTCTCTTCCCTTTAGGAACCGCCTCCCTGAGGTTACACCTATCCATTCTTCATTTCTCAGACATTCATTTAGAAGACGCATTAAATTCCCCAACTCCTGTCCCAGTGGTCTTCTAGAACAGTCTCCTTCATTTTGCTACAGCTTCAAGAACCTCACTCTGCCACTTTTCTCCGCCATAACAAAACTGAAGCTCCAGGATCCATGTTTATTCAATTCTCAGCCTCAGCTCTCTTCTTACATAATTGCTACGCATTCGGCTGGTGTGTCTTCACAAACTTCTGCAAGCAAGATTGTATCTGCCCTGCACCCTTCAAACAGGATTTCATTCTGCCTCTCCTTGTTCACGAAAAAGATAATTTACACAATTCAGCAATCTGATATTCGACAATTCATCCCTTCACAATCTCCTCACGCCTGCTCAACATTACATGGCTGCTGCCCTCGGTCCATCTACTCACTCGCCAGGATTTCATTTTGCTGAGCAATGAGATTGGTCATTAATTATTTTATTATTTTTTTAATCCCCCAGTATTGATTGTCACTACTTAACATGTGTTTCTTTACTAAACTTTATTTTTTCTTATTGCTTTGACACAGATGCAGGGAACCAGGGGTCCTCTTTTGGGGGCAAGTGACGTTCACTTCCCCAACCTTAATCACAGTCGAACTGGTCTCAACATCCAAGAAGAAGGTTCTCTGAGAGCCAGAGGGGACTCCCAGCCAAATCTATCTTAAAAACTCTAGATTCCCCCTGGGGGTATCATACATGCTCCCAGCTTTGGAAGCCAATCAGTTCAGTCTCATGTCAGAGAGGGCAGCTCTCTCTGAGCCAGAGGGAAACCCTGTATTTTTTACTAACAAATTGCTTTCATCAGTGCCAGTGTTCCTCTCTGGCCCCTTCTTTGCATGTTCATTTCATTCTCTTTTAGAATTCCTGTTGCCCCACATGGCTCTGTCTCGAGGGTCTGGCCGTGCCGATCTCCCTAAGCATAGACGTTCCTTATTAGTCGGGGCGACTTCTAGTCTTAAATGTATCCGCTATCCTTCTCTTCATTTTCCACTTGGGGGAAGTAACACTTCATACCCAGCCTTGCAGGCCGATTGGTTCATGTCATCTTCCTAAAGTCACAAGCACATAATTCCTATTTCAAGTCTCAGGCTTACTCCTCTCCATGAGGCAGCATGTTGCAGGGGCCAGGTTAATAATTTAATAATTACACTCTAGTCTAGTGTATCAGTTGTACTGGATTCAGAGATTTCTGAAACAGAAAATTAAGAATACATAATACAAGTTTTTCTTACAGTACAACTAGAGTGCTGGGTTGTATTGTTTAACTGTAGAACCCCCTTTATCACAATTGCACTAGATAAATGTCCCCAAAATCTTCCAAATTCCCCTTATCCTGTTTCTATGATCTTTTTCTACTTTTTTAAGGCATTTTGGAATCAACGGATTCTACTGTAGTTCTGCTTAGATGCTTTGGCAGAGATCTTCATTATAGAAATACAAAAATCCACTCAGTGTCCCAACAAATTATTTTAAGACAAAAAGAATGTGACTTGGAAACACATCAGGGAATGCTAGGTCTATTGAACACAATATAGGGACATTTCCATTATTATTATTATTATTATTATTTATTATTATATTATTATTATTATTATTATTTGTTCCAACTATTTGATTTGTGTTTGTATTTAAAAACAAATCATACTTATCAGTGCTCAGTGTGAGTAGGAAGTTTTATTGCTTGGAAATAAAAAAAAAAAAAAAAACTCAGAATGGGCTCATTTAAAGAATTTTTGTCAGTCTGTTTAAATGAATAAAATCAAGTTTGATTTGCATGAAACTGTTCTCGACTACTGATGGTTTCATTAACAATATTAACAAAAAAAAAACCACCAAAAAAAAAAATATTGCTAGGTCTGTGAATAGAGCCCAATGACTCTCATTGAGCAAACTGATATAAGAAATGATCACAATATATATTAGGTGAGATTTACTGAAATTATTTTGTCCATGGTCTCTGGTACTAAAATGAAGCTTGAAGATAATGTATCCTTCTTCAAATTAGCATTTTCCTTTTTGTGGAGCTGACGATTCGTAATCCAGTGGTCTCTGCATATAGGAACACATCCTAAGAGAACACTTTGCCTAAGGGACCACCCTTGTGGTGAAACTGATTTTTCCTTATTGTAAATGCTCTGGCAAAAGGAACAGGAACTTCACTTAAAAGAACACCCTCTTGGCACCGATAGTGATTCATTCACAATGGATACAGTACTGTTTTGTAAAAAAAAACAACTTATCAACACAAGACTGTCTGATTGGTTTATTATATCTTTCCAGAACCGCCATGATATCATTTAATTGTTTTGTATTCTGATTTCCACGAGTGCACCTCATCACTATAAAATGGCATGTAAACAAATGGCAAAATGTGCCGCTGTTTATCTAGTTACGCAAAGTTAGACATTGTTCAAGCTCTTGAAAAAAATTTGAATCAGACACCAGTCACCGAGCAATTTGTTGTTTCCTGTTCTGGTGAGTTGCTTCACCATTCTGTTAAATAATGTGCATGTATAGTGCTGCTGTATTATGTGACATATGTAGGGGTGCTGTGTTAATTTTGTTTGACAGTTAGCTTATTAACATTAAGTTAACGATAAGTAACACCCATTCTTTTTTCTTCTGCCATTGTGATAGCCCGAAACAAACTCCCGTCAGCTAATTTCATAGTACATAGCAATTTAAGCTTTTTGACTGTGCTGTTTTGCTTTAGTTTTATTAACATCAGTTAAGAAGATAAGAAAGTTTACAAATGATAAGGAGGCCATTCGGCCCATCTTGCTTGTTTGGTTGTTAGTAGCTTATTGATCCCAGAATCTCATCAAGCAGCTTCTTGAAGGATCCCAGGACGTCAGCTTCAACAACATTACTGGGGAGTTGGTTCCAGACCCTCACAATTCTCTGTGTAAAAAAGTGCCTCCTATTTTCTGTTCTGAATGTCCCTTTGTCTAATCTTCATTTGTGACCCCTGGTCCTTGTATTTTTTTTCAGGTTGAAAAAGTCCCTTTAAAATTGTCAATACCTTTTAGAATTTTGAATGCTTGAATTAGGTCACCGCGTAGTCTTCTTCTCTGCATGACATGCCTTTTAAACCCGGAATAATTTTGGTCGCTCTTCTAAGATGAGGTCTTACTAATGCATTGTACAGTTTTAACATTACCTCCCTTGATTTAAATTCAACACTTTCACAATATATCCGAGCATCTTGTTGGACTTTTTTTATACCTTCCCCACATTGTCTAGATGAAGACATTTCTGAGTCAACAAAACTCCTAAGTCTTTTTCATAGATTCCTTCTTCAATTTCAGTATCTCCCATATGATATTTATAATGCGCATTTTTATTTCCTGCATGCAGTACCTTAAACTTTTCTCTATTAAATGTCATTTGCCATGTGTCTGCCCAGTTCTGAATCTTGTCTAGATCATACTGAATGACCTTTGCTGTTGCAACAATGTTTGCCACGCCTCTTATTTTTGTGTCATCTGCAAATTTAACAAGTTTGCTTACTATACCAGAATCTAAATCATTAATGTAGATTAGGAATAGCAGAGGACCTAATTCCACTTGTACCCGACTAATACTCCACTGGTTACCTCGCTCCATTTTGAGGGTTCTCCTCTAATCAGTACTTTTTGTTTTCTACATGTTAACCACTCCCTAATCCATGTACATGTGTTTCCTTGAATCCCAACTGTGTTCAGTTTGAGAATTAATCTTTTATGCGGGACTTTGTCAAAAACTTTCTGGAAATCTAAATAAACCATGTCATATGCTTCGCAATTATCCACTATCGATGTTGCATCCTCAAAAAAATCGAGCAGGTTAGTTAGACACAATCTCCCTTTCCTAAAACCATGTTGACTGTCTCCCAGGATACTGTTACCATATAAGTAATTTTCCATTTTGGATCTTATTATAGTTTCCATAAGTTTGCATATAATAAAAGTCAGTCTTATTGGACTGTAGTTACCTGGTTCAGTTTTGTTTCCCTTTTTGTGGATCAGTGTTACGTTTGCGATTTTCCAGTCTGTCGGTACAATCTCTGTGTCAAGAGACTGTTGCCTGATCTTGGTTAGCAGTTTGTAAATAACTTCTTTCATTTCTTCAAGTACTATTAGGAGGATCTCACCCAGCCCAGGGGATTTGTTTATTTTAAGAGCTCCTAGTCCCTTTAACACTTCTGCCTCGGTTATGCTAAAGTTATTTAAAACTGGCCAGGAACAGGTTGACATGTGGGGCATGTTGTCCGTATCCTCCCTTGTAAAAACTTGTGAAAAGTAATCGTTTAATATATTTGCTATTTTTTCGTGATTTTGCCACTTGTATCTATTAGACATTTAACCTCCTCTTTGAATGTTCTCTTGCTGTTGTAATATTGGAAAAACATTTTGGAATTGGTTTTAGCCCCCTTAGAGATGTTCATTTCTATTTAACTCGGCCTTTCTAACTTCCTTGCTTTTCTAACATTGTAAACCTTAGCTTTAATCATTACTTTTGAGGTTTTAAAAAACACTTCAAATGAGACCATGTTGTGGTCTGAGTTTGCCAGTGGTTCTCTGACCTCTGTTTTAGTTATTCTGTCTTCGTTATTTGAAAAGACTAAATCAAGGCATGCCTCCCCTCTAGTCAGTGCCTTGACAAATTGTGTTAGGAAGCAGTCATTTGCATTTCCACCATTTCAGTTTCATCTGTTGTGCTCCCCATCGGGTTTTTCCATTTTATATGGGCGAAGTTGAAATCCCCCATAGTATGGCTTCTCCTTTGCTACACGCACTTTTAATGTGATTGTATAACAGATTATTTTTCGTCTGAATCTGGCGGTCTATAGCATGCTGCTATTATTATGCCCTTTGAATTTTTGTCTGTTATTCTGACCCATATTGATTCGGCTTTATTTTCTTTGTCCAGGTTTAACACCTGGGCTTCAAGACTGTTTCTTATGTATAGCACTACCCCTCCACGTCTTCTGTCCTGCCTGTCTTTCCTATACAGTGTATACCCACAAATATTATATTCGTCCCCATCACTCTCAAACAACAAAGTTTCTGTAACACCTATCACATCATAGTTACTTCTTAGTGCATTAGCTTCAAGTCTAAAATTTTGTTTCTGATACTTCTAGCATTTAGATAAATACATTTAATGGTTGTCTTACCTGAGTTGTTGTCCTTGTTTTGATGCAGTCTCCCTTCTGTTTTTTTGTTGATTTCTCCCCCCTTCCTTTCTAGTTTAAATGCTTCTGAACCTGCTTGAGGATCTTTTCTCCAAGTAGATTGGTTCCCTTTTTATTTAAGTGCAGTCCGTCCCGTCTATACAGATAGTCCTTGTTGTAGAATGTGGTCCAATAATCAAGATAGGTGAAGCCTTCCCATGTGCACCACGTCTTCAGCCATGCTTTAGATTAATTATTTCCAGCTGTCAATATGGTCCTTTGCAAGGTGCCGGCAGTATCCCAGAAAATACCACAGTTTTGGTCTTGTCTTTTAATTTCCTTCCTAGCTCTCTGAATTTGTTTTGCAGGGATTTTGGTCTGTCTCTTCCAATGTTGTTTGTACGGATGTGGACGACTACTACCGGGTTGTCTCCTGTTCGTTCTAGGAGCCTGTCCACGTTTCCCGGAAGGCAGCACACTGTTGTAGTAAAGGGGTCCAAGCTGCGAACTGAACTTGCTGTGTTTCTCAATATGGAGTCCCCAACAATCATGACCTCCCTTCTTTTTGCTGTCTGGCCACCACTGTTAATAGGGTCCTGGATGTTGTTCCTTTTGTTCTCTTGATGTTGGTTTTAGTCATCAAAATTTTGAAGTGGCTCAAATTTGTTGGATGTTTTGATTTCTGGTGGTTGTGTTTGGCAAAGTTTCTTTTTTTCCCTGCTTCTGCCTACCTGAACCCAGCTGTTCTGACCTTCTTCTATCTCCCTGGTGGCTTTCAGTCTGTTAGGGGTGGTGCAGACTTCCATGAATTCTGTGTGTGCTAACTTCTCAAGATCCTGTTGCTGTCTCATTTCTTCCAGTTCCATTTCTAGCACACTTACTAGTTTATGCAAGTCCTGGATCGTGCTGCACTTTACGCACACTTGGTTTAGCTCTGCTGGGTTTTCTCGGATTTCCCACATCATGCAGGTGTTACGGATTATTGACTTGAAGACCATGTAAATTTTTTTTTTTTTTTTTTGAAGTTTATTTTATCTTCTGCAGCTGTCAATCTGCTTTCAAACTGCTTCTAAACTGCTCTGCACTTTTCCAAGCCTGTACTTCTCTCACGCTGTCGCTTCCACTCACTGTCGCTGGAAAGACTGCTTATAGCTGCGCTGTTCCGTTGTGCTGTTGGCTCCTCCCCTCCCCGTGTGGCGCTGAATTTAAATCAGCTGCTCCGAGTTTCAGCTTGTTTGTTAACAGAAAAACACAAGCAGCAGTTTGACTTTGAGCTGCAGTGTTCTCCCAAATGCCTGTGTTTTCTGATCAAAGCAATTCAATATGTAATTTCTCCTTACTGCTTCTAAACTGCTCTGCACTTTTCCATGCCCGTACTTCTCTCACGCTGTCGCTTCCACTCGCTGTCGCTGGGAAGACTGCCTCGTTTATAGTTGAGTTGTCTGTTTTAATAACTTTATTATTATAGTTTATTAACATACACTTGCCTGTTGTTTTACTTTTACTAATTCAGCTAATTTCATATGTTGATGCACATGTGTCATGACACATAATATATATACATATATATATGTGTGTGTGTGTGTGTGTGTGTGTATTTATTGATTCATATTGTGTCTGGTGGCTAACTCTGTCTTAGAGAACACTTTGCTTGCTTCACAAGGGGTGTCTTTTAGCCAGAGACTATTGTATTAACAGTACTATGAGGCTATAGTAGACAAGGAAGAGCTTTATATAATCGAAGAAAGCAGATGCAGCCCATTGAACATCCCTAACAAGGACTAAACAAAGAGATCCCTTCGCCTTTTTTTTTTGGTTTTATTTCAATAGCATCAAGACTGCTTTAATGCTTACATAGCCTCCCAATGGTAATAAAAATAAATAAATAAAAAATAAACATCAACGCAATTGTAACCTCAAAAATCAAGTAAAAAAAAAAAAAGTTTACTGTTTTTAGTTTTTTTATGTGTGAATTTAAAAGTCAGCAACTCTCCTAAATACAGATCCTCCTAAATCCCATCAATGTTTTTTGTTGGTGATTTTCCAATAGAGTGTGGGAGGGGGGGGGTGTTCATGTATTTTTTTCCATATATCTTGTCAACCATTCCTTACTATAGTTGGCCTATAAATATTTAATACTAAATATTTAGCATTATTCTCTCCCTAATCCGCTCAGCTTTGAAGCACTCCTCATGCTGAATTCCCGACTAACAAAGCCTTGATGCAAGAGCTTTTTTCCTTCTCTCAAGAAGAGGAGGCACACAGGCTGCTGCCATAGCAGCATGAATAGTCTTCATTTAATGGCAAATAAAAGATACTTTTTTTTTTTTTTTTACTGGGAGGGAAGGGTGTGTTTTTTTTCAGCAATACCTATGAATGCCATGTGCCCTGAAAATAGATTGATTAATTATATTTGATTCCACCTCCAGTATTCCACACACTGGCCTAGCGTTCCAGACACCACATCTGTAAAAAAAACGACCTGTTCATGTAAATTAACCTGTGTTCCGAGTTAGTTTTTCTTGTAAAATAAAGTAGTAACTTGGTGCTTTCTAATTATGTTATGCCCTGTGGTTCTGCAATGTTGAAGGAGAAATTCTGTGATTGACAGACCTCCGTCCCTGAGGATCTCATTAGGCTACAGACAAAAACCTATTGGGCAAAAAGAAGTGCCACAGTGTTAGTGGTCTTTTACATTGCATTTCTTTGGATTTTATTATATCAGATGTTAAAGCATTGTCTTAGTTCAGAATGTTGGTCATTTGCTTTTATTTCAACAAATAAATTTAAATGTTGAATAATTTTTGAAGGAGGGTTTTTTACTTTACACAGGCCTGCTACCTTCTACACTTTCTCTGCCTGTGATGGCTTCGCCATGATGACTGGAAGAGGTAACATTTGCATTTAGGGGTGTAGTTTTGCACAGAAACCCCTGCATGCTTTTACCTCTAAAGTCCTTAGCAGCAATAGGCATGAGACATATTGTACTGAAGGCACTGATTGCAGTGTATAACTGAATGCAGGTCTGCAGAGGTTGGTGTTTGTGGAAAGTGTACCATTGAGACCCTCTCTCATAGGTCACAAATGATGCACACTTCACAAAAGCTGCAGTTATTTATTTATTTATTTATTTATTTATTTATTATTATTATTATTATTGTTATTATTTTAATTTAGTAGTTGCCAATGTTTTTTTTTTTTTTTTTTTTTAAATTATTTTCCTAATCTAATTATAGTAGATCAATTATTTTTAGGTCAGTTCACCCTACTACCACCTCTGCGCTGACTCGGGAGTGGCGAAGACAAACGCATGCTGTCCTCCGAAGCGTGTGCCATCAGGGGTGGCGCTCAGCCAATTGTGAGCTACCACCTGGGAGCTCCCGTCCACACTGGGCAGTGAAATGGCCTGGACTCGAAATGGCAACATCCAGGCTACAGGGCGCATCCTGTACTCCATGTAGAGCGCCTTTAACGAATGCTATACTCAGGAGCCCCTATTTCTTTTTAAATTAATCAGGCCATGCTGAAATCTGGGCTTCAAGGCTCTTGCCGTTTAAGTGAAAGACTGAGCACTGATGACTCAGTGTAATAAAACAAAAGTGTGTTCTAGAAAGTTCTAGAAATGCGTTCGAGTTCATCTGTGC
Organism: Polyodon spathula; assembly: GCF_017654505.1. NCBI lineage: Eukaryota > Metazoa > Chordata > Actinopteri > Acipenseriformes > Polyodontidae > Polyodon > Polyodon spathula. The sequence continues at coordinate 69,742,127 of NC_054534.1, forward strand.
CCTTGCCCTATAATAACCCCGTATCTTATATAACTTGTTTTTGTCATGTTTATATAACTTGTTTTTGTTAGAATGTTCTAGGGAAAGGGATGGTTTATTCAGAGGGCCGAGCCTCGAGGGAGTGATCTGGCCAATTACTCTCTCGCATGCAAAAGCCTAACTTGGTAAGTTATAAAGGACAGGGTTCTCCCCTGCTCTGATGAGAGTCAGCCGTGAGGATTAGCGTGCAGTCCTGCTCGGTAATTTCTTGGAGACAGCTGCTTTCTCTTACCAGGGTCGAAGGGCTCTCCCGATCCGCTTGGAAGGGTAAGAATTAGTTCAGTTGCGTCTCATGGATTGTATTGATCTGTGATTAATATAATCTTTGTATGTAACCTTGTTGGGTTGTGTCCCGTTAGGGATATCGTTATTCGCAGTATAGCATCTGTGTATGTAACTGCGTGTGTGTGTGTGTGTGTGTGTGAAATAATAAAGGACCTTTTAAAATTACTCTGTGAAGTAATTGTCTTATTTACTTCCACATCAACTTCCTTTTAAATTTAAAGTAATTGAATTTCACACAACATTATTGGCGTTGTCGGCAGGATCATAAAAGGAAGTTTGGACGTAAATAATCACAATGTTTGAACGCAAGAATAAGGAGCTTGAGCCTGAGGTGCTGCCTGAATGGGATGAAACCATTTATAGTGATGGGGCACAAGAATTAAGAAAGGGCGGAGGGCTGCCAGAATCTTGGTTTAAACTATTGAAACAAGCAAAACCTGAACAATTAACAACATGTCTAAAGAAAGTACCAGTTGGTAATAAAGATCCAATACGAGCATTGCAACGTAGATTAAGCATTAAGGATGAGGAGTTGGAACAAGTAAAAAAAAGGCAAGAACGGCAAATAGTAGAATTGTCTGATGCAATGGGACGTGCATCCCTTGCACAGGCACAGTGTGATGTTTTGCGAGGAAAATTACAGCAAACGACAGGAATGGCAGAGAGGGCTGCGGTGTATATTGCTAAAGTTAATGCTAAAAAAAAGAAAACGCCGAGTAAGAAAAAGATCCGTGCGTTCGTGGCTAGTGCAAATGTAGCAGGGTGGGATCCGGAACGATGGGATGGTGACATTTGGAGCTCGGACACGGATGACCGGGACTATATTTGGGACCCGGATAATCCTGACCCAGATCCAAATGATGAACCAGACCTTGAATCCAAACCACCCCCTTTGCAAGCTAAACCTATTGTTAGACGCAGACAAGTTGCTGGTCCACAAGGCAACATAATAACTGCTCAATTGTCTACTGAGGATTACACACAACAAGAGCGTCTTGATATCAGAGAACGATATCGTCAAAAGCAAGGTGAACCAATTGATAAATGGTTGTTACGGTTATACGATACAGGAGCAGGAAATGTACGTGTAGATGTCGGTGATTACTCTGAGTTTTTGGACTTGAGCACAGATCTCATTATTAGACAGTGGTGCAGAGGTTTTCATAACCGAATGGATGGAAATAATGGTGATACTAATCTCCTTACTTTAATGGCAGAAGGAGCAAATGAAAAATATCCTACATTGCAAAGTTGGCCTGAAATGAGGGGTTCATGGGGAACTTTGAGTGAATGCATACAGCGCTTACGGGAGTTAACTATGAGAGAAGCTGTGTATACCGGACACGCGCATGAAGTAGATGAGTTCCCTTTGACTGCTGGTGCACGCGCTGCTGTAATACGAGACGCGCCGCCACCATATAAGGGAGCCATACTGGCTTTATTAATATCAGAAGTGGGCACAGAGGTAGGGAGAGTGGTAGTTAAAATTAGAGAACTGGGTGACTTAGGAGACTGGAGCACACAGGAAGAAAAGAAAGAGAATACACAGTGGACATTCCGTGGTAACTACTAAGGGAACCAGGGGAACGGGGGAGGTGGTAAAAGAATCCCTCGAACAGATTTGTGGTCTAAATTAATACAAGCAGGGGTGCCAAAGGAAAATATTGACGGAAAACCGACAGACGATTTGTTTAAAATGTGTAAACAACAAGGGTTACTTAAACAAGTCAGACCTTTTACTGCTGAATGTTTTTGTCAAAACCACGATGTGCATAAAAAGAGAAAGGAAGAGGTATCCTCCACCTCAGAGGAAGAGGAGTCGGCATCCGATGAGGATGATGAAGATGAGGAAAGTAAGCGTATGGTGAGGAGGAAAAAGACAGGGAGGAAAGAAAAAAAAGAAAAAAAAAAAGGAAAAAAAAAAAAGGGACGTCTCTACCTAGAAACACTTGCGAGGGTTCTTGTCGTGTGGGGACGTCCCTGAATTAGCTCAAATGAAACGCGAAGGTCACTACTAGGATGTTGGCCAAGCCCCCAACAAACAAATTCGAGCTTTATGGTCGTATGATGATATTAGACCACATGTACCATTAGAAATACATTGGAAAAGTAAAAATGTACAAAAAGTGGGGGCATTGATTGATACGGGGGCGGAGGCCACTTTAATACATGGTAATCCAGCAAGATTTAAAGGACCTAGAGTGACAGTTACGGGGCTGGGGGGGCGCCCCATCATAGCAACACAAACAATAATTCGACTAAAAATAGGGCAGTTACCTGCCAAGGAATACTCAGTGTTGGTTACTCCAGTAAAAGAATGGATTATAGGTATGGATATATTAAGAGGTATGACTTTACATTTAGCTGATGGTAAATTTCAATTTGGAGATAGTGTACAAGCACGACCTGTACTAGTGGGAAAGGTAAAAATGGAACCATTTCCCATACCAATAGCCACTAAACGAGTTGCGATGAAGCAATACAGAATTCCTGGTGGACATACAGAAATTACTGAAACAATTAAAGACTATGTGGCAGCGGGGGTATTGAAAACCTGTACTACAGCATGGAATAACCCGATTTGGCCAGTAAAGAAATCTGACGGTACATGGAGAATGACAGTAGATTATCGTGAGTTGAATAAACATACACCCCCGTTAACTGCTGCAGTACCCGATACTATTAGTATTATTGAACGGGTGCAGCAGCATGCTGGCACATGGTATGGAGTAATTGATTTAGCAAATGCTTTCTTTACTATACCAATACCAGAAAATAGACAAGAGCAATTTGCGTTTACGTGGGAAGGAAGACAGTATACTTTTACTAGATTGCCACAGGGATATTTACATAGTCCTACGATGTCATCGAATAGTGGCTGAACATTTGGATGAAATAACCTTACCACCTGGGTTGTTGATATCACATTACATCGATGATATAATGATACAGGGGATGACAGAAGGGCAGGTACAAGAGGCTTTAAACTTGGTAATTGCTGTAATGAGGGAAAAGGGGTGGGAAATAAATCCCGCCAAGATACAGGGACCTGCAACAGTAGTGAAGTTTTTAGGAATACAGTGGAACAAGGGAGAGAGAGAAATCCTACCTAAAGCACGAGCTAAAATCTTAGAATGTGCCGTACCACAGACTAAAACTGACGTGCAGAGGTTTATAGGATTATTTGGATATTGGCGACATCACATACCACATTTAGGACAAATCCTACAGCCTCTATATAAGGTAACGCGTAAAAAGAACACCTTTGAATGGGGACCAGAACAGGACACAGTGTTCCGGTTAGCACAAGAGGCTATACAGCAGGCGGTATCTTTAGCTAAGATATTATCGGGGCCAGTAGAATTACAGGTGTCTGCTGATAATCAGTATGCCAACTGGTCTATATGGCAAAAGCAACAGGGTAAAAGACGTCCTTTGGGGTTTTGGTCACGGAAACTACCAGAAGCCGGAGCAAGATATACTCCGTTTGAACGACAACTTTTAGCTTGTTATTGGGCACTTATGGATACTGAGCAATTAACAGTGGGACGAGAAGTAATGTTAAGACCTAAAATACCTATTTTAACATGGGTAAATAGCAACCCCTCTACGCACAGAATAGGAGGGGCTCAGGAAAGCAGTATTATTAAATGGAAATGGTATGTGGCAGACCGAGCCAAGCCAGGACCAAAGGGGGTATCAGTATTGCATGAACAGATAGCAGAGATACCCGAAACAGGAGAGCTTACTATAGAGGTTAAACCTTTAGTAGAATCACCGGTAAAATGGGGATGTCCTTATGATGCATTGAGTAAAGAGCAAAAGAAACATGCATGGTTTACCGATGGTTCAGCAAAGTTTATCGCTGGACAAAGAAAATGGAAAGCAGCGGCGTTCAATCCAGAAACAGAACAGATCTTAGAAAAGGTAGGGAGAGGACATAGCAGTCAATGGGCAGAATTACAGGCAGTAGTGTTGGCTTTAGATCAGGAAGGAATTACTGAGTGCAGAATTTATACTGATTCCTGGTCTGTAGCAAATGGGCTGTGTGTATGGATGCCAACTTGGCAACAACAGGGATGGAAAATAAAAACTAAAGAAGTGTGGGGAAAAGAACTGTGGGAAAAAATATGGGAGAAGGTTCAAACTATGCAGGTGACAATTACACATGTAGACGCACATACCCATTCGATTTCTGCAGAAGCTCTTCACAATGCAACGGTAGATTCTATTGTACATAATATGCCAATTGAAGTACAGAAACCGACAGAGTGCCCTGATGTAGCTGAATGGGCACACATAAAATCGGGATATTGGGGAGTGCAAGCTACACGTGAATGGGCACGACAGCGAGGAATTTATTTGTCAATAGATGAAGTAAAATCGGCTGTGTTACAATGTGATACTTGTCAGCATTTCCGAAAACAGGGATTACCACAGATCATTCAAGGTCAAATTGCACGAGGGAAAGAACCGAACCAAATCTGGCAGATAGATTTTATTGGACCCCTGCCAGAATCTAAAGGATGTAAATATGTTTGTACTGCAGTAGACACGTTTACGGGAATTGTGGTGTGCCTTCCGTGTAGACGAGCTAATCAATTTAGTACACTCGCATGTTTGAAGTTAGTAGAGACTTATTATGGGACGCCATTGCAAATACAGTCAGATAATAGTAAGCGCTTTACAGGAGGAAAAGTACGTGCGTGGGCAACAGACAAACATATTGAATGGATATATCATATCCCATATTATCCTCAGGCAGCGGGATTAATTGAACGTATGAATGGGTTATTGAAAATGCAATTAAGAAAATTAAGTAGTGACAATACGCTGAGAGGATGGAAGGATCGATTGGTTTTAGCAGTTCAAATATTAAATAATCGACCAGTGGCAGCAGGACAAACTCCATTGCAACGCTTAGTGCACCCCGTGATAAAGATGACACAGTGTGAACAGGGCGCCATTAAAATGTGGAAGATAGACCCAGAAGCGTCAATTCCTATTCGAGGCACCCCAGGATCAGCAGGGCTTGATTTAAAAAGCTTGCAGACTTATACGTTAATACCACATGAAGTAGTGAAAATAAACACAGGGTTAGGATTGGAATGTCCGGAGGGAACTTACGGACATGTTCTTCCTCGATCAGGGTTAGCATTAAAAGGAGTGATTGTAATGGCAGGGATTATTGACAGAAATTATCAAGGACCTCTACAGGTGGTATTGCAAAACACGTCAGAGGTCCCAATTGTCCTAAACAAAGGAGACAAGATAGCACAATTACTGATAAAACCATGTAATATGAATGATGTCACAGAAGTAAATAAACCCTTAACTAACACAGCTAGAGGAATAGGAGGGTTTGGGTCCACGGACATTAATGGAGCTAAAGTGTGGGTACAACAGGCGGAAGGACCGCCACAATCGGCAGATGTGATTGCAGTAGGAAAAGATAATACGGTAGCAATAATGAAACCTGGTGAAGAGGGCTGGGAACATGTCCCAGCTACTAAATGTTATATAAGAGAAAACTAATGAGTTGTGAGTGTGTATGTTTGTTTGCAGATTCACCATGAAGCACTGGGTATGGTGAACGAAGGCGATATTGGCAGTGGTGGGGATGCTGCAGGCCTGGTCTCCAGGACATCAATTAACAAAGCTGGATCGGGTCACGCTGAGCTGGAATAACTACACCAAAACCCGAACCCAAGATAACTTCACCTGCAATGGTAATACAAAGTGTTCATTCGCCAACGTCACTGGGACACTGTGGTGCTGTAAAAATTGCAATGTCGACAATCGACCGGCGTGTGTGGTGACGGCAGGTCCCTGTGTGAATGTATCAAGTCATGTTTCCCTCTGTGTGGCAAATCGTACCTCACTTACATGCTTACAAAACATTACTGATCAAATATGTCCTAATAAGACGATATGGATAATGAACGCTACCAAGATAACTAATCGCACCACATATTTGTATGACATCTGGGTTATGCCTGATCGACCAAAGAATATGAATGCTCATGTAATACCCCTCATACATACATGTACTCGTATGGCACATCCTCTAGTCTCAACTCATGTGCACTTTACGATTAAGTTTCCTCCACTTCCTGAATGTACCTGGCGTACTAAACGTGCCTGGTATGATACCCTACTGGGGGGAACAGGGACTGGACTAGGACTCATGAACACAATTGACGGACAAGTAACGGCACATAAATTGCAAAATGTGGGCTATAATACTCGGATGGCCCTGGATAAAATTGTACAGTGGATGCCCGACGGTGCGCTCATGCATGTGTATCAAGCGTACTGGGACCGAGTAGCATCCGAGCTGGTCATGGACATAACTGACGTAACTCTACAACAGTGGCAGAACATTACCAAGTGGATGAACTGGACAGAATGTACATTACAAATGTTATATGCATCTCATCAACGTACCAAAGTACAATCATTGATTCTACGACAAAGTAATCATGAATATCAAAAATTTGGAATATTTCAGAGTTATGGGTGAATGTGGTAAAAGAGTCTACTATGTGTAACAAAACTATGTGTATAGGGAGATATGTTACGCATAATGTAACGAGAGTGACGCCTGTATGTAAGTACTATGTGCATCCCATCATTGCTGGGGGAGCTCACTGGTATCTTCAGGTTACAGGCATGTGGTTGGATACACATACTAATCAGACATATGATTTACTAGATTGTGACAAGACAGACCAAGGCATGGTTTGCTTATTAAGGACAGGATATACTAACCCGTGTTTTACAGACGGACAGGGGTTGTGTGAATGGAGACGTGAGCCGTTGAGGGAAATTTTGCACGAAGTTGGCCCTCATAAATTATGTGTAAGTACGGTGCATGCCCATCCACAACTTACTTATGTGCCTTATTCTGGGTGTTTATCAGACATATATCTTTGGCACTGGGGAAATGATACTTATTTGTTAACCAATCATTCCCAGCAAGAGCTTCTCACCAGGATCCAGTGGGAAGTTCTCCATTCAGGAATTCACATTTCCCTGCAAAAATCTAACTTGGTAAGTTATAAAGGACAGGGTTCTCCCCTGCTCTGATGAGAGTCAGCCGTGAGGATTAGCGCGCAGTCCTGCTCGGTAATTTCTTGGAGACAGCTGCTTTCTCTTACCAGGGTCGAAGGGCTCTCCCGATCCGCTTGGAAGGGTAAGAATTAGTTCAGTTGCGTCTCATGGATTGTATTGATCTGTGATTAATATAATCTTTGTATGTAACCTTGTTGGGTTGTGTCCCGTTAGGGATATCGTTATTCGCAGTATAGCATCTGTGTATGTAACTGCGTGTGTGTGTGTGTGAAATAATAAAGGACCTTTTAAAATTACTCTGTGAAGTAATTGTCTTATTTACTTCCACATCAACTTCCTTTTAAATTTAAAGTAATTAAATTTCACACAACACTCAGTATTCACTTTTAAGTTTCAACCTGTTCTTCCTCTCAGTTGAGTCATTTTCAAAAGTGTCTTGGCATTGATCAGCCTGGTAAAATGTAAATGTCAGCTTGATCACTGTTTCAGGTACTGCAACTGTCAATAGCCATCTCATAGGGCAGGAGATTATATAGAGAATTTGTTTTGAACAAAAGCCCTTCTTCAGCTGTGTAGAATGAAAAGGAAACAGTTCAGTAAACTTGTTATATTGTCTTTTGTCTTAAAAAATTCTTAAATAAATGATTTTTTAAATCATTTAAACATTTGTACATCCAAAATAAAATTTTTATATAGTGTGTGTGTGTGTGTGTATGTATATATATATATATATATATATATATATATATATATATATATATATATATATATATATATATATATATATATAAAAATGTATAAACTATTAAAAAAAAGAAACACATAGGTGTTTTGAAAGTATTTTTTATAGCATTTGTATGACAGTTTGCATAGTAAAATAGTTTCAAAGAACCTTAACCTGTACATAAATCATTAAGACATTCAAAAAAGTCCCTTTCAAAGGTCAAAAAGTTCAAGGTCAACAGAAATCAGTAACGGGTATACCCACTATTGGCATCGATGAAGGCTTGACATCTCCTGCCCATGGATCGAATCAACCTGGATAACATGTGTTACAACATGGAATCATAATGGATTTAATTAGGAGTTTTTGCAACTGATCAACACAAAAAAGTCCATAATGTCAAAGTGAAAAATAAAATCTACAAATTGTTCTAAATTAATTACAAATATAAAACAGGTTGTAACACAATAAAATGTGGAAAAGTCCAAGGGGGTGAATACTTTTGAGAGCCACTGTATTCTGACAGGGATGAGGCTTTTGCAAAACTAACAAGAATCATTTGAGTTACAGCAAAGAGGGGTGTGAATTATTTTGGGAGTGTTAAAATAGTTTCTATCCAATATGTCTGTCTGTTGTAAATAAATATCTGAAGCAGGCAGCAGCTCCCTTTCCTACTCTGGTATCTCAATTTAGCAGTTTAATTAAAAGCCAGTTGCACAGGAATTGTCACCTGTCATCCTTTTAATTTCTTCTTTGAAGGTGGTTAGAAATATTTTCTTGTAGTCTGATTGAAAAGGTAGAACAAAGTTTAGTTTGTGTAATTAATTAGCTAAATAGGTACCCGGAAAGTGACTTCTACTGTGCACTTGGTTCAAAATAGGGCTATGGATGTTACAGCATGCGTATTAGCAAATAATAATGTCATTAGAAAAAGGATTCAGTCCAGATATTTGTGAATACTTCTGTTTACAGGGTAACATGCAAGATCCAAAATGCTGGCAATCAAGTAATCACTCACATTTGCCAAGTATAACAACCACCCAGCTCTTTGTACCTTGTTTTCTAATCCTATTTAAATTATACAACAAAAATGGGCTTTAAAAGGTTTACAAAGCGGGTGATACAATTGTTATTTTAATGCATTTTAGTCTACTGTAGATAGATTAATACTTTATTATGCATTTATACTAAAAGAGCAAGACCTCTTGTCTGTTCAGTTATCAAGGGTTTGTGCATTTAAGTAAAACATATTTGGATGTTTTTAAACCTATCTTGCCAGGAAGTACTTTTGGAGAACATCAATTTAATATTACATTGTGCGGACTTTCTTAGCCTCAGTACTATTTCAATAGCTTGAACTTTCCCTTTCTAGTACATTTTCTTCACTATGAAAACTCTGAAGGTGCTAGAGAAGCCATCTACTCCACGATGGTCCACACCTATCAGAGTCCCCATGCCTTCGTTCTCTAAACAGCCACAGTGCCGTTTCACTTAATTACACTCACCACTCCTTATAAAGGTTTACTGAGGTAAAAGCTTAGCAATAATGAAGAATACTGAAAGCATTGTCAAACACAAGCAAGCTTGTAGAACAACACAGAGACAGTAATGTTTAAAAGAATGCCAGTACGGAAAACTGTGAAATTACTATACACATTTTAAGAACATAAGAACATAAGAAAGTTTACAAACGAGAGGAGGCAATTCGGCCCATCTTGCTCGTTTGGTTGTTAGTAGTTTATTGATCCCAAAATCTCATCAAGCAGCTTCTTGAAGCATCCCAGGGTGCCAGCTTCAATAACATTACTGGGGAGTTGATTCCAGACCCTCACAATTCTCTGTGTAAAAAAGTGCCTCCTATTTTCTGTTCTGAATGCCCCTTTGTCTAAACTCCATTTGTGACCCCTGGTCCTTGTTTCTTTTTTCAGGCTGAAAAAGTCCCTTGGGTCGACACTGTCAATACCTTTTAGAATTCTGAATGCTTGAATTAGGTCGCCACGTAGTCTTCTTTGTTCAGAACAGATTCAATTCTTTTAGCCTGTCTGCATATGACATGCCTTTTAAGCCCGGAATAATTCTGGTCGCTCTTCTTTGCACTCTTTCTAGAGCAGAAATATTTTTTTATAGCGAGGTGACTATAGGGTATGAGGTCTTACTAGTGCATTGTACAGTTTTAACATTACTTCCCTTGATTTAAATTCAACACTTTTCACAATGTATCCGAGCATCTTGTTAGCCTTTTATAGCTTCCCCACATTGTCTAGATGAAGACATTTCTGAGTCAACAAAAACTCCTAGGTCTTTTTCATAGATTCCTTCTCCAATTTCAGTATCTCCCATATGATATTTATAATGTACATTTTTATTTCCTGCGTGCAGTACCTTACACTTTTCTCTATTAAATGTCATTTGCCATGTGTCTGCCCAGTTCTGAATCTTGTCTAGATCATTTTGAATGACCTTTGCTGCTGCAACAGTGTTTGCCACTCCTCCTACTTTTGTGTCGTCTGCAAATTTAACAAGTTTGCTTACTATACCAGAATCTAAATCATTAATGTAGATTAGGAATAGCAGAGGACCTAATACCACTCCCTAATCCATGTACATGTGTTTCCTTGAATCCCTACTGCGTTCAGTTTGAGAATTAATCTTTTGTGCGGGACTTTGTCAAAAGCTTTCTGGAAATCTAAATAAACCATGTCATATGCTTTGCAATTATCCATTATCGATGTTGCATCCTCAAAAAAATCAAGCAAGTTAGTTAGACACGATCTCCCTTTCCTAAAACCATGTTGACTGTCTCCCAGGACCTTGTTACCATATAGGCAATTTTCCATTTTAGATCTTATTATAGTTTCCATAAGTTTGCATATAATAGAAGTCAGGCTTACTGGTCTGTAGTTACCTGGTTCAGTTTTTTTCAACCAAGTTTCTGTAACACCTATCACATCATAGTTACTTGTTAGTGCAGTAGCTTCAAGTTCTAGAATTTTGTTTCTGATACTTCTAGCATTTAGATAAATACATTTAATGGTTGTCTTACCTGAGTTGTTGTTTTTGTTTTGATGCGGTCTCCCTTCTGTTTTTTTGTTGATTTCTCCCCCCTTCCTTTCTAGTTTAAATGCTTCTGAACCTGCTCAAGGATCTTTTGTCCAAGTAGACTGGTTCCCTTGTTATTTAAGTGCAGTCCGTCCTGTCTATACAGATAGTCCTTGTTGTAGAATGTGGTCCAATGATCAAGATAGGTGAAGCCTTCCCGTGTGCACCACGTCTTCAGCCATGCATTTTGATTAATTATTTCCAGCTGTCCACATGGTCCTTTGCAAGGTGCCGGTAGTATACCAGAAAATACCACAGTTTTGTTTTTCTCTTTTAATTTCCTTCCTAGCTCTCTGAATTTGTTTTGCAGGGATTTTTGTCTGTCTCTTCCAATGTTGTTTGTACCGATGTGGATGACTACTACCGGGTCGTCTCCTGTTCGTTCTAGGAGCCTGTCCACGTTCTCAGTGATGTGCTTGACCGAGGCTCCCGGAAGGCAGCACACTGTTGTAGTAAGGGGGTCCAAACTGCGAATTGAACTTGCTGTGTTTCTCAATATGGAGTCCCCAACAATCATGACCTCCCTTCTTTTTGCTGTCTGGTCACCACTGTCAATAGGGTCCTGGATGTTGTTCCTTTCATTCTCTTGTTGTTGGTTCTGCTCATCAAAATTCTGAAGTGACTCAAGTTTGTTGGTTGTTTTGATTTCTGGTGGTTGTGTTTGACGAAGTTTCTTTTTTTCCCTGCTTGTGCCTACCTGAACCCAGCTGTTCTGACCTTCTATCTCCCTGGTGGCTTTCAGTCTGTTAGGGGTGATGCAGACTTCCATGAATTGTGGGTGTGCCAGTTCCTCAAGATCCTGTTGCTGTCTCACTTCTTCCAGCTCCATTTCTAGCATACTTACTAGTTGATGCAAATCCTGGATCGCGCGGCACTTTACGCACACTTGGTTTAGCTCCGCGGATTTCCCACATCAAGCAGGTGTCACAGATTACTGGCTTGAAGACCATGTTGAGGGTTTTTTTTTTAAGTTTAGTTTCTTCTGCAACCGTCAACCTGCTTTCAAACTGTCTGTACTTTTCCACGCCTGTACTTCTTTCACTCGCTGTCGCTTCCACTCGCTGTCGCTGGGAAGACTGCCTCGTTTAACTGCGTTGTTCTGCTGTGCTGTTGGCTCCTCCCCTCGCCAGTGTCTCAGAACGGCGCTGAATTTGAATCAGCTGCTCCAAGTTTCAGCTTGTCTGTTATCAGAAAAACACACGCGGCTGTTTGACTTTGAGCTGCTGCTGTGTTTCCCCAATGTCCTCTGTTTTCTGATTAAAGCAATTCAAGATGCAATTTCTCCTTTCTGCTTCTAAACTGCTCTGTACTTTTCCACGCCTGTACTTCTCCCACTCGCTGTCGCTGGGAAGACTTTCTCGTTTAACTTTACGTGGTAACGTTATAAGGCACATACTGTACCAGCCTGCTTTACTAAATAGACAGATGGGATAGATGACCTACACAGAACACACCATAGGACTACAATAAAATGTGACCAACCTTTGTAAGTATTTATTAATTCTTCACTGTAATAATACTAATAATATTGTCTTTCCTATTATTTATAATACAGAACACAGAGAACTAAAAACTACCTGTATTTTCATTTTTCTTCATTTGAGCTGCTGCATTCACTTAACCCAAAAGTAATATAGGAGAATGCTACAAAGTAGAACATACATATTGGGCTTAGTAATCTTGTATCTTTATCCCAAATCAGAAATAGCATTAGCATTCAATAAAGTTATCAAACTGGAAACAACTCAGACATTTTTAGGTCATCTAAAGAATGTAGTATTTGTGTGTGTGTTTTTTCCCAAAGCTTACAATTACTTGGAGCTTTGTGAATCTGGCCCATTACAAAATATGATTTTTTGATTATTAATGATTTCCATTACATAAAAGTAGATGTTAAGCTTTATGCTGATTTGAACTTGGCTCTTGCCAAGATAAGCACAAAAATAAGCACCAACTAAGACTTATTACAGTAACCTAATGTGATCCATCTGCATCTCTATCCTCTTGTGTTGTTTTCCATCTGATGATGTAGATATCCTTCTGTCTGGTGTTGATTGCTGAAGTGTAATGCTGGCTTCAGGGATCAGCTTATTTTGCCTCCCCAGCACATCAGCACACACAACGGCTGCAATGCTGGCTCTGGGGATTAACCACTGTTGTTACTGCCACGTATTTCCATGCTACAGTACTGTGGGTAGGTGGCAGAAATATAATAAGTTCTAGTTGTAAATCTCCCTCCTGACCTGTGAGGGCACTAAGTAGCGAAAGGGGAAGTCTTTGGATTGGCTGGCCTGACAATTCCTTTCCTGGGTCGGGAAGTCGGTCAGCCTTGACGAAGACAAGTCTTCGTTGCAGGAACGTATTGACCCGGAAGGTAAACAAGGCAGCAGCTGCAAGCAATAGAGATAGCTGCAATCGCTTACCAAGGGGTCATGCGTGATAGCATAAAGGGGCCGGAGAATCATAAATCTATTCCCTTGCTTGATTCAAATTGAGAGGAACTGGAAGGACCAGGAGAGTTCCCAAAATCTAAAAAGAGTTTTCAAGAGTTGATGTTCACGAGTTAATCCAAAAATTTGAGGAAACAGGTTGCACTTGTGATAAACCTTGTAGCGGCAGACCACCAACACCAACCGAAGTTGTCACTGAGATCAGCCATGCTGTAGCAGAACAACGCAGTACAGCAGCCCACCGCCTGGATTTCAACTGTTCGTAAGGCTCGTCATTCAACTCTGCAGATATTTCCATACAAGCTACATCATGTTCAAGCATTGGAGGAGACAGATTTCATCAGACGTATCCATTTTGCGTTGCAGTCCTTGGCACGACTAGAATTGGATGACCACTGATCTGCTACTATCCTGTGGACTAATGAAGCGTAATTCACCCTGTCTGGAAGTGAACACGTACAACTGTGTTATCTGGTCAGCGACTAATCAACATGCAACATTTGCACACCCGTACATGATGTTAAACTGACAGTGTGGTGTGGCTTCACGGCTAACTTTGTTATTGGACCATTCTTTTTTGATCAGCAAGAGGACCTAAATCATGCACAGTCACTACTGAACAATACCACACCATGCTGACAACCCATGTCATTCTTATACGAAATGTGATAGACACTACAGTCTTCATGCAGGATGGTGCCCCTACGCATATTGATAGCTGGTGAAACGCATCTTGGAGGAGCACTTTCAGGATAGAATAATTTTCTATCACTTTCCTTGTGAATGGCCATCTCATTCACCGGACCTTAAACCAGTGGATTTCTGGTTATGGGTCTACCTGAAGTCACGCATGTACCGAGGGAACCCTCACACAATTCTGGACCTCAAGGATGCCATTGTCCAGGAGGTGGCCAAGCATACCTGCTGAGATGTGTAATGCTCCCGTAATGTCCACTGTCACATGAATGCAATTCATTCTGGATCATGGAGGTGCACATATTGAACACTTGTGATTATCAGAGGTATCATAGGTGACACAAATTAATAACTCTGGCATTTGTGTCCCCATGGTTCTCTTAACAACCATATGCAATTTCACCTTCCTATGCCCTACCGTTTGGGAGATATGGTGCGTTAATGTAATCAATGCTTCATTGCGTTATGACAAATCCAATGAGAAAGGACACTTTCCTGCATAGACAGGAACGCAGAATAACATCAAACACAATTGAAAAGTTGCATACAGTTTTATTTTAAATGCTTCATAGCATTATGATAAATTTAATGAGAAAAGTGGCACTTTTGTTCTGCGATTAGCTTCAGAACACCATACATAGGTGTTGCAAATGAGCAGAGCAGAGCAGAACACCTTCAACAGGATTCAAACAAACTGGTGAAATCAACATAACACGTTTTTCTTTCAGTAGTAAATTCTAAGATCAGGCAAGTTCATAACAACCTGGTAGCTGGATGTAATATTCCTGTTAAGTACCTGAACATTGAAGACAGGATTTAATAAGGCACTATAACTTTTCTTTTATAAAACACTAGGAACATTCTATCTGCAGGTCGTGTGAGGGAACAATTAGTCATTAAAAAAAAAGTCTGTAATCCTGGTATTAATTACTATTTTAAAGATATAAAAGCTTTATAGTTTTGGTACGGAAGCTGGGATTAAAAAAACAACAACAACAAAAACAGCTGCCTGCGTGTCATGTTGGTAGCAGTTCTTGTATATTTGTATCTTTGAAGTCTCAAGCCAAGTTCTAGGCTCTACAATCAATGATCTTTACCTGTCACATGCCCCTGTACTCTCTCAGTGTAATTTAAACCTGTTAGACTAATACAAAATAAATAGCATTAGTGACTGCATCGACTTATGGAGCATGCATATAATATTTGCATATGGATTCTGTTAAATACCATTGATTAAACTGGAATGTATTGATTGTCAAACACATTAGTTAAAAAAATACAGCTTTGATCTTTCTAAAGTTTAAAACTACATGGGATTTTAAACTCCATATTGTAGCCTCTTTGGTATTGGAAACTGCAACAAAATAGATTTTTGCTGCTGCTAGGTCTGGTAAAAACAGTACCTTTTCCTGTGTGCAAGTAACAGAAAAATGAATGGTCTTACATTTAAAGAGATGCTCTGGAATGCTCTGATTCTGTTTCTGATGTGATGCAATACTAATCTTATTATTCATGAATAATGCAATCACCTTTGCTGAGGTATATGGTGGAGTAAGTGCAAGTTTCTTCTTTCCCAGACAGACACTGAAGGTCTCAGTGAAATGTTTTCTTGCTCCAGTATCTTGAGCCTGGCAACAGCATCAAACAAACAAAAACCATTGACACTGCAACTTATTTGAACTCTGACAGTCCCAAACAGGCTGTATGCCAAGAAAAAAAGACTGGCCAGTGTTTGGCAGTGCATTGAGAAGCACAGATAAGGAAGTATCATGTCCTGCTGCTGACAGCCTTATACTTAACCTGCATTCTCAGGTTTCCAAACACCATAATCCTTCACCTTAATGGCCGTGTTTACAAGTGAAATTTAATGCAGATCATTAATCAAATGTGGTGGCAATGTGCTCTTTCTAATAGTTACAACCAAAATACTTTAACCTTAGTGTGTGACCTTCTTGTGCCTTCGTCCCTCCCAGCTGTACCAGTGTAGAACTTCACAGGAAATGAAATGCTGCATCCCAGTCAGCCTGTGCTCTTTCTAAACAGAAACTACAAGCCAAACAGTGTATGTGTGCTTGAAAGAACTGTATGTAAATTGGAGAAATCAAGACAATGGTGAGCTACTGATTTTGGAGCAGCATGATAAATCTAGAGTTTAGATTTGAAAATCCAACTTGTAATGTCCAGTATTTTTTTTTGCCCCTCACCACAGTGATTTCCAACACAACTCAGCATGACTGAAGGTCCAGTAGGCGTCCTCCAATCTCACGACTAACCCAGCTTCCTCTTTTACACCCAGGAAATTGAGAGTAGATGTCAGCCTCTGAGGGGCAAAGGTCCACCCTGCAGGTGTGTGCCTGAACTCACTTGGCCTGTGACAGTTTTGCCTCCCTAACCCACAGGAGCAGCAGAGGCAATGCAACGCTCCCTTTGGAATCCCCTGTGACGACCGCCAAGGCTTTATGTCAGCCAAATGAGATATCTCATCCTGCTACAAAATTGTTGTTCCAGGGGAAAGAGTTATCCTGTTTGGGATTGAATAGCAATAAAAGGTGAGCCGACTAGGGTAGGTGTACGTCCTCTTTATCAAGTGGCATAGCATTCTATTTAGGTAGTAAAGATGTGAAATAAGTGAATGCAATCCTCTATTTTATTAGAGTGCTTGTTTACATATCACAGAACACTATGCTTTTAAAAAAAAAATTACCACTGTACTTCAATAAAGGAATACCACCTCTGTAATTAACGAATGTTTGAAACTACAAAGAAGACATATTTAACTTAGTGATGCTTGCTACTTGCTATCATTATTTTTCTCACTTGAAAAAAAAAAAAAACATAGCATCCTTACAATAAAACGCAGTCCTGTATAATCAAATAATAATTACTGTTTATATCTAGTGGTGTAGCATTAAATAAATATAAGCTTATATAAGATACATGCTAAAGATACACTTTTAAACTTTTGAATAACTTTTTACATTTTATTTAAAAATTTGGATTCACTGGAAAAAACCACATCAGTTGCAAAATGCTCATTTACAAAGGTGTCCCAGGAGGGAGGCAGGAGCAAGCTACAGTTACAGAGCCAGAGGCAATGCGGCGTTCCCTTTGGAAAGACAGGTCTCTGCAGGTGTGTGCTTTTATACAGCTCTTAGTTACTCGTTCTACAATGGTTTGCACCTTGTAAGAAGAGGTGTAAACTTTCTGGAGGGTCAGCCATTGCCAAAGCAAAATCATTACATCACAATGTTTGCACCCGCTTAGTATCCAGATCCTGCCCAATCCCATGCTCTTTTCTTAATTTGAATGCATTTCAATATTTTAATGGATTAATGATGGCAAAGTGCAAATCTGACAGCGGGTGCAGAACACCAGGTGAACACCATTCTTTACATACACCGCATTTTTAGCGGCCAATAAAATCAGACTTTATGGGTGCTAAACACGATTTATGGCAGCATTATGGGGGTTTTCACCCACAGATCACATTTGAGCGTATCCTTACATCACCCCCTTAGAGTCTGGCTTGTGCTTTTACAATACTATTTTCTGCACTTCAACAAAGACAAAGATGCTATTCCACTCGTGTGGTGAAGAAAATGGTTTGTGATTTTTATTTATTTTTTGCTGCGAAATATGTAGTTCCCCATGAAAATTCTAATTTTGGAACACACACACACACACACACACACACACACACACACACACACACACACACACATATATATATATATATATATATATATATATATATATATATATATATATATATATATATATAACCAATATATATTATTTTATCACTATATAATACATATTAATTACATAAATACCAAACATTTGTATGAGCCGACAAATTTCTTAAATGTCTTCAATGAAAAAGGTGACAACCCATTACTTACTACCCTGTATTAGGAACCCTGGCAGCCACATGTTGGAACCTGGCAGCCAGTTTAGTTTGCTTCCAGTAAATGACTGAACACACTGCATAGAGCAGCACAATTTCATTCAAATGTCTTCAATGAAAAAGACACCAGCAGCATCAAAGATCAGAAATATTTCTGGTAAAGATTGCTCTATCCAGTAAAAGAATGTATTTCTGTTTTTATTTTGTTTGATAATTCACTGATGGTGAAAATAGAATGTCTTCAAAAGGTGGACATAAAATACAAAATATTCTACCATTTAAAATGTATTGTTTTTTAGGTAAGCACTGGAGTTTTTTTGTACTAGAGAAAAAGGATCAATTTTGAATGTGACAACAGAATTTTTTCTGCTTTAATTACTTATGGTTAATTGTGAAATATCTTGAAATACCTATTTTTGTGAGCCATTTTTACCGTGACAAATATACAGCCCTAACCATGATAATATGTCACACATGGACAGCTACAATGTTATGTGCCATTGTTGGAATGGAACCACTATTTTCGCCTAGCAAGAGTATCATAATTGTACGAACCTCCACACACTGGTAATCGCAGTATGCTTTTGTGTAAGGAACATTAAAGGAATATTGTTTTCTAAATCCAATTGCTCGTAATGCTGGTTTGCTAATGGTTCTGCTTAGGCTTAATCAGACACTGGTGGTACATGGTCTAATTCACACTTTTTGGAAGGGTAAAAGGCTGTCAGTTCTTGTTTTGTTGTGAACATTGTTATCTTATATAACATTGCCATTAATCAGAGGGTCCAAGGGCACCAGGTGCAGTAAACCTGTAGTTTTAGGCACATGTAGTTATTGTGTATATATGTGCCTGACTGTATAAGAGATGTTATCTCTTGTGGTTTAGAAAAAAGAACTTAAAAACAAAGCTGAATGGTTCTGGTTGTGTACTGTATGACACAAGGCACTATATTATTATTGTTGTTGTTGTTATTACTAATGTAGTTGTTTATTTGATAGATGCCTTTATACAACATATTGATAATAAGTGAATTTTACGTTTTCACAGGCTAACTAGTAGGAGCATTGGGGTTGCTATATTGTTTTTTGAGAGGTCACATAAAAAAACATGGTTGCCCCTTCCCTCTGCTCCATGCTGCTACATGATTTTAATTTATTGAGATTGGTGAGATTTGTCAAGCTTCTTTAAAAGGAATGTTTGTTTGTTTGTTTGTCTGACACAGACTCTAAATCATACAGAGTCCGTGTCATACTGATATATATATACATTACTTTTCCTCATATTCAAATGAAGGACACTCATTTCCTTGCCAATTTCTCAGCCTCCCCATCTGGCAGAGGATGAATCCTGTCAGACTCCTACAGCAAGGCACATTCCCTTGTCAGAGAGCTAAATATGGCCTACTGAGGACACAAAAAGAGGATTAATGCAGCCAGGGCCAGACTAACCCATCACTGGGCCGTAGGCAAGCATACACTTGAGGGCCCCCTACCCCTGAACAAACAGCCACACAGCCACACAGACACAGACACACCTCTATATACATTCTAGCCTTTATAACTAGCCATCCACCCTTTTACAACAGGTATAATTCTCAGTTTGAAGTTATTATGAACGACTGAATCCGACAGAAAATTTAACTGTAGGGGGTTTAATTGGGGGTGTGCTAAATAAATTTCGGAATAAACCCAGAAAAAACTGAAATTTATGTTAAATCCTGTAGCACGACTCAACAATGTTTACTGATTTACTGAATAAAAAGGTAACAGTTAAAAAAAAAAAAAAAAAACAAGGAACACCATATGAAGTTGAAAAAAGGTAATATATAGAAGTTCACCAACGGTAGCTCCACAATAAATAGTACCACGGAAAATAAATAGTAAAAAACGAATATACCTGTACATTGTTGTGTAGTCAAGTTACAATTTACTGCACGCAAAATCGTCAATAATGTTTCCTTGTTTATTGTTGATCGGATGGGTACTGACTTGCTTCATTAAAGAAAATACCCTTTTCTCAAGAGCAGAGAAATTGCCAGTGTTTTGGCATACAAGTTCAGGTGTTACATGTGGTAGATTTCTGTACCCTATAGAATTCTGTACCCTATAGATTTCTGTACCCTATAGAATTCTGTACCCTTGATGACTCCACGCCGACACGGCTGCATTTTTTCAAAGATCGCTGGACGTGAACGCTTGATGTTTCTGAACAGTATTTACATGTAATACAATGAAAATATGTTTTAAAAGAAAGAAAAAGTTTTATAAGGTTACATTAAGGGTTTCGTGTATCGAGCAAAGCAGGAGGCTGAACGTACTGTATATCTAGAAAATCAATGGTGTTAAATGTGCTATTTTATTTTGCCACAGAATTAGTTTTGTCTTATTTACAATATGACAGTACTTAAGTACACAGCGGGACTCAGTCACAGAAGTATCACGCATGCAAGTCCAACGATCTTTGAAAAACTGCATCTGCACAGGCAAGGTATCATGTCGGGATACAGAATTCTATAGGGTGCATAGATCTGTGTAACACCTGTCATTACATTTATGATTCAGAGATACATGACTTGGTTTGAATGTCAGTGAGTTAAGTTTTTTCAGTTGAGGTACAAATCTGTATATGTAAAAAAAAAACCCCAAAAAAACAAAAACAAAGCGTGCTTAGTTTGCCTATGCGTTAATCCAGCCCTGAATACAGCTAGACAGCTGCTTGTCACGTTAAGATTGTAAGCGGCACTTGCTGTATTTCTTGTAAGTCTTACTCATTGGCACATCATTAACCGAGCACAAAGGCTCCACTGCAGTTTTCAGTAACTGCACAATAACGTTGAAAGCTGCCAGGTATTAAAATAATGCACTGGAGTTTACTGCATGTCTGCTAGTCTGGAAAAGCCGATGCTATAAAGTGCAGCAATTATCGCATACTGGTACTGTACCAGCACCACTGACATTTCAGGACTGTGCATCTATTCATGACGTGGCACACCTTTATGCTTTAAAAGGATAAATATTGCATTTCCCTAACAATTTTAAGTCTTTTTAATTTTAAAATGAATTTTTGATTGCATTTAATTCACTTTTATGTCATCTGGAATGGATCCAAGTAAAACTCAAAGTACAGATTGAGTAACATATCCCTGGTCAAGTACAAGAAAATCCCCCAAAACAAACATTTGAAGGCTGATTTATGACAAAAACTTTTAAAGCTGTAATTTTATCAGTTGACAATATGCAAGTTCAATTTCTTTCAAATGAAAGTACACACAGCTATTTCAATAAACTGTTCCTGTAGTGATATTCCTGTTTGTTTGGAATATATATCATATTTTTAGTATCTTCCCGGTTTGCAAAGGAATAGCACCTGACTTTAAGTGATGTTTTTCTGACCACGTGTTTTGTCATTTTAAATCCATAGCCCCTTTAAACCGTACCGGGCGTAACAGTGAAGTGTTTGTTGAGGTAATATAATCGTTTAGGAGTAAATCATAGCTCCTCTGCACAGCAGGCGTTCTCTTTAATTCTGGAACAACCTCAATTACCACATGCAGTCTATGTTCTTTAGACACCATTCACAACATGCTATGTTAATGATAATGATTAAAACCAACTGGGATTTACTTTTGTTTAGGTTTGCTGCCACCAAAACTCTTTTTTTGAACATAACTGGTTTATTTATAGACTATTGTATATGTACCTGGTATCTTTAGTATTGTGCCCTCAGGATTTATTGGTTGTAACTCAGTCACTCTCTAAACAATGTATTGTTACCATACATATCCCCCACCAACACCACATTACAGGTGTACCGCAAGAAAATCCATTCCTTTAATAGCTTCAGTACCTTTTTCACTACTCCCCTTTTAATGTGTTGATATATTCTTCATCGTATCACTAGGGCTCCTCGTTTTTGATTTTTGATTTTTGATCACTTGATGTCCCCCCCTTTTTTTTTTTTTTGAGTCGACTCTGTTCAATTAAACTCTTGTGAAAGTGTTGATTGTGAAACAAGTTCACTTCAGTTTTTTCTCCTCTAACTTCATTAAGACTAGGATTCTGTTTCATTGAAAATGCAAAAAAAAAAAAAAAAAAGGTAGCTCCTTATCTTTAATTCAAACCGAACACAGTTAAGTTAAATTTAAATGAAGTTAAACAGTTTTTTTTTTTTTTTTTTTTTTTTTTTTTATTAAATTGTAATTAAGAGGAAACTGTTATTTGCAAAACAGGTTATAACATTTTTGCAGCCAGTCATTAAGATTAAATCTGGGAAAAACAATTTAACCGGACTCTCTTTTTGTGTTTGGTTTGAATAAAAAATAAGGTGTTTTTTTTTGTTTGTTTGTTTTTTGTCAATGAAACAGAATCAGTCTCATTAAAGTTATGGGAAAAAAACACTAAAGTGCTCTTGGAAATCAACACTTTTCCAATAGTTTAATTAAGAAATGGATTCAGCACAAAGCAGAGAGCCATTTCGCCTTAGAACTCCACTTAAAACATGAACTGACATCCCGTTTTGCTAAAACTACAGTGGTACAGGTGGCCTATTGTGTTGTACCTTCACAGGTAAAACTATATAAAAAAATAAAAGTGAAGTTGACAAAGGAGGACTTTGTGTAATAGGATATCACCTACCAGTATTACAGGGTGAGTATGCATATAACAATTTTACATGTATTTGGGGCCTAAAATCTTTTTTTACATCAACAGAAGCTTTACCCCCACGCCCTCATCATAACTGATAATCAAGGTCCCCCTCCCCTTCTGCTGTACTGACATGTTTCAAACTTCTCTAAATGTTTCATCTATTGTCTTCTTCAATGCAATGTTATGCTTTGTGGTGGTGTGTTTAAGGTGTAAGTTGGCCCTTACTCATTGTTTCAGAAATGCACATACCAAAGGTGTTGGTGGGTGTGAGGGGTGAAAAGTAAAATAAATAAATATATAAATAAATGATATTTAAGTAAATGTGTCTGGTAACCGATAGCAACATTCATCTCTTGTCTTCTGACATCTACTTCCAGTACATTGTTATTATTAGAGATGGATACCAATAATGACATTTTGATATGGTATTGATGTCAGTAATAATGTGCGTATTGTCATATCGCGGGATTACAAAACAAAATTCACATACACTCGCAGATACTTTTTATTGCTAGTAATACTGCTAAAAAATACAAACATTTTATTTCTATTCCAAAATTAGATTAAATCTTCTGATTTTGTGTCCTCTATATGAAGCTATAGAGCCATAGGGTTTGTAGTAAAAACACAAAACAGATGTTAAGTTAATTATAATTTTTTTTTTTTTTTTTTTTTGCATACTTAAACTGGAAACAGCCAATCAATTTTTCTAAAAAGAAAAAAAAAAACAGTTCACGACGAACAAGACACAATGAGAAGTCCAAGTTGCTGAAGTAAAAAAATGTACAAGACCCAATGTATTGCATATAATAAATATTTGAATACTATTTTCTTAATGGTGGAAAAACACAAACAAACAATCATCAAACATAAATAATTCAATTGTGTATAACACATTAGTACTTAAACAGTTTTGTGATACATAAAACAAAATAGTTTATTATTGTGAATTAGCAGATGTAATAGTAGAAGCGTAAGCGTTAAACATAATACTTATGGTAATGCCATCAACAGCAATGGGCTTCCATTTTGCATTATTCTGAGATCTGCGCATTCTTCAGCGGTTCACTTACACTATTATTAATGTATTTTTAAAATGTTAACTTTCTGTATTATAAATGAGATGTACTTTTAAAACATGTCGTTGTCCACCCCTAATAATAATAATAATAATAATAATTATTATTATTATTATTACTATTATTATTAGTATTATTATTATTATTATTATTATTAGGTTTGTACAGTAATAGTAAATTAACATGTCTGTCTGCTGCTAGTCAAGAGATAGACAGCTACCAGGATTAGCATGTAAAGTAAGGCAGGACATTGCCAGCATATTTCAGTCAATAAGTACATTGATAATTTCTGGTAGTACAATGGGCCTCAGGCCCAAATCCAGCTTTGCATTCGCCTTGGTTAACAATCAAAGACACGAGAGATTGTCACACCACATAACCGATCTCAAGAACCACACTCAAAACGTTTAAATGAGTGTAGCACAAAACGTCCACACTGACATGTTTAGTCGCTTACAGTTCCTAGTAGTGCAATGGACTGTAGGACTTAATATGATAGTATCCCAGAATGCACTGTCTGTTTACAGCTTTGCCAATATGAAGCCAGTGTCCATGGAAAACGTAGCGCATCTTAACATGAACGTTATGGGGTTGCTTCTTATAAACACAAGCTACATTTTATCATAACGTGGGCGTTCCTTTTTGAAATCTGAGGTTATGCAGTTACGTACTTCCCATCAGCTACGTAAAACCAATGCTGTCAATTTGTCAGTCGATGGTACCATGCTTGAGTTCAGATCTAAAATACAAAATCTGGGTGTGATTTTTGATCCTGGGTTAACCTTTGATCCACATGTGTTGAATACTGTCAACTTTTCAAATTGGTTCATGTGTTCGTTTTCTCTAGGATTGATTATTTTAACACCCTGCTTTCTGGTGTCTCTAATAGGATTCTTACCAAACTGCATTATGTTCAAAATTCTGCGGCTAGAATTTTGTCTCTATCACGCTCTTGGGATCACATTACACCTGTGTTGAAGGCCTTGCATTGGCTGCCTGTTAGGTTTCGAGTGGATTTTAAAATCCTTCTCCTGACCTACAAGGCTGTCCATCGGCTGGCTCCACTTTATTTGTCAGATCTTTTAACCTTTTACACACCCATTCACAACCTCCGCTCCACCGATCTTAGGCTGTTGTGTGCCCCTTCTGCTCCCTTGCACTCTATGGGCAACAGAGCCTTCTGTTGCTATGCTCCAAAACTGTGGAACTCTATTCTGTTAGAGATCAGGGATTCAGCAACTTTGAGTGTTTTTAAATCTAGCTTAAAAACTTACTTTTTTAGAAAGGCATTTTTATGATTCTGTTTCCATGTTTCTGTTTTTTGTTTCTACGTGTTGCTGCTTTTGTTGTATTTATCTTTGTTCTGTGAAGTGCTCTGAGACAATTGCTTTCAAGGGCACTATATCAAATAAAGTTTAATATTTATTATTATTATTATTATTATTATTATTATTATTATTATTATTATTATTATTATTAACAAAAAAAAAAAAAAACCTGGAAAGTTGCCTATCACATTACTAATAGACCTGTATATTATTTAATTGGAACCCGTCCCGGGCATGAGCTGAATTCAGCGATAGAACGTTTTTGCTGCCTTCATGTTATAGCCTACGCGCTTACCCTTAAGAAAAAAACGTATGCATCGGGATATGTGCATATATTCTAAAAACGTGAAGTTAGTTTAATTAAAGTGCTGTGTATAATCAGACTGACAGTATAGGCAGGGCAGTAGCCAGCCATGAAAAATCACAGAGACACTTGCCCATCCACTGCGGCTAAGCAATGTGTAAGAGAGCATAAATAAATAATTATTTGTATGATTTTAACTGAGGCCCATGCCTCATAGCTGCTACTGATAACCTCCCAAACGGTTATCCTTTCTCAAAATAAACAGGGATTTAAAAGAAAATAGGCATTTTCTTCTCCTATTTGTGTTATGGTTAAACTTCATGTGTTGCATTATAATTACTTATTTCTAATCCTTTGAATGGTAATACAACACTGATAATTAACACATAGAGAAAAGATGACAACCAAAAACCTATTTACTATGAGAAGTACAGCATTAAACTATGAACAATACAGCATTAAAGATTTTTATTGCTCATAAATCAATTTTTAAAGCTATATTGCTATATTTCAAGTACAGTGCCACATAAAGCATTAGAAAAGCATCAAATGTTGATCAAATTTTCAACTAATAATATTTCAGCATTTCCAGTAGTTTCATTTTGTCATAGCGATAGTTTACCATTTTGCTGTATTTAATTAACACACATCATTTTCATTTACAAATATGTGTGTGCATGAATTCCACCATGCTCCATATTCCAGTAAAAAGCTTATCCAGAAATCCATAATAATTATAAATTTGTCAAGGTTCATCCACAGAATTGCTATGTCTGAGTTATTAGTAAGATTAAAGAGCGTCTGACACATCTCACTAAAAAGCATTATTCTACAGCTCCTGGGAAAGACCATGTTACCACAAGTAATTAAGTGTTTCACTATCAGCAAGCCACAAACCTGTTATTAAAGCATTTTTCTTTGTAAAGAAAGAGGTTTTTCCGCCTTTCCCCACTGGATGCGTGAGAGGCTGTGTTTGGGGTTATATATAAATATCTACAGTATGTGCAGCACATGTCCACACAGCAAAACATTAATTGGGTATTTAGAATGAAAACCACTTCAAACAGAAACTCCCTCTGAACAAAGGAAACCAGAAGAGAAACAGGGAATACACCTTCCATGGCTGTTGGAGTGT
This sequence comes from Polyodon spathula, assembly GCF_017654505.1. NCBI lineage: Eukaryota > Metazoa > Chordata > Actinopteri > Acipenseriformes > Polyodontidae > Polyodon > Polyodon spathula. The sequence continues at coordinate 69,768,894 of NC_054534.1, forward strand.
TGTTTTCTTTACCAGGGCTTCTGACCCTCGAGCTACCTCTTTCACAAGACTCCCTGCTGTGGTTCTGGCCTGAAGAAAACAGCCCTTATATTTGAGTTTGCCATCGCTGAAGGGATCTAGATGAAAACAGGGGCCACTGTTTGGATAAACACGTAGGATACAAGGGCACCATGTGGCACTTTTCATGAAAGGTCTTTTCAACTTCAGCATAAAACAATAAACTGAGGGAACCTTCGGGCTCCTTTTATTCATCAAACCTAAAATTAGATGTCTTCCATTTAGCGATGAAGGAGAAAAAGTAAAAACAACTTAAATTTGCAGAGTGACAAGTCAGCGAATAAATGGACATTACAAAAGTAGGCATAATTAATGTCACATAAATAAAAGGGGGTTTACCATAGTTAACAAGCAGAGTTTATAGTTCAAACAGTATTATATGAAAATCATACATATACAGTCTCAGACAAAATTATGAGCACCCCTACATTTATTATACCATAATTCAAGGTAACAGATTAAGGACAAGGATTTAGTAAACATTAAACTCTTTATTAAAACAAAAAGCAAAATACACAATTTCTAGTAACTTAACAATCTGTATAAATAAACAAACAAGCTTATTTCATTTAAAATATTCATTCATGACAAAGGTATTGGCACCCCTGCTTTAGCATTTTGTGTTTCCTTTTTTTGCTTTTATTACGGCTTTCAGATGTTTTTGATAATTATTAACCAGTATGTTACATCTTGTTGGAAAAATCTGGGCCCATTCTGTTTTACATATGTCCTTTAGCCCAGAGAGATTGGATACACAATACTTGGCCACAGCTTTTTCAGATCAGTCCAAAGCATTTCTATAGGACTGAGATCTCGGGATTGCGAATTCAGTTTCTTCAAGAATTCCGAAGTTGATTTAGCCATATATTTTGAGTTGCTGTTGTGTTGGAAAATATCATTGTACTTTGTTGAATGTTTTGATACATGGCTTTATTCATTCAATCTTCAATAACATGAATATCTATAGTCCCTGAACTGCTAAACCTATACTCTCATATCATGGTCGAGCCATCTCCATGTTTAACTGTAGGTACAAGGTTTTAGGCTTTCCATTTTTTTCTCAAAACATACTATGCTCCAGTCTCATTGGATCAGAAAATTTTGTTGAAGAATGCTTCAGAGTCTTGTTTATATTCCTTAGCAAAAGTTTGTTTTATGAATTCTCTTTAAATGGGTCTTACAGTGAGGTCTACGCGCATACAACTCTTTTTGTGTTCAGGTGCCTTTGTACAGGTCTTTCATGCACTATTATGCCTGATGCTTCTAAATCTTTCTTTCTAGCCAAATGACCATCAATGGCAACTTTGTGGCGGTAAAATGATAAGGCAGTGGTTCTGTGCAAGCGGCCAATGATAGAATGAAACCACAGTATGGTCTGGTACCATCAATGCCTCTGCATAAAGACCACTTTACATGGTGTTGCAGACAATGCAATGGTTTGTCAATGGTTCTACTGGGATAGCTTCAGGTTAATACACTGATATTATAATGTTGCAACATTCAGGAGAATTTAACTGTCATTAAGCCAAAGATGTCCTGCACACAGTGACATCATGAAAAAGTATTCCAAGCTGCCTCAGCAACAGTCCTCTAGTCATGAACTTATTCACAGTGGGGCCAGAACATTGACTGGTTTGCATTTTAAAAAGGGGTGGTTAACTTGATGTCCCCACAGTAGGTGTAATATTGTAAGATGGTTCTGACGATCTCTACAGATATCTGTCCTGGCTATCGCCACCTAACATGGTATTGCTCAATTCATGTGTTCTTTTGTTGTTTAGAATTTCTGTTTTATTCATCACATCTTTTTTACAACTCAGAAGTTTATTACAGCGAAAATCACAATGTAACCCCTGCAACACACAACTCTAGATATGAGAATGACCACGTTTGTTTTATGTGTACCAGCCAAACTTGGAGAGAAGTTTGAGAGCCCTTTTGAGTTTAAAAGATGTGATGACTGAAATAGAAAATTACATGAAAAGTAATTCTAAACAACAAGAATACATTAGCTTAGATAACTTATTTCAGACCTGTAACAAATTACTATTTTATGTTCATTATATTAGTTAAGAAGACAAAAATAGCATGTCAATTAACATTAAGATTGATGTAACAGTGAATGAACCTCTAGTGATTTAAGTTCTTGCCTTAGAAATATAAAATGTTTCCAGGTTCCAAGCTTGTTTTTCATTGAAACAATGACATTTTAGTGTTAGTTATTGGATCCTGCTATATGTGCAAACATGGTGTGTGTCAAGTCTCTCAACTGACATTATTTTATGAATAAAATGACAGTAAATATGTGTTCTGTTCTTTGCTTTTCCACCTATTTGACCTGTTTTTCTTTTCTTCAGCTTTTATAGAGTTCACCACTGTGCATGATAAACTATTTACACCAGGCTGAAGATGAATTGAGTGTTCTGTTGCTTTTTATAAAGCTGTTATTCTACAGTAGTGTGCATTGCACTTTTCTGTCATGTTTTTATTATAACATATAAAATGACAATGCGGCACAGTCATAATATACCTCATTGTTTGGTTCCTTCTACAAATGAAAACAATAATAATATTTGACATTCCTCTACAGAGTGTCAGTCTCTGCACAGATACCAGTAGAGTATACAAAGAGAGAAACAGTGAAGTAACTCAGTCTTGCGCACCAAAAAAAAAACAAACAAACAAAAAAGATTTTTGTAAGCTGCTGTGATTTGGCCAGGCAGTTTCAGTCCATAAAATGTGATCCTTACATCAGTGCACCATTCAGTGATTTTAATGACATATTCTGTGCAGTAATAACTGAATTACTGTTGAAATTGTTGAAATTGGTGGTCTGCTTTGATGATTCCTACTGAATCGTGAAAGACAAGTGTGACTCACAATCCTCCACATGTGCTCGTAACAATGGAAACTGATATCCCCTTACCAGATGATCCTCATAGTCGCTCCGTAGTAACGGGGAGTTGTAGCACAGACAGCTGCAATAGCAGCAGAGTAATTCATAGTTTTGTATTGTAACATACTAATATATTGCAGTACCAATGGACCACTCGAATGGTTCTATATAATGGCATTACAATGTTATTCATATTTTTCTCTTTTGATGATCAGTGTCTTAGACCCAGTAAGGGAAGGAAGAGCTGCTGCTCAAATGAGTCCATTAATGAACGAATAAAGATTTGAAGTGACGCCATAAAGGCCTAAAAGAGTGATTCTGGTTACCAGTATGTATATAATCAGGACACACACACTCAGTGTTAAGTAAATACTGAAGTACTTTGTTATTTACAGCTGCAGTAAGTTTCTATTTTTTTTTAGTTGGACACATACAGCTCTGACTCACTGGCAAGTTCATGAACAACTAACTTACTCCCATCATGCTTTGTTATTTAAAGGTGCAGTTAACTATGAAAGGTAACATTTAAAAAATCTACAGCTAAAGCCAAAAGTTTTGCATCACCCTAAAGGATTACCTAAGTTTCCTCAATATAGGCGAATGAAACCTGTTGAATAATGTTATGTTAGGATATTGAATTATATACCACTTTGTAGTTTTCCATATGAAAAACTGATAAAAATGTGACATTTCAAAATCTATAGTTTACTACCATTATGAATTCCAGTAGACTTTTGCTGTATCATTTTGTAGTTTCTTTGATTAAATGATGTTAAATAAAATATCTAAATTATGTTCATAATTGTGTGTGCATGTATTATATATATATATATTATAATATATATTATATATATATATATATATATTATAATAATAAATTATGTTTCAATCCTAAAATTCTAGATGATGCCATAGCTGTAGGCAAACCAAATTAAACATGAATCTTCATATAAGAAAGAAAGGCAGGAAAAGTGCAGTCAACACAAAGAGCCGCAAGCAGAACAGAACTCAGTGAGAACATTTTAACTTGGCAAGCAGCTAAAGCAAAGAATCCTTGTCTCAACACGCATGTTAAAGATCGACAGTTGCTCATGTCTGGGAGATATATTCTTTCTCAGCAACAAAGAAATGTATTGAATCTGATAAATCCTCTTCCCTCTGTGCCACAAAGACTACTGAAACATGCAATTCGATTCTACTGAACACGAGGCCAGTCTTGGTTGCAGCAATATCTAAATGATTGTATTAATTGAGAACAAATGAGTTACACTGTGGAATACAATAAGAATGCACTATTGATGAACTGAGACCCTGTTCCATTTTGTTTGCTGACGTTTGGGTGATTGATGATACGTACAAAGTGATCAAAGATGCATGCTCAGTTGGTGCTGTCAGAGTAATTACAAGCTTACTGGGGGTCATGTGACCTCCAAGTGCTGTCTGTCACAACCTACAGTGTGTGTGTGTGTCAGAGATCTAGGTCATAGCAAGGGATCCATTGTCAACATGTACACAGCCTGTCCAGCTGGGACCAGACTGAAGTAAAATGTTCCAGTCCTATTTAACTTATTGACAGTAAAGAGTATTAATTGGTGCAGTGAACTGACCTTCACAGTCTGAACACATTCTGCGTTAGATTCAAGAGAACTGATGCAGAGTTCTCATCTATTACTCAGTAGAAAGCAGTCAGATTTCAAATCACTTCCACAAAACTACCTGTTTGAAAGAGGCCCTTAAGGTCATAAATGAGAAATTACTCTTTGAATTTGTAGGGAAGGTGTATTTGACCACATTTTAAAATTCACAAATACCAAATACTTTGAGCTTTTCTGGAAAATTCTAACTGTCTAGTAACGAACAGACTTCCTCATTCAAGTCACAAAATGTGATAATGTGACCTTTAAACTCTTTTGACCCAAACTACTCTAGAGAGGCAGTGGGTGGTACCAGTCAAATTGAAAGGAAAAGCATTTTGTAAAATGGTTTGAATGGAATAAGGAAGTCTGTTCAGTCCTTGGCAGAATTTTCCAGACAAGCTCACAGGCAAAGACAGATGGTAATAAATAATAAAACTTGCTATTGGCACACCTTCTAAAATTCACAATGACTACAAGTTTATATTTTATAGAATTTATAGGAATTTCTGCATGAATTTGATACAGTCAACATTTTGGTGGGGAGGTTACATCAGTGAAATGTACTGTACACTAATTAAGATACTAATTGCTCTGAAATTACAATGATAAATTGTGGAACTTAACAATTCTTTTTTTATACTTATTTAACTGTCAGTTTATTTGAAAAAAATAAATTGTGGCAAAACATGTAGTCAAGCAAGTAGATAAAACTCTTACAAGTTCATTAGGTTTACAAGCCAACTATTGAAACTGTTTTCTATAATTGTTAAATCCTTTGTTGTTCATCCCCAGATGAACAACAAAGGAAGAGGATTTATCAGATTCAATACATTTCAGTTGAACGAGAGCTGAGTAACTTTGAGTGATGTTTATTAACTATTACTATACATTGAAGTCTTGGGCTGTGTTTGGCTTTTAGTTTTGTTTGCTGTAACAGGGGGATGTGCTACATGCGTGGGTCATCACTGAACAAATAATGTGTCAGACTCCGGGTCATTGCGACGGTCCTGGCTGAGCAGAGCCTTCACAAGCACTGTCTTTTGAGCTGCGTGCAGCCAATCCAGACATCCCATTCAGCTCATTGCCGAGCGAGCCTACCTGCTAAATTGGTTGCCTAGCAAAACGTCTCTTGTTACGCGTCCCAGCTGCACACATCCACGCAAGAACCAGCGACAGGGTTCTCCCTGTCACACATGCCCAGTCTTTTAACAACACTGCAGTGTGCTTTTGCTAAAATCTTCTCCTTGTTTATGTAGTAAATGAACTGGATTGTGTGTATACTTGTAGGGACTAGTATTAGAAGAAGAAATAAAGAAAGAAGAAGAAGGAATTAAATTTGGACACAATCAAACCGATTTATGCAGCAAATTTCTTTCTATTCTGAGCAGACACGTTTTGGCTGCCATAAAGCCCTTTGGAAGTGAAATAAATTTGGATCCATCTCCCCCTGTTGAAACTGCTTTGACAGACAGTGAGTGTTTGTAGTGGGATGCTTTGCATAACATGGTGTGCCCCCCACCCCGCCCCAGCAGTTCCGTCAAGGGGATATTTCTTTTTAATAACGTCATGTCTCACATCCTTATCAGAGATTCCATAAATCAGCAGATCAGAGGGCAAGCTAAATTTTATTGCAGAAAATTATACATCCTTAGGGCAACTTCTTGCATTTCAAAAGCTAGCTTCGTAATCTTTTTTACCTATCAAAGAGAAGAAAAAAAACAAACAATAATTCATCTTCGACCTCCCAAATCTCAGTTTATCATTCACAACTGTCCCCTTTTTTTTCTTTAATTGCCTAACATTTTAATTTGATTTTTGTTTCCCGTTCTTTATTAGGAAGAACAGGAAACTTTGAACTTCATAGTCAGGTAGTTGAAGCAATTGCAGCAATAGTTGGTTGGGGATATCTGCTTGAGGACTGCAAGCACTTTTATATAAAATTATAAAACCACTAAGATATGAACACTTCAGGAATGGAGGGTATCTGAAATAGATTTTATTTTATTTTTGAATGATATGGAAGCCCACTCCAGTCAACCAGTGGGTTGGTGAACCAAACTGTCAAATTCCAGTTCCAATATAAACGATAAAATCCTGATAGGATATCAGAAACAGTTTCCTCTGGACAGTTTCTCATAACTCTGGTTTCCATTGAATATGCAGTTTCAGAAACATCCCGTACAAAAAGGTATATAGCAAATGATGTTGTACAATTAAAAGGGTTATTATAATAACTGAGTGTTATCAATGCTTTTTAAGCAGAATCTGCATTAATAGATTACAGGATTACATCTCTGAACATTATACAAAAAAGAGGGAGGCTTGGAGTTGCTACTTTTACTTTAGAGTGACCAGTGACCACATGTAGATGTGTAATCTTAAAATATCTATCATGTGTTTTATACCATCTATAACTCCTTACACTAACAGAAAATAAGAAATAGGGTCAGCATGCAGGAAAATGACTACAAAAGATTTAGAAGTAAATACAGTATAATCGTAAATCTTGAAAAACTACTCACTTCTAAATCTTTTGTGGTCATTTTTGTATTACTTTAGTATAAATACATGTTAATTTGGATTCATATGTTGTTTTTTTCTGACTTTATGTGAACGAAAAGACACACATTTGCCCGTTTTCCCATTGGAAATAGGTAGATTTCAAAATATCACTGTCCTGGTCACAAAAACAAAGTTTGTGGGGAATAATAGCCATTTTCTATACTTTTGAGGCATAAGCAATTAGGAAATAACACTTACTACCCAGGAACAAAAAATAAATAAATAAATTGGTACACAGTGTAATCTTATTAAAAGTTTGTACTGCAAATGTCAAAAAATAGTGTTTCTAGCATTCAAAGGGAAAGAATGAAACTGAAAAAAATATTTCTCTCTAACATGATCTTCAGTGGCAATGCAATGGTTCTGTAATAATGGGCATTAGTTTCATAAGGGTAGCTACAGTTGTATAAGACACACTGTGACGAGGTACACCCCGCCCCTGTGCATATTATGTTTTGTAATATTATTTAAATGCAGGACGAGCGAAGTGCCTTCCGCCATTGTTTGTTATTGTTTTTTGTTTAGTACATCTCGTGGAGGACAAAGGCTAGTCCTGCCAATGTCTGCTCTGAGCTCACTGGACACCTGGTGCAATGAAGAGAAACAGTTCTGTCCCTGCTGGTTTTGCCTCCCTAACCCACAGGAGCACCAAAGCCAATACGACACTCCCTTCAGAATCCCCAGCAAAGACCGACAAACCTGCATTGTATGACTCACCCTGCGCACCACGCGGCTGTGCTTTTACCAGGTGAGAAACTTGGGGACCCCCTCATTAGTAGAACTTAGAGCGTTATAAGAATGCTCATTCAAGTTGACAAACGTTTTGGCTAATATCTTTATTAGTGTGTACTGCTCTGAATATATGATTAAGTGTATGTTTTGGTTTAAGTGAAGGAGGCCCTACTCAAAAAGAATGGGATGATTTTCAAAGCATTTCACTCCAAAAAACAAAATGTTACAAAATGAGGATTAGCAACCTTACTGTACCTTACAATTAAAAAGAAAGTCTTTATTTCTAGTTTTGTAACAAGAGTAATTCATCCTCAAAAATAGATATACTCATCTGGTTCACAGGACCAATCTTGGACTACCTAATGTTATTTTATGTAAGATAGTCCAATATGAGTGCTAATCTGGGTCTATGAAACCAGACATAAAAAATAATTTTACAATAAGGCAACTGTAAAAGAGTTTCTGAGCTGACTTGAATTTGTAGTAAAACATATTTGTAGTGCTCATCCCCAAAATGGCAATGTCTCACTTATTTTACATGTGTTCCAACTAGTCTTGCAGGTCCCAGCACATACCAACAGCACTTATCGTACTTTGTACATGAAAGGTAAAGGGTGGGATTGTCAGACAGAAGCTACTTCTCAATGATCCCCATTCTTTAACAATTTGGCAGTTCAGAAGATCATGTTAATCTAAGCTCTTTACTAATAGTTTAACATTAAATATGGATTGCATTTTCAGTGGGGTGCACAAAATGAGATAATCTCAGATCTCTAGTTCTATAGCTCAGTGCCTTGTGAAGGCTTCCCAAACTATTGGGCTTTCACCCATTATTATGACTGGTAAAACAAAAGCTGCAAATGAAAAAATAAACTTAGGTAGCTTTGTCCTTTGTTAGCAAGACCGTGGGACATTTGCAATGATTTTCTGGTATAATTTTTATTAGACCAAAATTATTAACCATTCTGGGGGTTTTGTTAACTTTTCAAATGATTTCTTCCAAATATTAGTTACCAGATGTGGTTTGGGGGTATGGCTGATTAACTAGTCATGTATGAAGACCACTACAATCTTTGCCCAAATCTTTAAATTAATCCTGGCCTTAAAATCACTGTCAGAATGTAAAATTGCTAAATAGCTCCCCGCAACCGAAACGATGCATTATCCTCGGAGCTATTCAAAGTATGGATGGTCCCTGTTTTCTTGTGTTTCTTCAAAACAGGGCCTCGTTGTTAAGGTTTTTTTTTTTTTATTTCTTTCCTCAGTGGTGTCATTATTGCATAAAACCTCCATTTCATAAATATTATTACCACCACTCTTGTTGTAAACAAGAAGCATGAGAATTTGTCTTTGACAATTGATATTTTTTTCTGTTAGTAGATATCAGAAACATAAAATTCTGTATACTCTAGTATCACTGTTGATTGTACAATTGAATTCCATAAAAATGTAGCCAGTGTACAATATACCCATGAAATTATGAAATTACAACCAGCACCACTATACTCTCTATGAAGCTTTACTGTGGTTCAGTCTGGAGAATAGAAGGCTGTCTCATTTTTTTGTTTATAAGGTGTACACTGCAAATGCTCCAGGTTATTTTACATCTCTGTTAGAGACATTTATCTCTACCTAGGCACGGAGATCAAATCATGTGCCTACTTTTAAATTCCCTAAATTGAGATCTAATATGAGCCAAGGTGTCTTTGTAGATCAGACATCTCATCTTTGGAATTCATTGCCTTCAAACATAAAAACAGGCTCTTCAGAATTCCTTTTTAAATCACGCATAAGTATTTATTTTAAATTTCATTAGGGCTGCAAATCCTGTAAATACTGACCAGGATCATGTAAATTGGAATGGTTTATTTTGTTATGCTTTTTTTTTTTTTTTTTTTTTTAACTAAAGTTTTAACTATATTTGTTCTGATCGAATGATTTGTCTCTTTTTGCCATTGATTGTATAATATTATTTCTTGTAACCTTCTCTTGCCAGTATCCCTTTGAAATTAGATGTATATCCATGGTGTTCTATCCTGGTTAAATGAGTATGTTTTAATTTGAATTTGAATGAAATGATTTAAACAAAAAGATATTGCTATTGCTAGGGGTGTACTAGAAGGAACCTCTTTTCTCCAACAAACTATTTGTATTTTGGAATATACAGGTTTACCAAAAAGGCCACTTTTGCTAATGCAGTGGTATATTTTAGCGTTGCCATAATGTAAGGAAATAACGCAGGTCCCCGTGTAACAGTTCATACATTTAATTTTTTAGTGTTGCTACATTAACTGTTTAATACGACCACCATTTGTCCTAAGAAGGGCTTTCACTATCAAGACAACGTTTAAAACAGCAGAATGCTTCAAGGACCCTCTCACAAAGCTTCTGGATTGTTGCCTTCAGTTAGGAATGTTTTTTTTCCACAGCAGTAGCGCAAAGTGACTCCATAATCCCCCTGTATCGTCAAAGCATTCTGATGAGGTTATATACCGAAGCTACTCAGTAAGATACAGCTATTAGCAGGGAAAGTCATAACCTTCGCTGTATGCAGCTGCAATGCTCCTGCTTGCAAGTGTAAGAATGTCACTCTAAAACGCCAGCATATCACAGGGATATTTAGGGCACTTCTGAAATCTGCAGCCTTAAGCTTCCTTCTTTGGCACTTGTCTCTTAGATTCACAGCAAGCAAATTGTGGGGAATAATAAGCTTAACAAGCGTTTACTACACTGTCAGTCATAGAAGAATAAACTTAAGTGTCTGGCATTCATCTGTTGGAATTTGTGTTTTTTTTTAAAATTTCTTCTTTATTTGCTTTTTCAAGGTTAGTTGACAGGGCTGGATGCAAAAGCAGAAAATAGTCAGAAGTTCCGTCTGTCTTCTAGAAACTGAGATAATCAAACATACCCAACAGAAAAAAGGTTTGAAAAATACCATTTGGATAGAATTATAAAACCTCTATCTTATCAGTGCCATTAGCAAGGCACGTAATTTGACAATACAATAGATTTAGAACACATTTTGAATTGCATACCAGTAGGCAACCATGGCACTGCAATGAATTTTTACTGTTCTTAGGTTGATGCCATTGGGATACAGATTATATGTTACAATATAGAAATGTTACCGCTGTGGTACCATTCTACCTATGGTTTGTACTATTGTTTCTGCCCTTGTTCTTAAGGGAGCATTGGCTCTGGCGCTGCTGTGGATCAGGGAGGCATCTGCAGGTCTTGTTTCTTCTTATCATACCCAGTGAGCACACCTACAGGGCTGGCCTTTTTTTCTAGAAAGGCCAGTAGCAAGAAGTAAGTGGCTTGGTAGTGGGAAACTGATGCAGAATCAAAAGGCTATGGACTGTTTTTTTTTTTTTTTTCTCAAATTTGTTCACACTAATAATAGAAGAATAAAATCTGAATTTCCAAAGCAAAAGAAAAATCTAATACAAGCATATGTGTTAAATTCAATAGGAAAACAAGAGCTAGCACTGTGGTGTCTGTCAGTGGTTCCAGAAGTGACACATTACCCCCTTTGGTGCTAAACATTAATATTGTAATGTAACGGCCCAGTTATGTCTGGACATCCTCTATGGACAAATAATAGCTATTTGCTCGGGAAAGGGCTTCATGGAGACTATGACTACTTTCCCTGGCCATGCCCAAAAGCTTTCAATAATGCAATTGGACCTACGTACAATTTTGCATTAAAGTAACTAAAATCCAATGTCATATTGGGACAGATTATTAGATGAGATACTTATTGTATAATTGGTGATAACATGTTGACTGATAATTAAAATTGGAAGCAATCCAATCTACAAAAGCGCTGCAGTGTCAGTTTTGTAAATATCACTTGGGATTCAGTTGAACTGCTTTGCCAGAAGCACAAATAGTGTCAACAGCATTCAATCTTACTTCTTCAATCACTTTCACAAGGTCGGGGACTTGCAGAAATAAAAACTACCGTTCACAATGACAATTGAGTATACATTTCAGTATATTACTCCATATCACAGGCTTGGCTAAAAAGTTAATATGGAAATTGGAACGTGCTTTCATTTACATAATACTCTTGATATCCCTGAAATAGTTTTAGTGTAAAATGCTGTTAAGATATAATAACAGTCTAGCTTGAGTTCCGCATCTATGACAGTGAGTAATGAGAGTGGTCCCTTTTTTCAAAAGTTAATACAATCATTTTAAACAGAAGAAAGAGACCATTACAGTAACAGCTCTTCCTGAAACTAAATTGCTTCTTGATAGTTTTTCCTGCTACAATAATGTATTCCTCTCTAATGTTTTTTTTTTTTTTTTCAAAATAGGACACTGGGAATTAATCATGTGTTTTTACAATTTGCCTTCGATAACTACCTCCTTGCCAGATCTCTACTGTAAAAAGACATTTTAATCTTATAGTCATAAAAGTTTACTTTGATACGCTATTGTAAAACAAAGAGAAAATAAGAATAGTGTGATGAAAATATAATAAAGAAAATAAAAGTGTGCTAAACTGCAAAGTTTAAACAAAAAAGGATATATTAAAAGGGAATGGTATTTTCAGGGTCCCTTTAAAACTTGGTTTAAATAAACAAAATCATCCAGCATCCCATACGGCAGTAATGCCCTCCCCAGATGTGTCCACTTGACTGAGCTCACACGCTCTTGCCACTTAATCTCACCATGACTTACCTCATGTTCCACAATTGGATTAACATCAATCAGTTCTTAGACACCTCCAGTAGCTCTTGCATTTAAGCAAGGTGCAAGAATTCCATTTGGCGTGCTACTGACTATTCAATGTCGGGATCATGACTGTTTGTATGGATAAAGTGAGAGTGGTGATTATGGAATATTTGGCCTCTTGTCCCGCCTGTTAACGGGAGAAGCCACTGCCTACTCTGAAAAGAGGAACTGATCTGACGATGAAGCTATGCCTTTCCCCTCCCATCAAGAGGACTACCTGCATTTAGGTGGAAGTTGGGGGGTGGAGGGTAAGATTTCAACTGTGTTTGCAACAGCAACTCCAAGGTGAGTTTAACTGAGATTTATATAGCATACTAGGAAGTGATCTAATGAGAGAGCAACTACTCAGTAATCCTATTGAGAGCAATCCTTCAATAATCCCTCCCCTGAATTTCAGCCTAAGCTTCTAATTAGTGAAACAAAGACAAACCACACCGTTTCTTTTTTTAATGCCAAAACTTATTTGCGTCATTCTTTAAGAAGTGTTTACTAACCCATTTCTAAGATTAGGTAAGTCATAAATATTTAAAAGTGTAGTGCCTTACAGTTATAAAATTAGCTTTTACATCAAACAGGTTGTACCTTGTTGAACCCTAAAAGAACATGCCAGTGTTTTTATTATCAAAATCATAATTTGAAAAAAAGTCATATCCTATGTAATTTATTAACTCGGACAGTACTTTCTCATAATCTACAAAGAAAATAAACTTTGGGGGAATGTGATATTAACCAAGGCTTAAACCCCATTTGTGATATCTCATTTGTATAAAAATATTGAGTGATTGAGACTGTGGATGTGTTAACCCTTGAGGAGAAGAATGGGAGCCCTTACTTTACATAAGAACTTTCCCAAGCTAAAAGAAGCACACCAATTACACTAAAGAGTGCCAACCCTTTTTGACAGAGATATTTTAATTGTACCATAACACATTTTTTCTATGAAAAATGTTCTAATTTCGCATTTTACTAATTAATGAGGTGAAATAGAGCTTAATCACATAGCAAATGCAAAATAATCAATTTCATTGCTGAAGCAAAGGAAATTCCCCTGATATTTTTAAGCAAATTGCACAAGCAGGAAATGTGAAATTTACAAAATCTAAAAGCACACAAAAGAATGAACACATGCTAACTCCACTGCAGTTAAAGTTATTAAATCATGCTCAGGGGTTTGAAGCAAGGTGGTAAATATTATACAATGTTGTACGCTACATTGCAGGATACAAACAAATGTTAAGCTGGATTTTACGGTTCACATAATAAAGTTAAAACTGGAACAGTATTGTAGCCTCTGTACTTCTATATAGTTGAAGATATTCTACTTTAAGCCTCAAGGTGTGTTATACATGCTACCAGCTGACGCTCCATACAGCTATAGAAAATATTTTATGTGATAAAGAAAGGAGATAATGCTGTCCAAAACTGCCATACAGACGTCTTTCTTGAGAAACAAAAACAATCCTTGTTTTTGTTATAAAGATATTGTTATCAGAATCTGCCCATGACGGTTTGTGCAGTTAAGCTTCTTGGGAAACTGACAACATGATCAAATAGAGTATGAATCTTGTTTCTACATTCAAATGCCTTTTGTGAGTTATTTGGCCATTCTACATTTATTTTACAATCAATTATTTTTGACAAAATAAGTATTTAGCAAAATCAGTACTACATGTTTTTGTGTTATTTTTGGATCTGGTGAATAAACACTGACAGTAATCTTGAATCTGTGTTTCTTGAATTTAAACAATTTGAAATATATAACATACAGGAGCAATCCAATGTGTATTTGAAAAGTAAACATGAACTTATAAACCTCTCAGTGACAGTAGACTTGATTAAAGTAACACTCTTGAACAAAACATTCCTTAAAACAGTCAAATGTACTGAACAGGGCCCCATGGTCTTAAAACTATCACAAGTCAACTCATTAAAGCAGCTTTAAATTTGTATCCTTGTCGGTTTCTTTAAGTTAATGAGAGAGGGCTGAATATGCAAATGTTCCTCTGCCCACCTCTTTATACTTGGACATAAAAAAGCTGTAGATCTTGTGATCTCAATCTGTTGCTAGTGTCAGTCTTAATTAGATAGTTACTCAATAGCTCGCTATGTAAACATTTAAAAATGGCAATGCATTGGTTCTACAATGCCAAAGTAATGGTAACACAAGGACAATGGTAACAAAGATAAACAGGTAATCACCAGATCAATACCTGTCTGAAATCAATTATGTTGACATTGCTGGTAATTCTAAAGTCTTCTGATGGTTTAACTAAGTGTTGTGTGTGTGTATGTGTAGTCCATTTGCACCTGAATATGAACTCTGCAAATTACCTTTTTTCTGTGAAGTGTATATTTTTTTTTTGCTGCTTGGAATACACACACAGAATGTCTTCTTTAAATGGCCTGTATGATATCAGCTTACAGTGGGTCTTTTTTGTTTTGTACCCATGATAAACCAGACCAATAGAAACAGTCAATAAAAGCCTTTGTCAAGCTGTTGCTTTCAGCAAGTTGTCTATGAAGACAAGCCATTTCAATTTTTCATAGTATGCAGCACTTCTTGGTCCAGGGTCATGCTTGGCCAGGTTGACATTTAGCCAAGACGAACCAGTGAGGTCCAATAGTTCAATATGCATCACCAGTTGCCATCTTTTTTCTCTGTCATTTGTTTCATCCAATTTGGATCTGACACTATTAGAAATCTCATTAAAACCATCATATGCCCAGCCAGTGGCACTGCACGCTTTGTTAAAATCCCATTTTGTATTAAAAATGTTAACCATAACACTAGCAGTACATAGGGTGCAGTGCCATAATATCTGGACATCTTTAAGGTGTTAAACTTGAGGGGTACATGGTTATAATCATGACTAATTTCTTCAAGGCTGGTTTCCTGAGTAGCCCATGCATAGACGTAAAAACGCATTTCTTATTCAGAAAAACGTTCTTATATTAAGACTGTTTTCCCCCCCTGCAGTTATTAAGCAAAAAATATTAGTTTTCGCAGAAAAAAAAAAAAAAAAAAAAAAAAAGCATTTTTCTAGCGCTGTTGTCATCCGTTTTGGCTGCCCATGGTAAAAGCCTGACCAGTGTCCAACTGTCCGCTCATAATGACTAAAAAACTTACTTGCAAGTTCAATATTATAAACTAAATCTCTGTGATCCCATGTGTACAAATAAGTCACGTGAGCGACCGCATATTTACACACCAGCAAGAGAAGAAAAAAGTATGTCACTTTCAATAAAATAAGCCAGTTAGCTTGTTTTCCTAATTCCCCCGCCTGTTCTCATCTGCTCGCGCGTGCGCGTGTGTGTGTGACGTATTTGCTTTCTGAAAGGCGTCCAGACTTGATTTTTCAATCCACATCTCAGATCCTGATTCAAAGCCTTTGATCTTTTTTCTGTCTCCTTACCCGGAAGAAACCCCTTGGCTTCTCAGCTGGGAGCTTGTGCACACGTGGAAAACCTGGCTTGTTTCCACGTTCTTGCCAAATTTAGTCATACAAAGGCAACCGACAGAAAAAAAAAAAAAAAAAAAAAAAAAAAAAAAACACGATGAAAGAAGCAGCCGACAGAAGATCAGAGGGAGCCGCGGCTCCTCCTGTTACCCCACCTCCGTGCTTTATAAAGATCTTCCTCTTACTCCAAAGCTATTCTCACGCAATCACTCTACCACCAACTGCAGAAACGTTTTCCTTAAAAACAGTACAGATACAAAGGACTTCCCGTGTGTGTGTGTGTGTGTGTGTGTGTGTGTTTATTCCAATCCAATCTAATTTTACAGAAAAAAGGCTGTGCAACTTGTATTTATTGAGTTGTTATTTATTTATTTATTAAGAAATCGTATTAAACAAATTGTTGTTGACGTGGATGTCCTTTGACGTGATTTTTTTTTTTTTTTTCTATTTATTTTTTGTTAATCTTAATCGTTCACTGTACTGTATCTCGGTTGCACGCAGTACCAGCATCCTGCATGCTACTGGATGAGAACTGTCAATACCCCCATATTCTTAGGATTCAAATCACGCGCCGCAAATGTGTTTTGTTTGCACTTCATTTTTAATCTTCATGCACTGCTTCAATTTTTGTTATTAGCTGTTATGCGGTGCTCGGATTTCTTATCGTGTATACTGGTAATAATTTTTTGAAGTGTTTTGTTTTTACCCAAATTGACTGTAAACTAACCGTGGGAAGTTTCATTTCTCCACGTTAAAAAAAAAAAAAAAAAAAAAAAGTTTTAAATCACATTTTATAGAACTATAACTCCCGTCAGAATTTAACGCACGGTCTTGTGTTATTTATCTTCTTCAGACTTCCTTCCTTAACGTTATTTGATGTTTTTGTAACACAGTAACTTCTGGGGTTTTACTTGGTGTTTGAAGTTTTGGGCACCGGCAGCTTGGTGTAGTCTCCCCTCAATTTTGGCGTTGAAGCTGAGGCTTCCTGAGTTTATCCTCCTGTCATAAATCATTAGCCTCCCCCTCACTGTCTGCCTTAAAACGTTTGTCAAAATAAAGAGAGGGGGGAGGGGTTGGTGCAGGTTTGGGAAATGATCCAACCCACATTAAGGGGAAACGACAAATACAGAAATCCTTAAAAGGGACATCTCTCTTTAATTAAACTAACTTTATTTTTTTTTATTTTTTTTTTATGGCTATTGAAATAATTTGGCAGTAAATATACTTATACTTTTTATTATCCCACGGATAGTGATCGGGGTCGTTTGTGAGGAGTATACACACGCCTTTTAATTCCTTTAATTCGCTTTTTGTTTATATCCTGAATTGTTTAGAGACTTATGGCGTAAGGAGAAATTGAGGCAAATGGCATACCTTTTGAGATGAGTAAACTGGCAAGGAGCATACATGTAATTATAAATAGAAAAGGATAATATATATATATATATATATAATATATATATATATATATATATATATATATATATATATA
Organism: Polyodon spathula; assembly: GCF_017654505.1. Taxonomy (NCBI): domain Eukaryota; kingdom Metazoa; phylum Chordata; class Actinopteri; order Acipenseriformes; family Polyodontidae; genus Polyodon; species Polyodon spathula. The sequence goes on from NC_054534.1 coordinate 69,786,471, forward strand.
TACACACACATATACACACACAACACACACACACACACACACACTTTTACATTACAAATATTCAGGACTATGCAAGTTGCACTGTTCAACAAAATAGATGTTCGGAATTTATAGTCATTCGTTTATACATCCAACAACTATAATATAAATCATAAATAAATAGCCTAAAATATCTGATTGACTATTTTATATATTAATGAATAAACCCACAATGAACCATCCACGACCTCGAGTTTAGGGTTGTTACAAAAAAAAAAATAATCTAAAACATTTTATAACGAGATTTCTAAAAAGATGAACCTTAAAACAATCGCAATATTGTAGTCTTATTCATTTGAATTACCCCCAATTTTCTACCATAAACGTGACAAACGTCTTCCACCGAAACGCCAATTGTCGTTCTGAAAGGACTAAGCCTGGGCCCATGTTTACAAAGTATCGAAACTAATTGATAGGACATGACAAAACAATATCCTTTAATTTACTTAAATTAGGTCATTTTCCACCGATTGTTCCACCTATTGCACCCACCCGCCCCTCTACTCTGCGTGCTGAGAATATTGAGCTTCCACAGAAAAGCGGGGTTTAAGAAAATTAACCCATAGCAGGCAACTACAGGCTCATTGCACGGGAGCAGGCAAAAACAAGCAGCGTGCTGCACAACACACTCTGTATAATTATACAAAATCGCATCTAATAACAACAATAAAAAACACATCATCATAGTTGTTGCTGTTCATGAGTTACGTTTTGTTTTACATAGAATAATGAAATGCACAAACGGAAGTGCAACTCTTCATATAGAGAGAGAGAGTCGAAACGTACGTGTCGTGGACGTGGATATGTTTGTTTTAATACAATTTATGTTTGTGCAATAAAATGAAATATTTTATATATATATATATATTGCTTTCACAAAAACAATATCGTATTTTATTGCGGCGAATGACTGAATTACATTCTGAAGAGTAACATTGGAGGTTGTAGATGACAATTATTTGAATTGTATATCCAGTGTCACGCAACATTTTGCTTCCATAAAGGTGTAACATTGTATAGGTAGCTAACGTATTTGCCTATGGAGAGGGCCAGTTTCCTATCGTTAATTACCGTTAAGTTTAGTGTGATATAATATATTGCCTATAGTTCTGTTTCTCGGTTTACGTTAGCTATATAAACGTAATTAAATCAATATGTGACAGTGTTTGTTACAAATAGGTCTAATATTAATAATAACTAAAAAAATAATCCATTCTTTGGAGGAATGTTTGCTTTAGTATTTGACAGTTATTTTTAAGCTTTTTTTTTGTTTTTTGCATTCAGTTAAATGATATAATGTTTTAGTCTGAAGTTAAAAATCCTTTAAAATGTTATACAAATGAATAAAGATTGAGTTCCTGTGGTGTTATATGTAAATTTTAATTTTTTTGTGCATATTTGCTATTAGATCTTTTATTTTGATCAAATTGAATGTTATATATGTTTGACTCCCAATAGGCTTGCTTTCAAATGCTTTGCAAAACAGTGGCATATTTTAAATAGAAGAACACTTCTCAAAATATAATAAGAACCACTCTAGTACACTGAAAACATCCAGCATGTATTTATTTCATTTTCGGATATTGTAGTATTAGATGCATAGTTGTAGCAGACTATACGCCAAAATGATTCAATTATGTTTGACACGAAAGTTAGTTAGCATTATTTTGATAACACAAATTGAATGGTTAATTCCTTCATTATGAAATATGAAATTCCAGCGGGCTTGCTCGTGTCAATCAATTAGAAAATAAGACATGACCATTTTTTTATTTGACAAATATTATGAAACAGGTCCTGGCTTTTGAACTACCTTTTGAAAAGCCAGTTGAAAAGCTGTTTACATTGTCGTCCCTTTAACAGGCAGCTGCATGCGAGTGTCATACCTGTTCAAGTGAAAAGAAATCTCGAAATGTTTTAATGTATTTGGTATGTGGATGTGTTAAACGGTTTCCATTAAACTCCAAATTTAGGAACCCCCAAAAAACCCTTACAGGAAGTAAAAGCTTGTAACAATTACTTAAAACGTCCATCTTAAAAAACAAATACTTTGGCTGACCCAGAGAGGATGTTATAAATAGAGTTTGGGGTTCTGCAATGTTTTTGGCTCTAACACACCTTAGTAGCTTGTGAACTGTGGCTTGTCTTAAAAGCACTTTTAACCAGTCTTTCACCCTTACTGTCTTTTTTTAAAATTATGGTATTAAGTCTATCTGCAGACTGGAGTCAGTTCTCTCCCCCCCCTGTATAAATCTCCCTCTACCCCCGCTCTGTCAGGAGTGTCAATCAGAGCGGCGGCTTCCCTTTCATCTTCACCCTCCCAGAGAGGGAGAGTTTCATTGCAGACACTCACAGAGAGGCGCGCCAGTTCTGAAGTCAGTCTGCAACGAACACTGATACAGCAAAACAGAAACAACAGTGTTCTCTCTTTTCTTAATTCGACATGTAAGCTTTTAGTAAAAGTAAAGATACACTGTTAAATAATACATAATATAAATTAGGGCTTGCTTTTCTCTTTCTAAATCCAGAGTGGGAAGAAGGAACTCAAGAGTTGGACACATTTGAGATACAAATATACAAATTCAGCAGGTCATAAGTTTTCTTTCTTTTTTTATTTTTTCACTCGCTATGATATTAAAAAGAACCCGCTGGATCAGAAAACAATTATAATTTTATTTCTGGCGCACCGAAGAGGACATTCATTTTTGTTTTGTTTTTAAATCATTTAAACACAATTGTACAGGGGAAGTTCGGCGTTCATTTTTCCACAACTACCGATTCATCATATTTTACTCGTATATGAGTCGCTCACAGGAGTTTTGTTAGGATAACTGAAAATAGGAGTAAAAGAAGTAAAGTGACATGCCGTTTAAGACTGGTAGGAAAACATAATATCGATATTCAACGACTTTATCTACAGCAGTATTGGGACTTTTTTTTTATTTCTAGTTGTTCAAATAATTCTTAATAGTTCTAAATCAAAACAAAGAACTACTGCATGCTTGAACAGAACCGGCGTGTTTGTAGAGGGAAGTACACGCATATTTGAGGTTGCTAATCTGTACAAAGGACTGTGTGGATAGGGGTTTGTTATTTTTTCGGACTCTTCCGGTTTCGTTTTGGAATTGAGGTACCAATATTTTTTTTCCCCCAAAAGAGTGGTTAGATTTATTTGAACAAAAAAGAAAAAAAAAAAAAAATGCCTCAATTATCTGGAGGAGGCGGCGGTGGAGGGGACCCAGAACTCTGTGCAAATGATGAAATGATCCCCTTCAAAGACGAGGGGGACCCCCAAAAAGAGAAAATCTTTGCAGAAATCAGTCACTCCGAGGAAGAGGGAGATTTGGCTGATATTAAATCTTCTCTGGTAAATGAGTCCGAGATAAACCCAAACGACAACAACCATGAGGTAAGTACTGTACGCTAATTTCATGCTTAAAAATAGTTTTGTGCATTTTATTTTTAAACAACGGTATTTGTTATGAAGTGTGAGGTGCAAGGTTGAATAAGGTAGTCGCGTGCAACTTTAACCAAAGAGCTTTGATTAAATTATCAGTTTCAACTTTATTTTTAGTTATCTAGTTCTCAGAGCCCATGTCTGCACAGCGTTGAAGTAGCTTTGTTTTCAAAATATAGTTTTTAATTTAGAAGGTGCACCTCCACTCAATACAAACATTTGTGACACCCCAAGCAATGTCTTTTTTTTGTTTACAGTCTGTAAACCTCACCTACACAAACAGAAATGACAATAATAGGTGTATGAGTCATCAGCATCTCTACAACCCACACGTTATCTCGAATGAAAACACGTTGTATCGTGTTTCATTATACCGGCGTTACCGGTGCACCTAGGCTTTGCGTGAGATTAATCCGAAAACTTAACAACCTTTTCTCTGCGCTCAGTACTGCTTTTGGTAGCTGGGGACAATAATCTATAATGTACGATGTATGTGAAACTCCAAATTGTTAGTGAATTGTAGGATATTTGAAACTTGCATGTAGTTTTGGTGTGGATATATTTTACATATTACAGGCCTTTACAGAATTTACAGAAATATGCTATTTTAGCCCTAATTAATATGATCTGGCAGCAACCATTAACTGGCATTAGCTTAGTAAAGCATAATATATTTTGCATTTTGTCACAATAAGATTTAACAAATCAGGCACCCAAAGTCCCCCCCCCCCCCCATTTTCTTGCCTGTACAGGTGAAAAGCCACATCATTTAGTAACATCACTTGATATAAGGCTTGCACAGAAAAGCATCTCTTAAAAAATTTTGGAATGTTGTGTTATGCCGTTGACAGCCTGAAACAGGTACTGTGGTATGGATAGCCCGTGTGCTAGAGTATAATTCAGCATGGCTGTTTACATGTGTAACCTTGACCTACCTATTAAGGTTTTTCATAAACAAAACAGGGCAAAAATTAACCGGAGCTGTGGTTTGAGAGAAGTAGTATTTTTTGTTTTATTTTCTTCCTACTATAATAAAACATTAATAACAAACAGAAGTTCAGATGAACAGGTTATGGAAGCCAGCTTCCCTTTTCATTTAATTGTTGTTCATTTGTATCTCTACAACCTTCACATTATCTTTGTAGTTAAGGGATGCCCAAATCCACTCTGCCGTCCTCCCTTTCCTGTGAAAAGGGGGAGACTTGCTTTTAGTTTTCACTGCATTTTTTGTTTCTTTTCACTATTTGGTATTGATGTCATTTATCAGTCTTTTTTTTTTTTTTTTTTTTTTTTTTTACCTTAATGGCCAGTCACCAAGATGTTAATACTTAGTAAACAACAAAATACGGTCTCTTTTTAACCTAAAATGAGACTATACATGTTCATAGTAAATTGAGTCTTAAAGCATTTATTTTTCAATCTGTAAATGTCTGGTATATCTGTTAAATTTTGTTTCAGGCATATGTACAAAGCTTGTTCAATATCACAAATGCAGTTTAAAATATGTATTTCTTATTTAAGCACATCGTTCTGAATAAAATAAAAGCATTGGTTAAAAGCAGTTTTGAACAAAGGAGCAATTAAGTGGGATTTGAATGTAATAGTGGTGATTTATGCACACTGTTAAGTTAGGGCATTCACGCCATGACACTGTTAAAGGATTACACATTGAAAAACATACAGTACCAGGTTTATGGAAAGATACATAGGCTAAACAAAGATGACAGCATTCTGCATCATCATAAATGATAATTTTTGCCCCCAGGTGTGCATTCCAGTGTTAGGATTGTAAGTTTGTAACATTGTCTCGTTATGTTAAAACTGCCAGTATAGATCTATAAAACCATTTTTAAGGCCACACAATAACCACACAATGATGTAACACATTTAGGGTTTCATTGTTTGTTCAGTTTTCCATCACTATGTAATTAATGGTATTGGTTGCTTTACCTGAACTGTGTACAAGTGTTTAATTGTTCTACAGGAAAACAAAATAAATAGCAGCAGTAGATTAAGTTCAGATCGTGTTGAATTCAGCTGAACAGCTGGAAAGTGCTTGTTCATAACTGGAGCTGAAACTGCATGTTAAAGTACAGTAGCTTTAAAGTGACCAAATATATATTTAAGGTTTCTGATTAAGTGAGGAGGCTTATGTGATGAGTCTTTGTTAGAACTGCATTGGCCAATACTTACAAGAATACCAATAACCTAATAAGCGATAGATTCTTTCCTTTTGTATGGGATTCTTGGCTTGAAAGCACAGAAATAAGCCAATTCTTTTGCTCGGAATTCACATTATCCAAGTTTAAGAACCTCTGAGTTGCAATTTTTCATTTCACCGTGCTAGTTAATAATGATTTTGAATACACAAGTCACCTTCTCACCCCCACCACCAACAAACAAAATTAAACTGATGTATATTGCCAGTGAGGCTGCTGATTAAGTTGTGCACAGTGTTTAGTGAACTCTGTATTCCATAGTTAATGACGCATCCCTTTTCCCTCTGTGCATGCAGGCAGCTAGACGAGAACTGCAGGATTCTTACCATGAAAAACACAGAGAACATTGTGATGGTAAGTATAGTGTTTTAAGTGAGTATACTGGCTGCAGACTGCAGTCTTTATCCAGTGCAGTAGGGCAATGGCTGATATGTACTACATGTATTCATTAAATAAGAACAAGGTGTAGGTTTACTTTTCACACTGTGCCTTTCATTACATACAATGCACACTTTAGGGGGGATAAAAGGGAAGAACAATGAACCCCAGCCCCCTATTGACATGATGGTGCCAAGTAGCAACCCTGGATGGTCTTTTGACAACCTGGGATACAAGCTGCAGTTATTTCTACATGTGCTTCAGAGTAAGCCCCATTGCTCCTGACTTTCTTATTTTTTTATTTGACATTTTAAGCGTCTGTTTATCTGGTGGGAGGTTTGTTTCCACAATTTGAGGGAGGGCAAAAGTGAAAGAGACCTGTTATGTTGCACCATCTTGTTGTTTTTATTTTTTGCTACCTTCAAGGAGATGGAGTGTGCTTTTAAGTTAATATGAACAAGTCTTAAAATGCATTTCTTCAATGGCCTGTGTTGCTGAGCAAAATGAAGCAGACCCAACATTAAAAGGTATCGCCATCAATCTTTCTGTGCTTCTCCAGAAAAAGTATCAAAGTAGTGTTTGGTCTGTAAAGTTGCCCGTACAAACTGGTCAGATTTGAAAGAAGGGAGAGTTAACTCTGTTTAGTGCAAGTGTTTGTGGGGCATCCTTGTTCGACAGAATGGATACCTATTCTTCCTAATTGCTTTTAATTAGCATGACTGGGCTGAGTTGTTCTGTTGAACAATCTCTTTTTCCTCTTTTAAAAGAAAGGGAGGTTGGCAGTGACTGTTTGTAAATAGTGTTGAGAACTACATAAGTGAGAGTACACATTATTAGAAATAAAGTTCCCTTTTATTAGAAGTAAAATAAATTAAAAGGGGACTTCATATTTCAACCTTTACCATTCTGAAACTCAGGATACTACTTATTTTTCCCTTATTTGACACACTATTCCAGAATGCTTAGTTTTTCACACTGGAATGTTAAGATTATTTTCTTAAAAAAATAAAATAAAAAAAAATATAGCAGCACCAAATCACATATATGTAAAAAGAGACTAGAATGTTGATGGACTGTCAGTGATGTAGAGAAGTCCAGTTTCTGAAGAAAGTCTTCATTGTTTTTGCAGGAAAGCATCACGACAGCTTATACAACAAAGGACATCCTTACCCAGGCTATCCCGGTTACATCATGATGTCAAACATGAACAATGACTCTTACATGCCCAACGGCACTCTGTCTCCTTCGATGGTCAGAACGGTAAGTGAAGAATGAGATTTTATTTCCTTCCAAATTCCGCAAGACATGACTAACTGAGTCATTGCAGAATCACCATGCTGATGGATAGATGGTATGAGGGGGCGCACTATCAGCTTTATGTTTTGTCTTGGTGAAAACTTCCCGTTATGTATCTAAAACAAGGTTTTGTTTAGTTTTTTTTCCCCTCACTAAATGCAGATTGTCTAGGTGCTTCTGTCTGATTACTCCTGAGTTTGGCTCCAGAGAGTGCTGTATAATGCAAGCTAGCAGTAGTGATGATTTAAAATGTGGATGATGCACCCTTTTTAATATTATTTAAAAAAAAAAAAAGGCAAACTAAAAGGAGAAAATATACTGGATTTTTTAAAGTAAAGTTCAGTATTCGGCTTAGAGATTATTCCAAGAGGAATTTTTTTTTTTTTTTTTCCATAATTTTGTTTGCACATAAAACTACAGTCAGATGTTGTGTTTAGCTTGGTTTCTCAACGTGACTGCTGCTGTTGTCCAGAGGGAATGTTAAATCAGATCTGCTTCCCCTTCATGTAATCTTGTGAGTCCTTGTACGTATATGTTTAAAATATTGCTACAGTCTATGATGGCGAAGGGCTTTATCAGCATTTGATTCTTAAAGTGGAAACCAAGATAATTGGTAGCAGAAGCTTGTAATGATGAGTGATTTTTAGAGGGTTGGTAACTTATCAAGTGGAGCTGTTTAAAATGCCAGGAGGTAAAAAGTAGCACTGCTGACTGACACAAGCTTTTACAGCTAGTGAAACAAAGAAGTGGAAACCAAAGCTGACAGAAATAATGAGAACACATGTGCTGGATAATTTGGTTGTATACTTAAAGATGGCAAGTTTGTAACAACTAGAGCATTTTTTTACAATGTGTGCATTGCCATTTTAAAAAGGCAACAAAAACATACTTTAATTGTGCTTATGAAATACAGATTTTTAGTTCTCTGTAAATTAAAAAGTGAAACATGTGATGGAAATACTGGTGTGTGTGTGTGGTTGTTTACTGAAATGAGAGTAGCTCTAATTATACAGCGGTATTTGACCTATTTTCCTCAAACATTAAAGAAAGGAAATTCTTGTTCCAAGGTATTGGAAGCTGGATGTGTCAAGCTAATATTAATGTATTAAAATGTTGGACAACATTTAACCTCACACTCTTCTGTTTGCAGATTAACCTTAATGTTATGCAATGGTAAAAAACTCAGAAACTTTCAGTGGCAAACAAGACTCATATTGTTGCCTTAGGATTGGATTAATGACTGTACATGTAAAGTGTAGCTTTCAATAGTTTTAATGTTTCAGATTCATTATTCCTTCCATACTACCCCAACTTCTGTCACAAGTACAAGGGCATGTGTTTTAACATGTAGTGGTAATGCTATTTTTTTTGCTAGCGCTGGGGTCTCCCATTTAATTGCTGACACGCTTGCCTAAAGAGCAGTGCATTCAGACTGGCATCCAGCTGCTGTGCTGAAATCAGATACAAATGCCAATTCCATCAGGTTAGGTAAGACATGGGGATCAAACTTTTGCAAAGAAAGCCATGCCTCTGGGGCTCATCTAGCTCCACTGCAGCATTGCTCAACACCAAGCAAGAGCTTGTATGGCTACTGTGTCTTTTTATTTGGTTAAGACTGGTAAAGCTGCTTGTTTCAGATGTACAGCTGTGGCCAGTTTTGCATCCCACATAGAATTAACCAATTTTGCTTCATAAAGTTGAATGAAACCTGCTGAATAATGTTACGTAAACATATGTTGAATACACTTAATGAAAAACTGTTAAATTAAAGAATCTAACATGAAATACTGTACTTAATGTTATGGCTTCTGGTAGACTTGTGATATTATTTTGTAACTTCTTTGATAACATGATGTTAAATTAAAGATCTCAGTTATGTGTTTTTTTTTTTTTTTTTTTAATAGTTTGTCTAGGTGATGCAAAACATTTGGTCATAGCTGTATACCTTGAATGAAAAATACCTGTTATGAAGGTATTTGTATTTTACTCTCCTGGAATAAAACATGTTGTGAAATGTAATATCTTTAAACATGTGGCGTATGCAGCATTTTACAGTAGGAAAAAGCTAAGAACGAGAGAACTTTGGCAGCTTTAGTTTCCCTTCCTATTTTTTAATCTTGGCCCAGGAAAGTTCAGATCCCAGGGAACAGGCCTCACTTAGTTGTGCCCTGTTTGTTCCACTTTCTTCGTGTGCTCTCTGTGTGATTAGGCATGGTGGCAGATAGGTCTTCTCTTCATGTCTAGTGCAGGTTTGCTTCATGTTTTGTGTTCGTGTTACAGAAACCCTGCAGCGTGAACAAGAAACCCATTACATGTCTTTGTTTGTATTAGAAGTTGTCTGTGTCACGGCTATATTCCAACATAATCCTAGTTTTGTTTTTTATATTTTTATTTACACATAATTGGTTATAAATCAGCTAGTGGGGCCTTGTTTGTCTTTGTGCAGAGTACAGTCAGGTGGGTGAGAAAAGGTATGCTGGAAACCTTGAAACTCGAGGTTGATGATAAAGTTAAAGTAACACGTTTCTTGTAAACACTATAGGTGTCCTTTAGATTTTACACCAAAAAAGTGAACCAAACTTGTACATGAGCAAAAGTTTATTAATATTTACAGGTCAGTACCACTGTTACTTTAGTGACTGTATAGTATTCCGTGTAACTTGCATGGTTTTGACATGGGTGCATTAAACAGTTAATGTGTCTCTAGAAAGGGGCTTCAATTTGTGTGGTTACGTAACTCTCTAGCCTCTTATCAGCTGAACTACAAGACTGGGAGCCCCAGAAGTTATTAAATGAAAGCTCTGCATCTCTAATCGTGTTGTTTTTTAATGACGTACAGCTGCTATTCAGTTGCGTAAGATCACATTCTCTCACCCGCTACCCGTCATTGCAATCGGAAGACAAACTCACTCGCTTGCTTGCTCACTCACTTTGCCTTACCCACAGCCCCATGTGGTAAGCAGTTACCCATTCACGCCACCTCTGCCTTTTGCTTTCTTACCCGTGTTCTCTTCCAACTGTCAGCCCACTCAGCTTTTCCTCCCTGCAGCCCACGCTGATCAGATAGCAGGCTGGGGTTGGAAAGAACGGTTGAGATCGGCTGAGAGATGCATGAGCCCCTTTGTGAAAAGTGCGAGGTTGACCATTTACATGCCGCTGTCCTCTTGCATAACAAAGCAACTGCTAGGCCACATCTGTTTTCTCTGGTGAGAAAGAAAGTTGTCAGGCGATGTTACTCAATACTATATAATTTCTGAACCGTGGTGCCCCAGCTCACACAGTGCTATGTGGGTAGTGGTATACTGCAGTTTGAAATGTGATTTTCGTAGTTAGGATTGGACATAGACTGGTATTTAGTCACTATACTTGTAATATGTCTTATGTCTCATGTTTTTAATACAGTGAAAGCTGAACTACCAAATGTATTTTAAAACTGATGTTGTTGTTGAAGTATGCTGCATAGACAGGACAGTGTGGAAATTTGGATGCCTAAAGGGTAACGTGTAAGATTGCAGTGTTTTGATAATGCATATCAGTGTTTTGAGAGAATACAAATTTTTGCAAACTATAAACCAGAACTCTCACCAAAACTTCCAAAATAGCATCCCACTTGAATAGTATTCTATTGTTAGGCTAGCCAATTTAGCAATAATGGCAGTGATGTGAAGTAAGACATCCAAATGAGATTAATAGGCAGACTGTGCTTGTGCCCTGTGAATAACCACATTTTCTTCCTATAGGGGGAGTGCCCCGTTTTTTAGTGTAGTAGCCCATGACTGTTTTTGGGCTTTATAATATACCCTTGCTTAGGAAGGCTGAATCATCTGCCAAAGGTTTTACAAAGTTGAAATGCAGTGTTAATTTAATCTGTATTACCCCAACCTCTCTCTATTCATATTGCTTTTGCTAGCAGGAAGATATTTATACCATTAGTCATGGTGCTGATAGTTTTTAATAGTGAAGTTAGATATCTTGCACTGAACATGGAATATGACAGGTGTGTATAGCATTACCTAATTGAATTCAGTTCTTGGGAGTTAAGAGTTCAATCTGAAAATGTAGTTCCTTGTTTTTGTTTTGGCGGTCTTTGCTGGTGGCATTGCCTTTATAGACACTTATGCTGAGGCACTTTGTGGACATTAAACTAGTGCAGGTATTGGTCCTCTTTTTATGACCAAGTGAGTAGTGCTGTGTAAAATATCTATCTAAACATAGCTGTAGTATTGCATTGCACTGCGCTCTGTTTAAATGACTCCGCAGGCCTTGCTCTGTTGGTTTGTGATGCAACCCCTCTGAGCTGCAGCAATGAAACCGCCATACCAGAGCATGTGGAGAACGCAAGCGTGCAGGTAGCTGAGTGAGCTGGAGAAGTCAAAGCAACAGCTAAACCACAACAGCACCTGGTGTGCAGCAGTGCTCCACGCCTGACCTGCTCTGCTGAAGGAGGGGGAGGGCGCTTGTTTGTGTTTTGTATAGAGTGATGTCTGGCTGGTTAGGATGAGGGTGGGTGGGGTGGTGGCACCAGAGGGCAGCTGGGTTTCCCTAAACAACCTTTCAGATGAGTTTCAGGTAACATTGTTTACAATCTATTTTCTTGCTACTTGTTTGGTCTGTTTTTGTGATGTTCACACCCACCTGTTAACTCTCAGTAGGAGCCTAATAAAGTGCTTTCTGTTTTTTTTTTTTTTCTATTTACTATCACACTATGAATTTAGTCCATCGCCTAAACTTCATTGTTTCCTGTATCTTTGGATATCTCTGGAAATTGGTCCTATAGTGGAGGTGTCCTGTAAATTTGTCCATACATTGATATGTTGTACTAATATATTTTTGCTTAGAGAACTACTTATTCAGTTGTGATTTAAACTTGGTTAGAAAATTCTTTAGCATAAGTAATTAGGTTTTGTAATATGTGGTAGCCTCCGTGTATAGTAACACCTCCTAAGAGAACACTTCGCCTTGGGGAACACCCTTGTGGGGAAACTGATTTTTTCCCAGGGGGTGGGGGGACGTGAATCGGATGTAAGCTTTGGTGTTTCCCATTCTGGTGAGTTTCTTCACCATTCTGTTAAACAATGTGCCTGTCTTGTATATTGCTGCTGCATTTAACGTGTGTAGGGGGGCTGTGTTTACATTTTTTTTTCTTTTTAGTCGCCAATTTTTTTATTGATGAGAATAGTTATATAATATAGCGCCCTTCACAACAAAAATTGCTGCAATGGGCTTCACATGAATAAAAACACTGACAAATATTAATAAAATGCAAGGACACATGCAGAACTGTTACTATACAGTGTCAGGAAACACACAGAACAGTAAAAGGCAGCAGAGAATAAAATTAACATAATTTTAGCATAAAATATTACATTATAAAAGTGTGTTTTTAATCTTGTTTTAAAAGCATTGCCACTTGGTGTTTCCGTTACAGCGCTGATTGTACATTTTTAAATGTCGGTCATGGTGTTATTTTCAATGTACCTTAATGTACAAACGGCTCAATCTCTTTTAAAATAACAAATATCAGAGGGCAAATAGGTCAGTCTTGTATGCACTTTGAATGTTTATTTCTTTGACAACATTAAATCAGCACCACTAGAATCAGTCTACTCTGCCCAGTAATACGAATTTCTAGAATCAGTCCTTTGTCTTTTCAAAACTATGTCCTAGATTATCCTCTGCCTCTGTCTGTAACTTTTTGACTTTGTCATGACAACTTGGCGGTTCTGTGATTTAACCCTCATAATTATCACAATGTCTAGAGACTGCTGCTGAACACTCTTCTAAATCTGCCATTTCTAACAGATAATGATGGGGAGGGGCTAGTTCTCAATTTGAATTGGGTGGTCACGCACATGATGATGACGGTGATGATGTTGAGGAGGATTAGGGCTGTTCAGGTCACATTGTCTTCTCTCCTTCCCAGGCTTTTGAAGCTGCTGATCCAGAGCAGAGCCTTTCCTTCCTCATATAAAGTGGCACAACACAGAAATGTCTGGTTGATTGATGTCCTGTTGCATGTTTTTAAAGCAGTATATCAGGCAGTCTTCATCCTCACCCACTGACTGCATATACCTCTTCAAAATAATAAATAGATAGATATAGATATTTCCAATAATTTAAATGGGAACTAATTCATTTTTCACTGTAAGACACATCCACATACTTTAATATGCTCTAGGCATAGCTTAGTTGGTTACTAATTGGTTAATTTCATGCTCTTTCTTTTTTTTTTTAATGCATTTTGTGTTTCTAAGGTAACGGAACTTTTGTAGAAAACCTTTACTTCACTCTCTCACCTTTTTTTTTTGTCCCATCAATAAGGCACTAAATGGTTTCATCCCAGAGGAGTATCTGTTTATTAACTGTCATAGAATATACCCTCTTGTAATGTATATTTGGCTCATACAAGGATATTAGACGCCATGATGGATCTGTTGTGTAACTTTGTAGATGAGCCATAAGTTAATGCTTTATGGAAACATTACATTTTTACATATTTGTTTTACTTCAGCACCACAGCTCTTGTCCGTGCATGCATATTAATTTGATGTAGCCTTTTAACATACTGTAAGCTTTGTTAGTGTCCAAACAAAAAATAGATAGGAAAAGCATACTGTATAAATTACTATACTATACTTATATTCAGTTACAGTATCACTGCTTTTGAGAAATATCATGTAGCAAGTTTTCTTTGGTTAGTCAGTTTTTATATTATGTTTTACATTTGTCAGTTGGAAGAACAAAATGGGCTGCTTTGGAACTTTTTCAATAAACAAATTATGTGCATTCCAACTGACTGTTAAAACAGTGTTTAAGGAAGGAGGCTTATTGTACTGTGTAAAATGAGCACTCTTGAAGAAGAGCAACAGTTGTCTCGCTGCAGTGTCTAGCCTGTCATTGTGTATGTGGTTTGTTTTATACAGTCAGCTGGTGACAGACCCATTGTTCCACAGTTTAACCACTTCCCACTTAGGGCCAGATATTCAAAAGGTTTGTGCACCGCGCAGAGGGGTATGTGCATCACAAATGGCCGTTGTGCCGAAATTGTGCCAAGTTGCCATATTTGAAACGTCATTTTGCGCATCACAATCCATTCTGCGCTGTGCAGAAATAAAATGTATGCATCGTGCAATATGGGTGGAGTGGCCGTCAATATGTGTGATCCTGGTATATTCGAAGGTATACACTAAGCACAAAACCAGGTTTGTGATGCGCAGAATAAGCATTGTAAAAGGACTGCGTTAACTCCACGCAGACTACCATTCCAGCACTGACTACAATGGGAAACATGGGTAGCATGCAGCGTGTCCGTCGACGTGTAGATGTGAATGACGCAAGGCACACCCAGCAACAGCAACCCTGACATAGACGAAGATATGCTAAAAGAGTGTACCAGCTTCGGCACACATATGAGGAGCTCAGTAATGAGCAAATCGTGTCCAGGTATCGTCTTAACTCATCTATGTCACATGCTGCATGATGACTTGGCCAGAACAAACCTGCACAGTCATGCCTTGTCTGAGCAATTGGTACTGTTTGTCTGTGTATCCTTGCTAACGGGACAGCAGTGTTGCGACATGCTCAGGAACATATTAAATTCCCCAGTACCAGGTCAAACAGTGAGGAGGTAATGCTGGGTTTTTATGAGGTGGTGTGAAATTTGAATAGCTATTCCATGCCATGTAAACAGGGTATTCCGAATAAATCCGTCCGTTTTCTGGATATCAGTATTCCGAAAACATGATACCGAATACCCACTTTGTATTAGCATACTATCGGAATACTAGCCCTTCTAGACACCTTATTCAGAAAACCAGTTTTTTTTCTAGACGCACCAGTTGTCGTTTTATAATCTATAATATATAATATGACTACTTTTGTGCCCAACAAAGCCTTTGCAAAAACTGTGCACAAATATATTAGTACGTGTATGACCCTAAACTGGTTGCCAGCTGTGCAATATCTTCCTAATTTTTTTTTTTTTTTTAGTAGATCAGCAGTCAATACCAATATATACAGTGCCTTGCAAAAGTATTCAGACCCCTGACCAATTCTCTCATATTACAGAATTACAGATGGTACATTGAAATGTCGTTCTGTTTGATATTTTATTTTTAAACACTGAAACTCAGAATCAATTATTGTAAGGTGACATTGGTTTTATGTTGGGAAATATTTAAGAAAGAAATTGCCCTAATGAGGACACAATTACCTTACCACTGGCCTCCACCTGTGAACCATTAAAAGTTGCTGTCACATTTTCTGGATAAAAACCCCACCGTTGAAGGATCATTGGTAAGGCTGTGAATCTGAAGGAAAATAGAGAGGCCAACAATCACTTTGAAGGAGCTACAGAGTTCAGTGGAGTAATGGTGCACCAGTCAACCATATCAAGAGCTCTGCATAACACTGAAAGAAAGAAGCCGTTACTCAACAAGTACCATCTGAAAGCATGTCTGGAGTTTGCCAGAAAGCATGAGAGTGACCCAGCTGCGATGTGGGAAAAGGTTTTGTGGTCAGATGAGACCAAGATGGAGCTTTTTTGGCCAAAACTCATAGCGCTATGTGTGGCACAAACCTAACACTGCCCATGCCTCAAGACACACCATCCCTACAGTGAAGTATGGTGGTGGCAGCATCATGCTGTGGGGATGCTTTTCATCAGTAGGGACTGGGCATCTTTTTACAATTGAAGGAAGAATGGATGGAGCAAAATACAGGAAAATACTGCAAGAGAATCTGCTTCAGTCCGCTAAAAAACTGACGCTTGGGAGGAAATTCACCTTTCAGCAGGACAATGATCCCAAGCACAAGGCCAAAGCAACATTGGAGTGGCTCAAGAACAAAAAGGTGGATGTTCTACAGTGGCCCAGTCAAAGTCCTGATCTCAATCCCATCGAGAATCTGTGGCACTATTTGAAAATTGCGGTCCACAAGCATCGTCCAACCAACCTGAACAACCTGGAGCAAATCTACCAAGAAGAATGGGCCAAAATCGCTCCGACACTGTGTGCAAGCTGGTACATACTTACCCCAAAAAACTTAAAGCTGTTATTGCAGCGAAAGGTGGCTCTACCAAATATTAATGTGTGGGGGTTGAATACTTATGCAAGCAAGATATTTCAGTTTTTTATTTTTCTTAAAAATATTTCCCAACATAAAACCAATGTCACCTTACAATAATTGATTTTGAGTTTCAGTGTTTTAAAATAAAATATCGAACAGAACGAAATTTCAATGTACCATTTGTAATTCAGTAATATGAGAGAATTGGTCAGGGGTCTGAATACTTTTGCAAGGCACTAGGCATATATATATATATAAATAAAAATAAAATTTATTTATTATCCTTGTAGTCAAATTGAGATTAAAACCTCTTTTACGAGTGAGACCTAGCCAAGCAGGCAGCAGCAAGTCAATCAGACAAGAACAACAAGTACACAATAAAATACAATTATAACACAGGCAAATCACATTTAAAAACAACAATCAAAATACACAAGTGCGTAATTCAACTACTTAAAACAATTACAACTCTCAGTCACGAAATCATGCAGTTCACTCTTAAATTGCAATAAAGATATTTGGGTCTGCTGCTTTAGTTTGGACTGGAACTCGTTCCAGGACCATGGGGCATAATAAGCAAAGGATCCTTTACCAGCCTCAGTACGCACATTTGGGATTTTAAAATGCAAAAAAAGAATGAGATCTGAGGCTATGGTTACTATGGGAAGCTATAAGGTATTTATTTAAATAAGTACATTCATATAATTTACATTGAATAGCCTTATATACCAGAATATACCAGTGTTTCAACCTGCGTAAAGCCAAAGAAGTCCAGCCTACCAAATCGTATAATATACAATGATGAGTATTAAATATTGTATTTGTATTGTACCTCAATGCTGCATGATATAGCGAGTCCAGTTTATGTAAAGTTGATGGTGATGCAAACCTGTATTCTGCATTACCATAGTGAATTTGCGGCAAAAACATACAAGCAATAAGCCTCTTTTGTTTCCATAACATATATGTTCATATCATAGTGACGTTTATAGTGTATTCCCATGACCAACAGACGAGTGTGGAAACATGCACTTGCCTCTTTTCAGCACACTGCCTTTGTTCTGTTCCTTTAATGCGGTCATATTAGCATATGGTAATGCATCGGTAATTAGAACCATGTATTCTAGGTGGACAATAAATATGCACTAGCGCAATCAAATTTGAATTGGGCGAAAGCCCAATATCTGCGCGATAATTACGATGCGCCAGTTCCATTAACTGCGCACGCTGGCTCAAATAGTGTTGGAGTAACAGTCCACTCTGCAGTTAGGTACAGTAGTACAAACGTACAATAGTACAGAACGCCAACCCCCATCCGGATCCACACACCCCAGATGGGCAGATCAGTTATGTGTTTTATCACTGAGTATTGTATTGATATGATACGGTAGTGTGTTTACATATGTGTTCTTCACTGCTCCACAGGCATATCGGCATCCAGCGTGTGCCATCAAAGTTTAGAAATGAAGATTGAGAGAAGAATGAAGAGGGGAGGGGGGGGTCCTGCCTGTCTTTGCTGTGTGTTGTCACACATCTGTAAATTAATTGTATAAATACGTCATACACCCATCTTGTGGCCTGTTGCTTAATTAATCTATTCCATAGATTGCTGCATATTACGGGTGTAGGGGTGGGCAGCTGTAGTTCGGACAGCCACCACTGTCAGGGC